>NW_027040880.1:0-373674 GCF_037179485.1 Ochlerotatus camptorhynchus
ACGACTGGGTTTGGGGAGAACGTTTATTTCATGAAAAAAGTTATAAAATATAATATAAAAAAAAAACAGCTTACGAGAGTTATTTCCTATCGATTGGTGTATCTGGATTTCAGTTTCATCTAGAAATGACAAAGTTATAAGCGTTCAAAACCTTACACCTTTTCGTGACGGTCGCAATTTTAGATTTTCGATTAACCCCCAGTACCTTCCCGTACAACATAGTCTACGTCAAAAAAAAAATAAGGTGCATACAAAAAAATGAGACAGGGGGGAGGGGTTGAAAACGGGTTGAATTTGCGTGACAAAATTAATGGACCATCCCTGATTCAATTCCATAGTTAAAAACCTTGTACCTCGCCGCTATCTGGAATTCTTCCACAAAGCTGCAGGAAAAGGATCATCCCAAAAATGCGCGGGAACAAGTACGCCCCCAACACTCGAAGACCCGATGCCGGAAAAGTTACGGAACCACTTCCTGCGCAGCCAGGTCCGAGCCGCACGTGCAAGTGTCATAAACAGGGAGAGCTTTAAATTAAAAATTGAATGTGCTCAACGCTGATATCTTGGGTCTAGAAACTCGTTTGCAAAATAATGTCATTACTTTGAACAAGAGAAGGATTTGCGCCAGTTTCGGAAGCAGCAAACGGATCTGGAGAAAGAGCTAAAAAAAAACGTCAGCACAATTTTCGGGGTGTGGAAAAGCGCAAGACCGAGAAAACATTAGAAAATGATCCAGCTAAAGCCGCAAAAATGAACATCCATCGAGCACCGCGAAGACCTCGCCGGGACGATGAAGTTAAAATATTAAAGGTTATTTTGGAAATCGCACAGTATGGAGCTTCTGCCCAAGAACGGTGCTGTTTCGAACAGCTGCGAACTGTTAAGACTCTCGATGATCTTGTCGATAAAGTGAAGTAAATACTATCCAATTTTGATTTTATCATGAAGTAACTTTTTACCCATCTTGTTTCAAAGATTACGGTCACAGCCTTTCTCGAACTTACCTTTACTATCGTTTGAGACTCCGGAAGAGAAGTTACGTACGCTCGCCCCGGTGCGGTTGATTCGTGTCATCAACGACCACCATAAATTCCATGAGGATACTTGGTTTTGTACTTCAACAATTCGGCAGCTTTCTCGGCCCTACAGATGTTGCTAGGCTAAGCCAAGATTTCTAAAACAGCTTTTCAATTCAATCTCTCACTTTTCACAATGCAATGATCCAGTCAGTACGAAAGTGTTATTTTGTAACCCTGGAAATGGTAACAGCGGCGTGAGAAACCGGTGATAGATAGAAAGGAGATACATGAAGATTTTGAAGGTATTCTGCAAAAAGATCGAGTTCGATACGTGTAGGATCTATAAAGGAATATTTTTCATTCCCACTCACCCTCTCTACGTATACGAAATCAGTATAGATCCGTTCATTCTAGCATTGGACCGTTACACGTGCACGTGTTGAAAATTGAATGTGGTGATTGGGAAATGGATTTGATTGCCTACACGTCATAATCCAAATATTACGTACATGTAGTTAAACTCCTAGTATAATTGGTAATTTGCCGTGAACTTAATGGGATATGTGGGTTCACTACGTGTCCTATCATGTATGCTTTGCTTCTCAAAATCTTCCCTTTTTTCAAGTAAGTAAGTAAGCAAATATCTCCATGGATTGACTAGTAAAATCACAAATTGAGTAAAGTATTCCGTTGGTTTTTCAGAATGCACAGAAGAAGAAAAATAACGGCGCCGGTGGTGTAGTGGTAAGCGTGATTACCTCTCACCCCAGCAGGCCTGGGTTCAATCCCAGTCGGCGCCGCCGGGATGTTCTGAGGCATAACATCTCTGATCACGCCTTCCTTCGGATGGGAAGTAAAGCCGTTGATCCCCGGTTCATGAGTTGATGGGTCGATATGTAGGGTCCAGGTGTGGGAGCTGCCTTCCTGGCACGTCGGTAGCATTGGTGCTCAGCACGAAAAACAAGATCGACGGAAAAAACAAACCAAAGGAAAAAAAAAAAAAAAAAAGAAGAAAAATCACGTGTAGCCAAAAACAGGATACCACTGCATAACGCTAAGTGCCGTATGTCGAATGGATGATTCTGATTTTATAGTAGGCTATCGTAAAAAGGTGAAATGTTTTACTCAATATACTGTTATTTGAAACGCTGTAACATAGTCTGTCTTATGTGTATACTTGGAACTTTCAAATCATGATTTACTTCATCTGCCCCTAATGGAGTGATTTGCTAATTGCAATTCCCTCTTAAAAACTAGCCGTTTTCAAATAAATGTGAAAAGATCCACGCACAAAGCTATCACTTCTCCCAAGGGTGATTGTAAATTAATTGCAGCAACGGTTAAGTAATGATTTTGTATTTATTATGTCATCAAATCGACTCATCATCCATCATTAGATTGACTTTTACAGGCAGTAGCGGTGGTCGTTGTACGTCAGCACGGAGTCTTTAATGATGATGAGTGTGCGTGAAGCGCTTTTCCTCTCCGCTTCGTGGTGACACTTTTCATCTTTTGTGGACCCAATTTCGTCACATGATAACATGAGTTGAATATCGCCTTAATTACGGTCCTAGAGGGCTTTCCTCTTGTGTTCAATTGGACACGCTCAGTTTCCGTGCCCCTATGAGTACCGAAAATGTCAGTCCTCAAAAACTTGAACTGCATGCCTAATTTGGCCTTCGTCGGGTGCAGCAGAGCCAATGATCGATTCATTTACTGGCTCGATCAGCTTGTCGGTAGTCAGTTGGGTATGGTTTTCAATGCTTTGACGTGGATCACGATCAATTTGAATTGATTCCGAAACCACCCGGAACAAAACGTTCGTAGACATACACTTTCATGTGAACTTATCATTGACAGCCTGAAGGGTCCCAAACTTAATAAATACATTGTTTAAATCGCTTAAACATTTAAATTGCAAGCATTCCCAGCAACCATGAATCCCAATTTAATATCCATAAATTTTTAATATCAGCATAATCATTAGCAGTCAGGATTTTCAAAAAGGTTTCCACCATTGAACCAGGCAACCTGCAACTATTTTTTTCTTGATTTGTTTTCCGTCGATCTTGTATTCCGTACTGAGTACCAATGCTACTGACGCCAGGGAGGCAGGCAGCTCTCACACCTGGACTCTACCTATCGACCCATCAACTCATGGACCGGGGACCAACGGCTTTACTTCAGAGGTTTATACCTCAGAAAATCCCGACGGCGCCGACTGAGATTGAACCCAGGCTCTTTGGAGTGAGAGGCATTCACACTTACCATCGGCGCCGCTACACTTACAACTATTTTACGGCAATGCTCCAAACAAGCTGCACAGTTCCAGTTTAGTTTTGTCTAATGTCTAATTTACATGTATCTATACTGTGTGCATGAAACTAATTTCTATAATGACCACAACACTACCACCGCAAGCATTCCCGCATAAACGCGAACCATAAATTGACCTTACCTAAAATGGTTAAAAATTGTTTATAATCCCTGCTAAACTTTAACTGAAATGGTTATAGAACTTTACATGAACGTTTAATGATAAAGTTTCAACCTTATGTATTATGGTTTTTTGGAACTGGACCTTACAAATAATGGGTTGTTAAGAACCATTACCATTCCAAATTCTTGTTTTCTCCATACATTTTCAGAAAGAGAACTATATTAGAACCTTTTAACTTATGGTTTGAGAACTTTTATGGTAATGGTTATGGTAGTCAGTAAGGTCCATTAATGGTTTTGTATTATCGCTCAACTTTACGTGGAATATATCGTGAATTGGTAATCAGTAAATTACAGGCAACCAATTCGCGATATATTCCACATAAAGTTGATCGATGTTACAAAACCATTCGTGGACCTTACTGACTACCATAACCATTACCATAAAAGTTCTCAAACCATAAGTTAAAAGGTTCTAATATAGTTCTCTTTCCGAAAATGTATGGAGAAAACAAGAATTTGGAACGGTAATGGTTCTTAACAACCCATTATTTGTAAGGTCCAGTTCCAAAAAACCATAATACATAAGGTTGAAACTTTATCATTAAACGTTCATGTAAAGTTCCATAACCATTTCAGTTAAAGTTTAGCAGGGATTATAAACAATTTTTAACCATTTTAGGTAAGGTCAATTTATGGTTCGCGTTTATGCGGGTTTTCCACTCGCTTCCTTTAAAGTACGGGAAGCCAATTTATTTCATATCATAGTCAAACAATCCTGCCAGCAAAAATTAAAAACTAGCAGGGAAGAGTTCAGAGACTAGACCGCCCTGAAAATTGGGCTTTTGCTTGCCGAAGGTACCTGTTTTGATTTAGGATTAGAGCAGCAATAATAAAAATGCAGCCGGGACGCAACGTCAAGAAGAGAAAAAAAAAATCGGTAGCCGTTGTTTGATGATTCGGTGATTCCCTCGGTAAATTGCTACCGATTTTTCCACTTGTTTTAAGCTACGGCTTATTTTTCCGGTAGCAACTTGAGATTCATACCGTAAACTACACAAAAGGCCCAGAGTGCGAGCATCGAGCACACAGATTCGTCTCGACAGCATCCCGGCTTCCATCGGCATCGAAGGCTTCAGCTAGGAGAATGCTTCTGTTTCGAGCATAGCTAATGACTTAATTTCTTTCGAGTTGAGGTGTTAATTTTGACCTATTTTTCATGGGTAAACAAAGAGAGATCGGGTTGTACGCGGTGTTGTTAATGAGATTCTAGACCCGGTGTCGGCAGTATTGAAAGAATTGCCATCAAGCGAGGAAATTCGAGTAACGAAGACCACCTAATCAGAAATGGGTGGTTTCTCACGGCCGGGGCGAGCCTCCAGAATTTGTTTGTGTTTCGAATTATACGCTTCCACGAGATTGATTTTACGTTGCATTTTTACTACTAGAGTAGAGAGTGTTACACAATTTTTTTTCCTTTATTTGTTTTCCGTCAATCTTGTTTTTCATGCTGAGCACCAATGCTACCGACGCAAGGGAGGCAGCTCCCACACCTGGACCCTAGCTATCGACCCATCAACTCATGAACCAGAGATGTCATGCCTCAGAACATCTCGGTGGGCGCCGACTGGGATAGATCCCAGGCCTGCTGGGGTGAGAGGTAATCATACTTACCACTACACCACCGGCGCCGTTTATTACACAATTGTACGATAGGGTAATTATATAGTATAGAAACTGAAAAGTGTATAAACTTCAATCTGAATAATTCTCTGGTCTACATTGGTAATTTGAAATCCTGAATGAAACGGTGAGCATTAGACTGATGCAAAATTTGAAATTTTCGCTCCGCAGTGCTCAAACGGTTCCAAATTGGGCCCTGATTAGTCTCCCAAAATTTGAGCTCATTTAGTGAGAAACTGACTTGGCACAAATCATTTGAAGTTTATATGGGAATTACCATGGAGAAATCATAATTTCGATTAATATCTATCACAAAATTCACCAGTTCATTCTACTTTAGGAAAAGATAACTTAGCTTGTTGAAAATTATCTCAGCTACAACTTTGTTGCAGACCAGTTTTCGATCAAATGTAAGGAACAAAAGTTATTAAAGTTAATATTAATCATCTGTTCAGCAGGCAACATTGATGTTTATGGCGCGTAGAATAGACGACAAAAATCATGGCTACTATGTAACACTGCAGAATACATTGTTGCCCACAATACAGTTGCTTAATCTTGCCATAAGATTATCAATCTCTTAAACAATTAATAACTATTTAATGTGACGTTTGGCTGGAAAACGATTGTCTGCAAAGTTGTAGCTGATAAAAATTCCCATTAGAATAGCCATAGAAGTTGGTAACAGTAAAACATGTCAAAAGGCTAGAAGATAATGAACAAAAAGTTTTGTTTTCCCATAGTAATCTCCATATAAACTTCAAATGGTTTGTGCCAAATCAGTTTCTTATCAAATAAGTTTAAACTTTCGGAGGCTAATCAGGACACGATTTGAAACCTTTTGAACATTGTGGAGCGAAAATTTCACATTTTGCATCAGTCTAGTGAGCATGCACATTAAGTTTTGTTTCCATCATATCGGGATTTTTTGTTTGCACAGTGGAGTACCGAGTGCCAGGTAATTTTATTTTATTAACACAGTAAGAAAAAAAAATCCCAAAATTAAGATTATGTCACCAATTAGGTACTGAAGTGTGGGAATCTTACAGTAAAGGGTGTCCATAGTTAGGTTGCATGTAAC
Source organism: Ochlerotatus camptorhynchus (assembly GCF_037179485.1). Lineage (NCBI taxonomy): Eukaryota > Metazoa > Arthropoda > Insecta > Diptera > Culicidae > Ochlerotatus > Ochlerotatus camptorhynchus. The sequence goes on from NW_027040880.1 coordinate 6,223, forward strand.
TGTAACGTTTTGTCTTTTATATTAATCTCAGCATGTATTGTTTATACTGCGTGAGTTTCATTGTGAAATATCTAGTAGTCGCGAAAATGGAGTCTAAGGAATAGCGTGTGCGCGAGAAAATTTTGCTCACTCACCTCAACAACCCACATTTTTCGGACCGAGCCATCGGATTGATGTTGGGAATCTAACAATCTACTGTTTCTCGTGACATAAAACGTTTCGAAGAACGTTTAACTGTCGTTCGGAACCAAGTGAGTGTAAGAAAAAGTGTTCCGTACTGCGTTGAAGTTTACGAGCCAGTGTTTGCTGCCCTTAAACGCAAACCCAACTATTCCGTTCGGGATGTCACGAAAAAACTGCATCTGACATAAAGTTTCGTGCAGAAAGCCAAGAAATGAGCAGGACTACGTTTATTCACAGAGAACAGACGTAACTCTAAGACGAGAAGTTCCCGAAGAAATGTGCTCAACTTTTTGGCTCAGCTCTGGTACTATGTACCCATCGATAAATAGGAAAATCCACGAACCCCTCATTTTATCTGTCAAACTTTCATAGCGAATCAAAACAAACAAAGTGTAGTACTAGAAGGCTCGAACAAAATTTCTCTAAGAACTAGTGTTGTTACCAATACACTGGTAACATTTCCTTGCAGTCAAATGCTACATCCAGGTGGACATAGTCAACTCAATAAAATAAAATAATTATATTAGATTAGTTATTAATAAATTAAACTAGTGGCACATTAGATTAGGAGTTAAAATTAAAGTAAAAAGAAAAGGAAACAAAAATAGGTACAAACACCCCATAAAGACGGCTTACATCTCTGCCTACACATCAGCAGGCGAAATTGACCTGTCAGTTTATTTTGGCATATAAATATCCGGACAAGAGAGAGAGAGAGAAGGAAGAAGAGTAGATCGAGGGAGAGAGAGAGTGAAACACAAAAAGGGAGACGAGAGCTAGTTGCTAAAAAAAACGAGGAGACAGTTTCCAACCACCACAGAAGACGGATCACAAGGAAAACTATTAAGAAAAAAAGGACTGAAGCAGAAGGAAGAGAAGTGACTGGAAGTACGGTTTCTTCGAAAAGTGGTTCCCCCGCGAGTGATTGGTCAGCCCGGGGTCTCTCAGTTCGAGACGTGTTATACGAGACGTGTGTTACGGACATCATCGAACCATACCTGTTGAGTGGATCCCCGGTGTAGTGATTGTCGACGGTTGTTCGGCGAGCCCAGAGTGCTGGTGGCTGACGAGCGTTGTGCCATTGCCGCACCACACGCTACGGGTGAGTGGTAACAAACGTTCTGGAGGTGAGGGTTTGGCCAGGTCTGTGTGGGTTCGCCCCCGCTGATCGGACTCAATATCCGATACGTTACCGCCCCGTTAGCGAGCACTAGGGACGTCGGACCGAAGGTACGGAAACCACGTGGAGTTGAACCAGCCCCTAACCACGAAGTCGATCCGCTGTGGAGACAAGGGACGAACGAGAAATCGGCGAGTCTCGTGCTGGTGGTGGACGAGCGTCGTGCCATTGCCGTACGACACGCACCGGGTGAGTGGTAGCCGAAGCCTTGGAGGTGAGGGTCTAGCGAGGTCAGGTGGGTTCGCCCCCGCTTGCTAGTGCCCAATATCCGATGAGCTACCGCCCCGGCAGCGAGCACGAGGAACGTCGACCGCAGTGGAAGCATCGGACCAGTTCCCCGTCCCAAAGTCCTGAAGCCCAACAGTACCTAAGCTAACCACGAACCACACACACTCTCTCTCTCTCTCTCTCTCAGCATGCATGCAATGGCCGCAACGAACCCCCTTTCACAAAATGTAACTTTAAAGAAAAAAAAAAAAAATGTAATTGAGTTAATTTGTTGTGTTTGTGCCACTATCCCTCAATAGGAAGTCCCTGCATGTAGACCGACTGTGTTGTTGTTGTCCCCTTCGATTATTAAGTGGGTTGTGAGTCCACCGAACAGGAAGCCGGCCTTGAGATAGAGGTAAGAGTACCCGGTTCGAGCTAGCCGCTACTTACAGTGTCTAAAAACTATTCGACTTAAGCACCACTAACGGCAACTTCACCGCTAAAAAAAACCCTCTTTGACAACCTGATAACGCTGGCGTTGCACAACTTACACTAGACATTAAGTGCTGGTAGCGTCAAGTGGCAATTTTCAATATAAAATTTATCGATACTAGCGCCAAATTGGTCGAAAGTGTTACCGTTTTGGTTCCTGTACCTTATTGATTCACTTCGAGCGAAAAAAAAATCAGGAGATAGCGAGAGCGAGGAATAGGGTATATGTGTATTCATTGTGAATTCAATCAGTATGTTTCTTGTATGTAATATTGTCTTGTTTTGAGTGTAAATATAATTAAATACCTATGTAAGCCAAATGAAAGACCACTCCCAAACCAACGGTCCAAAAAAATATTGTAACCCAGTCACACCAACAACACATAACGGGAAGGAGTAAGGATGAAGGTGAGCGTTGGAAACAGGAGAAGGATATGGTCAAGGGTTGGTGGAAAAGTGGGAGGGAGGTGAAAATGGGCTTAGGTCAAGGGGGAAGCTACTGGGTCAAACTGAAGAGAAGATTCTCTTCTACTTCAGCCATTGCGTAAGATAGTTCATATAAATTAACAGTAGTGAAGAGTTACCAACAAATACCGGTTAATACCATCGAATACGGAGTCAGGTACACAGCAAAAAAATAATTTTGATATCACGTCAAAGTGGATGCACTACAATCATGTCGAAAATATGGTGTAATATTACTTGCTAAAAAGGACAAAATTATCATTAATACAATGCATGAACTGACATTGCGCTGCTTTTACTGCATTTGTTTATTTATGTGGTCATAAAAATTACATGAAATTTTCGACATGATTGTAGTGCATCCACTTTGATGTGATATCAAAATTATTTTTTTACTGTGTAGGACCCAATTAATAACCCGGTAGCGGAATTTCCAGCCCTAAGACCACCTCTCGTATTCCCCTCAGGACCCATTAATTATGGGCTAAGCCACGAGGGCGTCCGTTAACACGCCAACACCCGTGTAGCAAGCGTCCATCGGTAATACACCGATGACCACTGAGAGACCACCGTCGATCACCCGATCGAGCCCCAGTGCAACATCCGTCGTGCAACACGGTGACAACCGTCGAGCACCGGCATCCACTGTGAACAATCCGTTCATCCGCCGCCGAAAAACTCCACCCACTGCAGAATCCCGTCATCGCTGGCCAGCAACCTACACACTCACACTAGACATAACAAGTGAGTGAGACAATAAATAGTAAAAGTGATTAATAAGTGTTTTGTGCTTCTGATCAGTGTCTACAAGCCAGAAGCCGACCTTGGAGCTCTAGGGTTTCAAGCTCGAGCCAGTCAACAAAAGAGGCGAGTGTAGCCCACCCCATACGATCTCCGTGGCTAGACCAGAGGTTAGGGGAATCCCTTTAAACTAGCCCATCTGGCTAGCTATTAACAAAAGTTGAACATTTATAGCGGAAATCAGGAGATGCCAGCGCCACGTAAAGGCGATGTTCCCACTTATCTTTACACAAGTTTCTGACCGAAGTAGGACGTCTGTTTTCTGTGGTTTATTCAAGGTTCAGAAAGCACCAAACCGCAATGAACGACAGAATACGACAACTAGAACGCGGACACGTAAGCTGTACACACAAATGTTGACATAACCATACTGCTGTATCATGGACGATGAAACATCCGGAGTGATTTGAGATTCGGGCGTAATTGCTTTTGTAAACAAACACGTCAATCGCCGATTTCTCGTCAATAAAAGCTCAATCTCGTAAACTAACTATACCAAATGATAGAGGAATCATTCCTTTACCTCATAGTTTTGTTAGTTTTCGAAATTGAGATTTTATTCGCGAGAAATCGACGATTGACGTGTTTGTTTACAAATGTAATTACGCCCAAATCTCAAATCACTCCGGACATACGTAAAAACGGACTTCAAATAAATTTCGGGAAACCAGTTAGTGACTGCGAAAGACAAGTTCGATATTTCAGAGTCCCTCAGGAAACAGCAAGTGTCAAAGTCATCAAAAAAAAATCATGATTTGGCAGGCGATTTGTTCGTGTGCCTTGCGTAACAACTACAGCCGTAAATGGCCAAGTCTTCCTGAATGAGTGCCTGAAGAAACGACTGCCTTCATTTTTCAAATCACGCAACGTTCCTGCAATACTCCAAGGATGTTCTGGAGTGGTTCAGACGAATGGGGTCAATTTCGTGCCGAAGGATCTCAATCCCCGAAACACACCGGAGTTGCGGCCGATCCAAAGATACTGGGCTATAATGAATCACAATCTCCGTAAGCATTATGAAGTTGTTACTACGGAGCAGGAAAAGTTGAAATCATGGTTGAAAGCAGACAAAAATATCGATTCAACCGTAACGTAACCGTTGTACAAAACCAGATGGGCATTTGGATTTGGTGAAGAAATAGAGTGAAATAAAGATATATAAACCAGGTTTATTTATAGTATTACATTCCCTGAACATTTCATTGCAATCGTTGGGGGGCTTAGTTTGGGAGAGTACACAGCGTAATTTCTGCCCCATCTATCATATAATTTGCTTCTACAACAAAACAACCGTAGGTTTTTTTAATCTAATTTCCGTCCTACTAAGCACATCCCGCACTTTACCGCTCTTTTTTGAAAGGGTTTGAACGAAACATGAAATGTTTTTATTGAAGATAACTTCTAAATGTATTCACTTTTCCATACGTACCGTTGGATTTGCTAAAGAGTCAAACAATGTTGAGATATTATTAAAAATCTAACACTGTTTCTGGATTCTAAATTCGTCCTACGAGTTTCAATTCCGTCCTAACGCATTGAAACGCCATTAGATTTTCGGATGATGGTAGAAAAAGTAGATTCGCTAGAAGCGCTTCTTTTGTTTTGAGAACAATGAGTGTAAATATTCATACAATGCGCTGTAATAGGCTTCATGTTGTGGCTTATGAACTAACGGATCGAAACAAACGCATTATTGTTTTGTGCATGATGAAATCATTGACATTATTGATGATTTCTGCTCGATAGAACGGAAATGGGCGATTACGACGAAGTAGCGTTGTTCCCTATGCTCTATACTAAAAGGATAGTATGCCACACAACGAAGTTGTGACATTCCCCAGAGCGTCAATATGTAAACTGCACAAAGATCGAATAAATATATTTTGAAATACGCTTACCAGAATGACGTAAAAAAATCATGAAAATGATATTTTTTAGAATTTTGTTTCGAATATTTATCTACGGAACTTGACAGCTGTCAAACTTTCACAGTAGATTGTTTCCATCAACTACGGTTGAACCTTGATTCGATGATAAACAATGGTGTGTCGAGCATACTATCCGTGGGTGAACCGATGTAAGAAATTTATAAGTTTACAGCAAATGTTACATTTCATTTGAAAAAAAGATGCGGCAGGCTTTTAAAACTTCACTTTATGCACTTCAATAGAACAAGACTGGGTTGTGACTAGCTTTTTTATCGCTTGATATCGCTTATCGTAATGATGCAAAAATATATATAGGAAGGAAGCTTTTCAGAATATTGTTTTTATTATTGATTCTAAACACATAAAAGCTGTCGAACTTGCATAGTAGAGTGCTCTCAATAATTACTTGAATTTTCCATCATTGTTGAATTAAATAAACGTTATATTCATAGAAATTCAAGGGGCGTTTTATTCATTTCTACCCTATGCTCTACTCCGATTTTCTGTTATTTTCTAGATTTGCTGTTAGATTCTCTAGAAATACTTTGGGAATTCGCTAGAATCCTTCCAAGAGTACTTTTGAAATTCAAATCCTAAGATTTTACAAAATTTCTCTACGACTACTGTTCATATAAATATTAGATTCACACTATTTTTTGCAGCAAATTTTCAAGCAGCTCAACTGTAATATATATTTTAATAAACAATTATTTCACTTTGAATTAATTACTAACTTACTTAAATAGTCCTCTCTAATCCCTCGTGCTCTGACACAGCTTATGCTGCTGTTTTGCGTTCCAACACTAGTCCTAAAGTTTCTTATTGTTTTTGCATTTAATATTATTCTTTATAGGTACTCACAAATCAATCAATTAATTTTACTTGTTTACGGATCTATTTTGGTGGTGTCTTCCACTTCTGGCACTTATCCGATTTAGAAATTTTACCTTAGTTTTGAAATAAGATATATCACATCCAGTAAATAAAGTGCATTACATTATGTTTACTCACGGAATTATTAGCACTAAACTAATAAACTACCACCTCCACAGAAAACTGGTTTAACTTTAAATTATATATAATTTTCCAATTTTGTTAATAAACTAAACTCCTCCACTATCTATTGCGCGCATACATCTCGCTTCTCACATCTCACTTCACGGCAGGCCGGTCGCGAGTACAGCTGAAGCCCAGTGGCGTCAACTTCAAAATTCCAAGTGAGATTTATCTCCTCCAATTGCTCGTGGAATTCATCGAAATTCATTGTTATGTTCTTCATCTCCTGTTTGCATTCAATGGAATCTCGATTGGGATTTTTTAGGATCTTCCTAGCAGTTATAAGGAGCTCCTGTCTGACTGAAAATTACACTTGGAATACTCTAGAATTCAATTCCCAATATATGGTTGAGAACAAAGAAAATAAGAAGAATGCAATCGTCCGAGGCGGGAGTCCCTACTGGAGCTAGTCCTGGAACGAATGCAAGAGCGGTCTTTCAGTCAACCGGCTCGACCCGTAGCTCAAACCCGAGACCGAACAGGCAACAGTAGACTACACCAAGGCAAGGCTGCACCAGCAACAAAATTAATGATTTTTACTAAACATCACATAACATAATAAATTCTATGTGAGTTATTGATTTCATTAGACACTTAAGGCTCATGTCATTAAGTAGTGCAATTTCCAATTATAAGATCACAAGAAAGTTAGGTGAAATTTACATGGATTTTTTTCCATTGGTGATGTTATTTATTTTATGAGTGTAGTATATCTTGAAGTTAACAACAATGGGTGGTTCTTAACCGTACTACTTTATCTTATTGCAACGTTAATGGAAATAAGTTTCACATATTCAACTTGAACCTTCTCTGATGTGGTTAGGCTAAAGTTCCTTTGCAAAAATTTATTGGGAAAAAGTAAGATTTCGTATGGTGATCGTTCTTAATCAATATGGTAAAAACTTTATCTAGGTATGGTTCGATTAAAGTTGGGTGAACCATTATCATTATGGTTTTCACAAGAAGATAAACCATTTTCAATATGGTTATCGTATGGTTGCGTGTTATGCGGAGAGTGCTTCAAGCTGGATATGGGGAGGGAGCGGTAAACATGTCAACGGAGGAGTCAACCAGTCCAGGACAAGTTATGGACCAGCAACGACAGCAACTACCGGATGAACTAGCTTTCCAAATGAATGCAGTGGCTACACAGTTCTAAGGGACAGATCATGTCCAAAATAGGAATCCAAAGCTGCAGTATTCCTACCGGCTAACGAGTGCAGTAAGCATTCTAAACCAGGATATTGTGCCACAGTACTTGGAAGCCGTTTAAAACCTTGATGCCCTGCAGTACATTGAATATATCCTCTGCAGATGTGGTTGTTGTACAAATGTTGAGATTGCGGACGTACCCGCAAGATGTGACGGTGAAGGTCGTGCACGCCCCAGAGCACCAAAAACCCGCATGGGTGACACACTTGGAGAGCGGAATCGTCACACAGCGGACTAAGGTTGATCGGTAGACGCAGTACAAAAGGAGAAACCCATCATCGAAGCTAGCTCGACACATTGCTGAATTTGTCAAGCCCACAGAGCTCTATGACCTCATTGAAGCTGATATGACTGAGGTCCTCGACACCCATGTACAGTGATTGAGTGATCTTGTTAAACGGATGTGACGTTATGGAGAAAGTTCGTTGCGGAAGCATGAAGATCGAATGTTTAACACTAATGAAAGGGAGTTCTACAAACGCATCCATTACAACAAAACAGACTACAGCGTGGGTGGATTTGTGGTCCTCCCGCACTCCGGGAGCGGTCTGGTTGTACAACATTGAACAGTCGACTAAAATTTAATTTTGTCTCCATCCAATCATTACTGACTAAATGGATTGATTCGAATTTGTTTTAATATATGTAAGTGTCCCTTAATGTTCTTTTCAAACAAGGTTTTAGTTCACTTAAGTCTTAGTGCGCTCTTTTCAGCATCTAATTACACAAATTGGTGTAGTGGAAGAAGACTTAGTATCGCATCTAAGGCTTTCGTATGTGTGCTACGCATCGCGCCTGTTGTAGATTCCGTAGCCAGTATTTGCAACTTTTCTAGTTTGTTTATTGCACACTTTTCCTTTGCTTTTGGTCACCATACTAATGAGGCATATGTAATTCTGGGTTGTATTTTAGCCGTGTATATCCAATGGATCATTGCTGGCCTCAGTCCCCATTTATTTCCAAAGGTTCTTTTACTTATCCATAGTGCATTTGTTGCTTTACCTATGATTTGGTTTAAGTGTTGGTTCCAGTTTAGTTTATAATCAATTGTAACTCCTAGATATTTGACTTCAGGTGAAAGTTTCATTGATGTCCTTTCCATGTGAAGACCAGCTATTTTTATGTTTCTTCTTTTTGTGAATGGGATAATATGTGTTTTTTGAGGATTTATGCTCAATCCTTCTGACTTGCACCACGCAATGGTGTAATTTATGGCTTGTTGCATCCTGTTTGTAATGACATCATATTTTCCCCGAACAATTATTACAATATCATCTGCAAACCCAATTATTTCAAAACCCTGTGATTCCAGATTTGTTAGTAAATCGTCTACTACTAATGACCACAGAAGTGGAGACAAAACACCGCCTTGTGGGCATCCTTTAACAGCTCTTACTGAAATAGATGAACTACCGACGATCGAAGTGATATTTTTTCTTCATCCAATCCTCATTTTGTAACACAATAGAATCAATATTGAACATTTTTAGGATGCTCATATGTCCTCTAAGATCACCTTCAAAGAAGTGCTGTGACCGTCGGATTCTTAAGGCACTCCTTTCGGCTTCTAATTGAATAAATTGATGCAACGGAAGCAGATAAAGTAGAGCATCTAGTGCCATACTTGGTGTGCTACTCATTACACCAGTTATTGAGAGAGTAGCTAGTATTTGCAGCCTCCCCAGCTTTTTGTGAGCTGATTTTTCATTGGTTTTAGGCCACCAAACCAATGATGCATAGGTTATTCTGGGTCTTATAATCGTCAAATAAATCCAGTGGATCATTTTAGGTTTTAGTCCCCATTTCATGCCAAAAGTTTTTTTTTACTTATCCAAAGAGCATTTGTTGCTTTACTAATGACTTGCTCTAGATGCGAATTCCAATTTAGTTTGCTGTCAAGAGTAACTCCCAGATACTTGACTGTGTTTGAAAGTTCTAAAATTATTCCTTTCAGTTTAATACTATTTATGGACATTTTTTTCTTCGTGTAAATGGTACAATAGTTGGTTTAGATGGATTAATATTCAATCCTTCGCTAGTGCACCACGATGAAACATAATTTAAAGCAATTTGCATTATACTTGAAATGATATAGTCATATTTTCCACGCACTAATATGACTATATCATCTGCGAAGCCAATAATCTTGAAGCCCTGTGCTTCTAAGTTTTTGAGAAGATCATCAACTATTAAAGACCACAGTAGAGGTGAAAGAACACTTCCTTGAGGACACCCTTTTACAGCTCTTACTGTTATGGATGAGCTTCCAAGGTTTGCTGAGATTTCGCTTTTGCTAAGCATTTCGTTAATCCAATTAACTATGCTTTTATCCAACTCATGTTTTATCATTGCGTTTTTCATTGAGTGATAAGATGCATTATCAAATGCTGCTTCAATATCAATGAACGCTGCTAGGGAAATTTCTTTTGATTCAAAAGATTTTTCGAGTTTTGTAACCAGCGTATGAAGAGCTGTTACGGTTGATTTATCAGTTTGATATGCAAACTGATATTTATTAAAAGGAATTGTTACTAAGTACTTTGACTTTATATACTCATCTATTATTTTCTCCATTATCTTCAGCATAATGGAAGATAGGCTAATCGGCCTGAAGGATTAAGGAGACGTTTTATCCTTTTTGCTAGCCTTCGGAATAAATATAACCTTAACTTGACGCCAGTTTATTCGAAAATAGCTTAATGTTAAGCTTGCTCTAAACATGTCTGTAAGAATAGGTGTCAATGTTTCTTTCCCTTTCTGGAGTAGTACTGGGAAAATTCCGTCCCTACCTGGTGATTTGAAAGGTTCAAAAAAATCAATCGCCCATTCAACTCGTTGCTCTGTAAAAATTATTTTGGCCAGATTTTGAGCAGCTTTCCTGGCTCTCTCTGATCCAGTCGACTCGGTCATTGTTTCCTGAACATACGTCCTGGTTTTTTCAGAGACAGTTTTTTCTGCACATATATTCTGGTCTTCATTTATGTTAGAAGTTGAACATGGAAAGTGTGTTTTCATCATTATCTCTAACGTTTCCTCCGCCATTTGAATGATCTTTTGAAAGAACTTTTTGCAATCTAGCAGCAATTAGAGTATTTTCTTTTTGATCTTCTAATTTCCCTATTATAAGCTGTTTGGGCTTCTCTATATTGATCCCATTGCTTTGTTATTTTTGCTCGGTTAACATTGATGTGCGTGATGCAGATTCACTTGGATGAATTTGATTTTTTTGTGTTTAATGTTGATTTGATTTGCCGCGCTTGCTGGGTCTTGTTTTATACCCTACATCGGTTTTGCGGTTACCAGTAGATGGATGTTTATTAGCCTGATCCTTAAGTTGTCGTTTGATCATCATTTTTTTCTTCACTAACTACAGTTGTAGTATGACCAGAATTTAGTTCCCGGCACCACTTGATCCTGGGATTTGGGAATCTGAATGATCTACGATCATTCTATTATCTCCAGTTTCCTCGTGGGTCTTATCAGATCCATGGTCGCTCCTAATGTCTGGCCTCCCACAATTATCTTTGTTTTGATAGTTTGACTCAGTTTTATCCGCTTGATTTTTGCTTTGGAACTTCTTCCTTATTTGGGCATTTCCAAATTTAAAATCCAGCACAAACTCACAATCTTTAATAGCGTTCATGGAAACCCCATCTACAGTGAACACGAGTTCAACATGCTGCAGGTAAATAATGTTACGCTGGAGTATTCTCCATGCGTCAACTACTAGCCCATTATTTTGGCTCTCCAAGAGTGCTAGAATTTGGAAAAAAAACCCAATGAGTATATCTGGTCGAGGGATGTCTTTTTCATCGACCACAGTAAATTTTGCCCCAGTCCATGGGTTTAGCTCCGGAATTATGCTTCTTAACCAGTTAGCTGTTTCCTGGTTTTTACAAACGATGACTAAGTAGCCGGGTTTAAAGGCACCATCTACTTAGAGAACGCAAATCTTCATTCAAGTGTAAAACCGAATCATCTACATCCTTAGCTGCAACGAATAACACAGTCTCATGTCATTAGTATACATAATGAATAACAGGGGCCCTAATACACTTCCTGGGGCACTCCAAGGTTATTCCTCACGGGACTGGAAACATTATCATTAAAAACAGTCCGTTGAGTTCTGTCAGACAAATAGCCTTCAAACCATTTATATGCAGTACTCGTAATTCCAAATTGCTTGATTGATCTCCACAATAAGGGCATAGAAATTGTTTCAAAAGCACGTTTTAGATCCAAAAAAATGCAACAATCGTATCTTTAACTCCAAGCTAGCTTACTGACTAGCTTATTGGTCCCAAGCAAATCGATTCTAGTCATTCTACCCATTCTAGTCGAAATTATAGTACTACGCTATGTTTGTTTTGACTCGCTATGAAAGTTTGACAGATAAAATGAGGGGTTCGTGGATTCTCCTATTTTTCGAGGGGTGCATCGATTAGCTTGGGACCGAAGAGAGTACCAGAGCTGAGTTAAAAAGATGAGCATGTTTCTTTGGAACCTTCTGGTCTTAGAGTTACCTCTATGCTATGACTATTTAAATACTCCAACAGCTGGCCTTTAACAACAAGTTTTAAAATTTTCTCAATGTCTTCGGCTTTGATCGTTCCAGCAACTTTTTGAATAGGAACCACTAAGGATTCCTTCCAAATTTCAGGATAATGTCCTGTTGGCCTTTTTGTAATAATTGGTCGATATACGGCTAATAAAGGGCTTCCCAGCTCTATATTCACGGTTTCTCTAAAAGAAAATTATGATTATACATCATCAGTAACGCTGAAACATCCACCAAACGAAAGCTAAGAATCGCCCCTATCCAATAAAGGCATCAAAATGTTAAATCGGAGGGTATATTTTTTTTAGTGTAAATAATATCCAAAATAGTTATTTATGCAACAAGTTGCAAAAAGAAGACTTTTTCAACACGGGTCATAGTTTCTGAAAAAAAAAAATCGAATTTTGCAACGAGTTACCTACATACAGAGTTAATGTACACGTGCATCCATCCCGCGTGATAGAGACACGCTTTCTATCAGATCTTAGGTTCCTGGTACATTTCGAGACGAATTATTTCGCGTCTCTTTTTTGTTCCTACGTGCCTCATTCCTGTCACATGTGCTGTGTCTCATGAGCTAAGCTCGGCGAGCTCCAGGGAGATCGGCAGCGTACCTACGTCCTGCGTGCATGCTAAAAATGGCTGGTTGGTGATTAAGAAAACAACGGAGAACTGTTGATCGAGTAGTCCTGTCACATTCTCGTGTTGCTGGTACAGCTGATTGATTTCAATCAGTTGGTATTCAGTTTTTGAGCGTTGAGAAATTGCGGTTCTATAGAAGTATTTCAAGTAGAAGATTACGAACCAATTACCGGCGGGGTTATTTGGTACCGATCCATGCGCACGGAATTTCTATCGTTCAAAATATTGATTTTGCTTCACCAAGTTCAAACAATGTCAAATCAGCTCCTGATCATTCTCACAAAATTTGATCTCATTACGATGCGAACTCATTCTGCACTTGGCCCTTTGTAGTTTATGTGGAAAATTGAAAATTGAACTTTAGGATAATTAGCTATAATAGGACATAATGGGACTATTATGGGCTATTATGTCATAAGGGCAAGATGCAGTGTTGCCCTGAAAGCAGCCGATCAATCCTACCAGAATGTTATCAACTTGGAAATAATTAATAACAAATTTTCTTGACATTCAATTGAAAAGTGGTTTTCATCAAAGTTGTAGCTGGGAATATTTCACGTAAGGGAGGGGGGGGGGGGTGCTTCGATGGACAACTTTTCTTATAGTAATTGCCATATAAACTTCAAAGAGCCAGTGCAGAATGAGTTCGCCATCAAATTAGCACAATATTTTGGAGATTGATCAGCCTGATTTGGAACCGATTGAGCCTGGTGGATCAAATTGAAACCATTATATTATGAAAAGATACTTTGCAGCTGGCAGCGAACCAATAGTTCGGAGGGCCCTTTAAAACAATATCTTCGTTATTGAAATTTATTCGAGTGACTTCATCCTTCATTTGTAGAATTTTTGTCCATTACATATTTTGAAAATAACGTGTCAAAAGATGTTAGTCATGCAAAAAAATAAACAAAGAATATTCTAATTGACCGGCAAATGAATGGTTTTGGCTGTTTGAGGATTTCAAGAATAAAAGCACTGCAAACATATCAAGACCAACAATTGAAATGACCTCAACTCCATTTTGCAAAAAAAAACCTTGTAAGGCCATTTTCTCGAGAACCGAAACCTACATTCGCAATCCTAAACCACAATCGGGGTAGAGGAGAATTTTCCCTACCTGATCATTCTGTTGAAATGCCTTGGCGGACTTCGGTTCGCGAAAAAATGGCCTTACAAGGTTTGTTTACAAAATGGAGTTGAGGCCTTTTCAATTGTTGGTCTTGATATGCTACCTTTCCTCTAAAATAGGAATGGTTTGTGGTAACGGATATGAAATGTCGGTCAAAGCAATCAAGTTTCAATAGCCTGTATTTCGTTTACCTACACTTTCCAGAACTTAGAGCTCTGCTGTTCTAGCATTAATCGTAGCACATGAGATTGAGGCACATGAGATCAGCGCGAGTTTTTGGGTGTCGCATTTGTTTCTCGCTCGTATCTTATTCTCGCGTGTCTCTTTCTCTCTCGTCACATGTTGTTTTCGTTGCGACGGGAGACGGTTTGTTGAGAGTCTCGGCAGCACATTTTTGCACACACGAGGATAATGTAACTCTGCCTACATACAATTCGCCTTGACACCAGTCCCGAAGTGACGTTTCTTCACACACATTTTGACAGTTCCTTATGGGGTTTTGCGTTGGAGTGAGAGAATAAGAAAAAGTCCGCCATGTTTCACGCATAGACTGACAGTTACATGTGAGATTTCTCCAGAGGAGTAAAGAGTTACTGAGCTCTCGTAAAAGCCAATATTTTCAACACTCAAAAGAGTATCGCAAAGTAGAACTTTTCGGAACTGAATGCTGATAAGTAGTACTCTTCGATACTGTTATTTTAGTTATGAAAAGTAGGCCATTATGTTATTCAAAACTGTGTTTTTTTTTTATCTAGTTCGTTTATTTGGAAGGCTCAATCGCGTTAGCTTTACGGAGCCGATAATTCATTGTTCACTGTGTGAAACAAAATTCACTTAATTCTATGTCTAGTAGGAGTTAGGCCGATTACTCGCGGCTTACTCGAGGTTAGGGTTCAAAACTGTGTTGAAAAGTGACACTTTTCAGTAATGAGTGGTAAAAAACATTGTGACAGTTATACATATTCCATAACCTACTTGATCAAAATTTTTTATCAAACGCATGGATGTTCTCTTGAAGCTGCGTTATATACAGATAGAAATAATTGAAATACAAAGGGTATTTTTCAAAATTGCAAATAATGCTGTATGCAACTCGTTGCAAACATAATTTTTTCAGCACTCGCCTTAATTATTTAGTTTGGCAAGCATCGTTGTATAAACTACGACTCGTGCTGAAAAAAACTTATTTTTGCAACTTGTTGCATATATAGCTAATTTCGCCCTAAAAATGTATTGGAAAATAAACCCTGATACAATAGTTTTAAACTAGTCTCAAATGGTTGTTGGGTGGGTTTTATTATATATTATTCTACAAGAGTATATAAGCCAAATATTGCAAACGGTGAATCAGTATGGGCTTGTTAGTTATTTGGATTAGTTGCTGAGAATAGACCGCATGCTGCTGCCGTTGTTGTTGATTTACAGCCTGCCAAATATCACTCTTTCGACTGGCTTTTCGAGGGTCGGATTGAAAAGAAGCTTGATTCATGAACATTGGTCAACGGAGGGATACTGTAATTCAAACATTAAATACACGTATATTCAAAACTGGATGCTTTGTTAAGTAGGTATATTCTTGATACACCGACGGCAATCTGACCGCTCGTCATGCAAATTGAACCCCTTCAGAGATCATTCGCAAGAAGTAGGGTAGGATGGGGAAAAAAACGGCCCACGATGTGTTTCATAGCCATTGTCAATTCGTGAATTTAAAGAGTATCATTCCTAGTTAACAATACTTTAACCATTCTGGCACATAGCACCCTTGATTTAATAATGGGAATGCAACGAAAAACCGCGTGGGGCCATTTTACACCAGGGTGCATTATGGACTGTTCTCCCCTATCCTGGAATATCCGCTCAATGCTCTTGATTGACATGCCAATCAGATCGGGCATTTGCACAGATATGATAGAATAAAAGACGATTCACCATTAGCGGAGCAAGAATAAGCTGTCAAATTAGAAGCCACTGCCGACGACCATTATTGATTGAAAATTCAACGAAACGCAGTGGCGGCGATGACGACGGTTGCGGCCACCAATTATTGCAATCGAACTAAATTACACGATAATTAATTAATGCCTTCTCTCGAAATTGCCTTTCCGAGTGGATGGGTTTTAAACTAATTTCAATACACTCAGGCTGAGTGGCAGGAAAAAGAGGTCGGACGGTCAGTGAAAAAATAACCCGTCCGCATCGACGACGGCTTGTTCAACCATTGCTAATTCGTGTTCGTGTTTTAAAAGTGAGTGACACCCACATTGATTTATATTAATGGTAACACGCCGGACTGGGTGCGAGAGAAGCACAAAGAATAAGAAAGAACAGTCACAGGACGCACACTACTACTTTGCGTCACGATTACGAACTTAAAACAGAAACAGGGAAAATCAAGTTTAGTCAGAGAAGGGTGGCCGGCAGCCGCTGGCAGAACGACGGTGAAATGTGTTAATGGAGAAACAAGAAACGACGGCTCCGCAAGCAATAAATAATACATTTAACTCTAAATACTTTTACACTTAGCCTAACTATATGCGCTCAAAAGTCAATTAACTAACCTAACAAATTAGCCTTCCCGGTGAAGCGAGCAAACGCTCACATCTTGCCGTAGTTTGGTGTATTGGTGCCCGCTATCTTGACAGCGCCGACATTTTTGCTTTTATGAAGCCGCCGTCACAGTAACCGGGCCCGTCATTGGTGCAAAGCCACGGAAGCTCCTCCTCTTTTTCTCCGTCGCTTTTGCGCCCATCTTCCATCAAAGTGAACTAAACCAGTTGTCTGCTCTTTTCACTCACACATGCTTCAAACGAGGTTGGGTTGCTTTTTCACACTTACACAATCCAGCCAAAGCGAAAGCGGCAAACAGGCAAGAGAGTAGGAGAGTTTCGAGCCCGCTGTCAGTTTGTCAGTGCCCGCCGTCTTCGTGTGCCGTGTGCGTGTTTTTGAAGCAACCCGCTCGAAGCGTTGTTCAGTGTGTACACTTTTTGAACCCGGTTTTAACCTGCCAGCCCACCGATGGTTGAGAAAGGTGGCTCTCGTAGTTGTAGTCCCAGCGTACAGATCGACACTAGTGAGCGAGTGCGCGGGTGAAGAGGCGGCTGACTTGCCATTAGCGGCTTGATTGATTGATTGATTTGAGCATACAGACTGCCGCCGTCTGCTTTGTTTGCTGCGAAGCAGAGCAGAAAAGAGCGAAGGCAGCCCCGTCAGTTTCGAAATTTGCGTTTGTCGGTGCGTTTCGCGATTGCGTTTGGCTGTTGTTCGTTTTTCGACAAGTGCAGATGCTCAGATATTTCTTTTGAAAATGATGGAACAAACTTGGCTACGGCAAAGGATTATTAGCAGTGTTATGGCGTATTGTTGAATGACACGTGAAGAAAACGGTTGAAAAGTTTGTTTCCACTTTGATAAGTGACAACGCGGTACCAGAGCGTACTTAACGACAGTGAAAAACAAGAAAGCGTGTCCCAACGCTGAATCTGTGATTTAGTTGCAAGATATAAAATAGTGGTAAAATGTTGTGCAGAAGTCCTCCGCCAGCGAGTCCAGTTGGGTCGGAGATCTCCGTCGGATCGCCCAGTCCACCACCGGTAGACCACCATCACCATCATTTGCAGTCTCATCACAATCGAGGTGATGACTATTTTAGTCCATTGAAGCGACTTCGGATGGTTGAGCATCACAGTACAAGCCCGAAGGAACCTAGTCCAAAGCCAGAACCTCCTAGCCCTCCACCAACAGCTGCCGCGTCCGCTTCGAGCGTAAAATCGTTCTCCATAGCGGACATTCTTGGCCGGGACACGGAAAACAGCAATCGTGATAGTGCACTTGCCCTGCATCACCACCACAGTACGCTTCAAGCTGCCGCTACGAAAATTGTGCGACCATGGGATCACCTCCGAGGTCCAATTCCTGTCCGACCGTTCCTCCCGCCTGCACTGTTACACTACGAACACCGGTTGGCGCTAGATTACCACCAGCAGTTGCAGGAGCATTTTCGAGCGCAGGCTCAGCTGCTACGACACATGAGTATGGACATTATTCCCTCGGAAAGTGGCTCGGAGCGGTCAAGTTCGGCGGCTAGTGGTGATTGCTGTTCGCCGGAGATTGGACGAAGTTCTGAGCATCAGTCCTCGCAATCGTCATCTTCGGGATCGAACAACAATAATGGTGGAGGTGGAAACGGTGGTGGAAGTGGGAAAACATCCGGCCAGAAGACTACCCCGAACGGAACTCCCCTGGATGCGCTATTCCAGATGACCAATAAAAACTTTGACGAAGGCAATGAAGATGGGGGTAAGTTGAAGACAATTATTTAAAGAGCGTATTGATTGGATTTAGAGATTGATGCTGAACAACTTACCGTAACGATACAACAAAATTACAAGTTGAACTTTCGTGGAGTCCTGTACTAATTTACAGTGCAGAGCATAAGCATAATACAATTCAATGTTCTTTGAGTGACTAAGCGTCTCCACCTGACGAAGGCTTATTTGTTTCTTGGTTGGTCCCAGCTTAGGATTGGGCGATCTTCAAAGCAAGATCGATCTCGACGGATTTTATATTCGGCACTAGGATCGACGCTCCGATGAAATTGATACCAAGAATCGATCTTTTCTTCATGGTGTTTACATAAATTTTGTAATTAATGAATAAATTATGAATACGTATTACATGATAGATTTGTTTGTTTTTAAAATGAAATCAATGAACAGCACACCATCCGCTCGCCAGCCAAAACAGATCCTGTGATAATCCTGACAACCACATCTAACCGATGAAAAATGTCAACTTTTGATGAAAATGATCAATTTTTGGAAGTACACACTAATCAAGGCCTCTGCCGATCGGTAAATTTTGAACTACGGAACGGTTCGGTAAAAGTTTGAAAATGTTTTAAAAATCCTATAATTAGTAAATGTGTTCCAAACTTGTACAGACTTTGTTCCCCATTTAGCTATGAAAAATAAAATCTGTCAATTTTATTGACTTATCACGTTTAACGGTCATTTGAAAATTTTACCGACTTGATCTGCTGTTCAAAAACCCGGTAAAACTCTACTTACTTCGGTGATCTGAATTAAGTGTGTAGGTAGTCAAAATGTGTAGTGAAACTTAATAAATTATCAAAACAGTCCCTTTTAGCTGAGTTGTTGAACGTTTAGTACACCTCTCAATTAACTCTCTCAGTGAACAAGCAAAATAATTTACATTCTAAAGAATAATATAACAAACTAAAACATAGAATCAACAAGGAAATGAACGTCCCACTAGATAACTATCAATTCGATTCAATTGTTTATTCAAATATCATATCAGGCCCGGTAACGTCAAACTTACTTCTTGGGGCCTCCAAAGCCAAATCGGTAAAGGAGGCGGCGGGTGGTCTAATCGAGTTAGTCTTTCTCCATCAACTTTTCGAAGCATAGAATATCATTGCGCTGCCACACAATATACAAATTCATGTATTGATTTATATAGAACGCTGTGAAATAATAACTGTGAAAGTGCATCAAGAGTACTAAATTGAGTGCAGGCAAAACGCTCGCATAAGAAGCGTAAACAGCCTGGAAGAAGCCGAACGTCTAAGAGATGGCATATTTAATTTACGTTGTTAGACCTGTTATTTTGAACATAGTTAAAGATGCTAATTTCAAATTTCAGACTGTAGTGGTAATTTTTATACGATAGATGGAGTAGATGAAAGCATAGAGTTGATAGTTCCGTTAGAGTACGGCAGTGTGAAGATTGCATATAGGTGGAGGGCTTTTGAACATGTTTAACCTTCACTATCAGAGCTTTTAATTTGGTTGAGAAACTTTTTAAATAGGACTAAATTTAAATTTCAGCAATGTTAGGCTATTTTGGAGTTTCTATGATGTTTGCATGTGATTTTAACACTCTAAAGAAATTTCGGAGTTCAAGGTAATTAAGCGGTTTTAATGCAATTGGGTGTTTTCAAAGTCAGTCTGGCGATACTTAGGCAAATTTTTGGTGATGGTAGGGTAATTTTCATGTTTGAGGCCATATCAAACTGTTGAAGAATACTTTGATGGCTTTCAAGGCTGTTTTGGAATCTTCAAGCTGAATGAAGTAATACAATTGGGTTGTTAGCGGAAAGCTTAAATAAAAACAGCAAATAAGGTAATCTTCCATTTAATTCCACTTAATTAATGTTGATATCTATGACAGATACGTATTTCGACTACACTGTGCAGTCTTCGTCAGTGTCAATCCCACAAAAGACTTATCGAAATCTGACCCCTTAAGTACTCATCAGATTTTGCCTCTCAGAATTCCAGGGGTAACGAACCAAGTTTGTGCGGTAGTTCGGTTATTTTGAATCACGCCTGTTTTTTTCTGAATGGCGTATTCAATATTATTCAATAAATCATAGCATGAAAACGGCTCATCTATTCGAAGTGACGTCTGACACAAAGTTGTAGAAAATTGGATTCCCTGTTCAGAAAATATTTTAAAACTTACAACAAATTCTAACTGTTAGAAATGGCTGCAACGGACTGTTGAAACCAAATTTGAAATTTTAACTAAAAGTTTATGATTTACGATCTCGGTCTGTTTTCAACCGTATGTTGTATCCATTTCAATGGTTTATTTGTAGGCTCAAACATCCAAACTGACTCCACGAATTTAATAATTACATTTAAATATTAAGAGGTCAGTGTTCACTCGGCTGTCGACAGAAGCAGGCCACTCTTGATGTGTGTCACGCGATCGTCTGTTTACTCGGCAGCAGCCATTGTGTGGTCCTCCTCATTGTTCTTCATCAGCAGTTATTTCGGTCCATGCGTCGTCGACTTTGGAAAGCAACCGTTTCGTGATGAGTGTGTGAGTGCTGACCACGTTTTGCGTCCATTGATGTTGGCGATACTGCCATACAATGAAATCACTGGAAGTGGCTTCCGTTCTGATGGAGCAGGCTTATTGGATAGCGGAAGATAAAGTGTTTATTGTGTTGTACCTTTTGACTATAGTTTTAAGATGTATTTTATAGTGAACAATCGGCTCTGTAAAGTTAATTCGATTGAGCCTTATCAAATAATATAGTCCACTATCCCGAATTCGTAGTAGTAATACGCATCATTTTTTAACTTGAAAACAGCCGTCTGCTGTTTCTCAGCAACGCTTGCTTCCTCTACTCTGTTCTTCTCGGCATCCGGGGACGTCACATCCATCACCGCAACGTCTTCTTCCAGGTCCTCAACCAATTCCTCGTTTGGCGATGCACCTCCAGTCACTACACTAGTGTATGTACTGATCTCTTCCTTCATTCCGTTGTTGGTTTTCTTCTTCCGTTCGTTGTTGTATTGGCTGCTTCCGAGTCTTCCGCTTGGGGCTGGAATTCATCCGTCTTACAAAGGAAACACAAATTTGGGTTAACTTGATAAAGTATGTTCCACTTTCGATTGAAGAAATGCAGCGAGTTGGGAATCTACTTTTTACATCCATATATACACCTCGCACACCTGTTTGCATATCGAGGCCCAAGGTGGCTGGAAATTTCTCCCGAAATACACGCTTTACATCACCGTATTTCCCTAGCACCAATTCTAGATAGCTATCCGAGACTCCTGGTGGGAGCTTGTACACTCTCACGTATTGAACTGTGCTTCCAATAGGTAAAATGCTTATCTCAACGAAATTAATTATTCACGGTTGTGTAGCAAACAATAAAGCATCGAATCCTCTAATTTAAACTTGATGAACATAGATTTTTTCTCTACCATGTGATATTTAGCGATCATCTTAGTGGGACCGCGTCCAGCGATTTCACTAATTTTGCAATTTCTTCCATTGATGGTTTCGCCGAGCCATGGGGGAAGCTGAACCTTATCGTCAGTTTTATTTCCACCGACATCTTGACTAGTTGTTTACTTCCAACGAGGTCACGGCTAAAGCGAACAAACTTCAAACAATAAGCAAGCACCGCAACAATGAGTTGCTATCGAAAAACAGACTATCACGAAACACTCACAGCTGCTTGTGTCGACAGCTACAAGGGAACTGAAGTTTGCATTTGTGATAAGCTTTCAAATGAACAGAAGTTATGTATTCTTTAAAATATACTTTTCTTGTTAATGAAATTTTAAACAGATTTTTTTTTTCAGGTTTTGTTGAAGATCTGAGACTTTTGTTCAGTATGTATTTTTTTATGAAAAGGTAATCCAGTTTCTTACTACTTTGTCTCAAACGTCATTTCGATCAGATCAGCCATTAGGTGTAAATCAAAATGGCCGAATTACAGCACATATATACTCATCCCAAGTAACAATTTTGATTTTACCATAGCCGTGTAGGCTATATTTGGTCTTAAAGAATCCTTTTTTTTTATCTAGTTCGGTTATTTGTAAGGCTCAATCGTGTTAGCTTTACGGAGCCGATAGTTCATTGTTCATTGGTTGTAGCAAAATAAACTTATTTTTATGTCTAGTAGGAGCTGGGCCGAATACTCGCGGCTTACCCGAGGTCTGAGGGATACATTGTCGAAGGATAGGATCAGGGGAGAAACTTGGGGTGGGGTTTCGTTGTCTCGTCAGTAACTCTAAGACTAGAAGGTCCAAAAGAAATGTGCTCAACTTTTTGGCTCAGCTCTGGTACTATCTTCGGTCCCAAGCTAATCGATTCACCCTTCGAAACATCGGAAAATCCACGAGCCCCTCATTTTATCTGTCAAACTTTCATAGCGAATCAAAACAAACATAGTGTAGTACTGGAATTTCGACTAGAATGGGGTACGTTAATTGATTTGGTTGGGAACAATAGGCTAGTCAAGTAGTGAGTCAATTTAAAATCTTTAGTTTCGAATTGATTGTTGGTAGTGCGGTTCTAGCTTTTATATTCTCTTGTTTATACATCTGCTTACAACTTTCATATTATGTATTTCACTGTGGTAAAGTACCAAAAATCCTCAAAATTACACAAACTCTAGTCTTTTCTTTCTTTTGATGATTTGGATGATTTGGATAATCCAACAATATTATTTTAGGACACAATTCATAACTTTATATGATGTAATGAGTCTCCGCGAAGCACAAAATGCTCAAAAATTCTGAGTAGAATTCGAACATGATTTCGATTAACCTGTGAAATATCTCCAGGCAAATTTGGAGAATGATGTATTGGTTAGATATTTTTGTATTCCACAAAATGTTGTTTGGCATATAGAACTTCAAGATCTGAACTCCAAGAAGATTTGAAGAACTTTTAATACTGCGCTTATCCTGCTGATGCATTGATACATGCTTTTTCCGACATACCAAAGCAACATTTAGCAGGTTGGCAAGTGAACCAGGAAAATCAGGAAAACCGGGAAAAAGTCGAGAATTTATTTTCACCAGAAAAAAACCGGGAATAAACCAGGAATTTAATAAGTCCACCAGGAAAATAATCTTGTTTGTATAATTTAAAAAGGTTTTAAATTTTATGTATGTCAAAGTTTCTTTTTATAATCAGGTCAAAACTAATCATTTTGTTCAAGCTAAATCTTTCACACAACTAAACATTGATGAACAAAATTTACCCTGAGGGTTTAGTGATTATATTTTGTATTTATTTTTAATTTAATTTTTTTCTCGAATCAATTGCATGTATGATTTTTGCTTGATTGATAGTAGACTTAAGCAGTGCCGACGCGTAACTGCTTTCAAGTACCTGTTCAACATGTTCAATAAAAAAAATCTGTTTCTAAAAACTTCAGATAAGGCCTTCGAACTTCATGCAAGTCTTAAAAAATTCGGGAACGTCTTACAAGTTTCAGGAAAATCCTGTGAACTACTGTGATGACCTACGACGGTCAGGAAATCTTTCCGAACCTTCAGAGAAGGTCTAAAAATTTCAGAGAAGTCTTACGAACTTCAGGGAAGTCCTTTGATCTTTGGGAAATAACTACGAATTTTACAGAATTTTCTACAGATTTAATGTAACTTCTACGACATTTATGCATTGCTTAAAACATAAGGATAATCCTACACTGAAACAAAGACCATAGTTAGGAATACTATTTTGCAGAAAACACTTATTTTCAGTATAACTACGCTTAATGCCGTTAAATCTACCATGATTTCAGTATAGTTGACTAAAAATATAATCAAATTTACTACCATTCTGTCAAAACTACTATGCTTACTCAAACGGCATAGTAGTTTTGATAGAAACAATAGTAAAATTAAATGAATTTCGTTTCTGCACAAATCTATTGGTGGGAGTATTTAATTTAAACCATCAATATAGTATTTTTGCCAATGGATTTTGTTTCTGTGTATGACACTTTTGCATTTTTTCCGAGCTTCAGAGAAGTCTTCAATACTCTTGGGAAGTCCTCTGAACTTAACATAGTTCTCCAAACTCAAAAAAGTTCCTAGAACTTCCGAGAAGTCGAAATTTTTAAATCATTTCCGCCTAACCCCTTCCATTAAATTTTGCATGGTGGTCTCATCAACCTTATTTGCCGCCGAACGCCAGTTAGATTTGAACTACTGCTCGTTTTCCATGGATTTATTAGTTTTTTTGAGATTCTGTTTGACTAAGGCCCAATACTGTTCGATAGGGCGGAGTTCTGGGCTGTTGAGAGGGTTGTGGTCTTTGGGTACCACAACCACGTTGTTCGCATCGTACCACTCGATTGCCTTTTTTCCCATAGTGGCAGCTCGCCAAGTCCGGCCAGAACAGCACAGGTCTATTATGTTGCTTTAGGAATGGTAGCAGCCGCTTTTCCAGGCACTCCTGGATGTAGATCTCTTGATTGATGGTTCCTTTTCTTGAAGTTGCTTGAAATCCGCCTTCACATAAGTTTCGTCGCCCATGACGACACAGCTTTCGGTACCGCTGCTTTGCCAACGTGTTTTGTTTGTAATCTCGGTTCGCCACCTTCACCTTCTTAAACGTCGACTACCCGGCTCGTTTCTTGGCCCGCTGCACTGTAGTATGGGCGACATTGAGTTTGCCAGCGACGTCGCGATTGGAGAGGTTAGGATTTCACCGCCACCTTCTTCGTCGTCGCTGCCACGTCCGGATTACGATTGCCGCCGCTTCCAGGCTTCCTGGCGGTTGACAGACGCTCCCCGAACACTTTGTCGCGGTCGATTTGGCAACATCCAGCAATTTTGCCAACTTGGCGTGTGAGAACTTCGGATTCTCTTGCTGCGCGAGCAAAATTTTGACACGCTGCTCCTCTTGCTTGGACGTCATTTTGAAAACTGGAGAGCAAACGGTGAAAACTCATCATAGCAACCATTGTATATACACTCAACTTCCAAATGCAGCATTTCTAGAGTAACATTTGAAATGGGCCTATGTCCAAAACGTAAACAAACCAGAAAATGAATTTTAAATTTTTCCGCCACTAATCAATTCATATTTAAGAAAATTGTAGTATTTTAGGCATTTATATTGTTCACAAAGTAACTGTATCTCAGTATACAACATACAAAACATGCGAAAAGCTTTCAAAAATATATGAAAATCGATAACAATTTAATTTAATAAATTAATGAGCCTTTTTGTGAATCTTTCAATGGATAGGCCCTTTTTGTTAAGCCGTTGTGCTTGTCATCAGAAATGGTACGCCCTTTGCTAAGCCTTTTCGCAACGTCAAATAAATTCAAAACAAATCATCGGCCCTGCCTCAAGCACCAGGGTCTAGCTTTGGTTTCAAAATTTCCAATCATCGGCCCTTCTACGTCACTAGGCTTATCATTGAAATGAAATAAATGAATGGTTGGCGTTTTAGCGTGCGGGTCTATTGATGAATCGAAAAATTTCTTTGGTAGGTTGTTTCGAAAATCGAATTATTTTTAATGATTTTTCTCGATTATGCAGAACTTTCCTACACGATTAGTAGCTATCAAGCGGTGCTAAAGAATGGTATCAAAACCCGATTTGTTTACGTTTTGGACATAGGCCCATTTCAAATGTTACTCGAGATTTCAGGTTTTTTTATGCATTTTTAACAGAAATACACCAATTTGAAGTTGACCAATTTTTGCGCGTTTCTAAACAGAGAGTTACATAGCATTCACATGGAGACGCATGGCTGTTATCTATTGGAAGATTGCCGTAAAAGCTCAACGCAGATGTCGCCACTGCATGATGATGATAATGTTGACAGACTGCATATAAAATTCGTGAAAATTAGCGTTAAATCATAATTTTCATCAAGCCTGTGTAAAATCCTTCCAATATAACATTCGAATTGAAGAAGAAAACGTTTTTACGATCAGACTGATGTGCATCTTTGACTTTTCCAGTTGAACTTTCATAAGATAAATTCATTTCATTTCGCGGCTCAATCAATGCTGCATCGTAAATATGATGTAAACAGAAGTAAATTACTCAATTACTCAAAATAACGATGAATTGTCATCTTGTTATCACTTTGAAGACCATCTAATACCATTTTATAGTATGGTGCGTGTTGAGTAAAGCAAGTTCCGTTGCGTTTTTCGTCGAAAATTGTGAGTATCAATATGTTTGCTTAGAAAAGGCAAAAATGAACATTTATTTAATATTGGCGTCCTATACAACCAATTCTCCATTACCACCAGGATGATACAACCTTTCCTAAGTAAATTAACTTAATTTCCACTTTCATCTTAGTGGAAATCGCACATATTCACCATTTTCCGAAAAATGCAGCTGCGCAGGAGGTAACCTCTCGCTGTGGGTGCAAACTTGTTATGCATTATTTTCCATGAAAACCTCTCCGATCCATACCGAAATAATAACAATTAGTTTTCAAACACGTTTTCTTACACGATTCAAGCAAAAGTTTCCACGGGAAATTATTAGTTTTTCTTTATGAACCGATTTGCCCCAAAAATCGTCTGTTTTACTTGGAAAATTTGGAAACTATCCTCTTTCTAGTAATTCTCACTTCGAAATGTAGGAGGCAAAAGCTTGGAAAAGTTTCACTGCAAGACGCCAATAGTGTATGAGTTTGTTTTACCGAATTAACCGATGGAATCCGCTTCTGCCGGTAGTGACATGTAGGAGGCCAGCCATCTTGAAATGTATGGGCTTGGTATTGAGTAATAGTTTCCACCATCAAATCCAACAGATGTCGGCCCACCAGTAGTGGATAAATCAGTTTTGCGGTATGGAGATTTTCATAAAATCGTCAATTTCTTTTCCAACCTTGCTTTCAACAGTGAGAAAACAAATGTGACATTATGTATAATTAATACATCGGACAAATTGTACCATTATTGATACTTTAATTAAAAGTCAATTTCGTTACACATTCTCAAGTCGATCTTCCACCAGCCCATACGACTGAAGGCTGCTCGCGAGGGGGAAGACAGAGCAATCCCGAGTAACTCTGAGGAACTCTCTTGCTCTCTGATGAACGATTTTATTATCTCGATTGTTTTGACAGCGCAGCCCAAGCAATCACATTTATCGGAGTTTGGAACTCGCAGGACTTATCCTCAAGTACAAGTCACCGGAGTTGGTTACTGGAAGGTTTTATTTATCTACTAGCTTACTCTAAGCATCTGGATGCTCAGTAGTATTACGGTGGCAAGATCTTGGACTATTTCATTACAATTGCAAAACGAAAATTGTCCTGCAGAAAGCCATCGCCACAGTGATTTAAGAAAATAGTCAAAACCTCTATGAACTGGTAGAAAACGAGATCATTTCCTTATTTAAGGACACTAATGACGGAATTAATTTTCTACACAATTTGGTTTAACCACTTTGCAATTTCACGGTTACACATCTGGCGATCTACTAAGTTCAAAATTAATCTACATATCTGCTGCAGAGAAGCAAGCATCTTATTAAATTTGCCCACCTGTATGACTTCTGGATGGCCAGTCAGTGCTAGTAAAAACGCGAAGTGGAGGGATTCCATGAACCTCAAATATTGCATCTGAACTAACATTTGCATGGTCAGATTTCAAAGTCTATATGCAATACTAATTCTGTTTTCGTCGCAAATCAAAAATCACAGAATTTCCCGCCGAATTTTATGTATGGGGCGGGGCATAAAGTATCTTTTGCGCAGAACATGTAAAAAGGAGGGACTTTAAATGTTAAAGCAAATGCATACATAGAGGTACCAGACATGTTTTGTAGTGTCAGGTACTCTATTTTGTAATCTGTGAAAGGGAATTCACTAATCGAGTGTCAACAAAATACATGGCATGTGGAAAGATTCAGGTCGTGAGAGCAAATTTTCTCTCTCAAATTTGAATTTTTTTGGCTCTCTGGGAACTGGTAGTAAAGCAGGTAAAATTGTATGGGGAAAAATCATTTTTATTTAATTGTAGCTTGTTTAGCATTAATTTCTGGGAAAAAACTGAACGACAAAGCCCCTGACTAATTTCTTTAGGTTGTCGTTCACTTTTTTTGACCTGAATTTGCACCGAAAGCGAATTATTCCCACTTCTCTCAATTTCTATATGGGGATTTTTATTACTTCCTACCAGCGGAACAGCGCCATCTCTGTGGAAAATGGTCGAACAAAATGATTAATTGCTGAGAATTTCATAAATCAACGATTTTTCCCATACTGGAAAAACTGCTTGACTACACACCAAAAAATTCTGAATTTTACTGGCGATGTAAACATCCATGCATGCAAATATTCATACATGTAAACTTCCTGTTCACGTAAACTAGCAGCTTGCAAGAAATGTTGCAAACAAAAGTGGACAGTTGCATACAATATATGGAATATTGCATGGCATGTCTCATAAATTTACACGATATATAATCTAAACCTGTATGATATATGACGCTCCATTTATGTGCATCATAGTAACGGAAATTTACACTACTTTTTTTAGCTGTGTACCACGAAGGGGGTTGCCATCTTTGAGAAAAAAAGCTAGCCAGCCGCTTTGAAAATGGTTAATTGAACGCATTTCTAAACTGAATTCTGCTTTCTGAAGCTAACGAAACTAACCTAACAGTGATCATATGTCATATTGAAACACAGGAAGAGCCAGTAGCTTAATTATTGACAGTACCTATTTACCATAGATTGAGAATACATTGATCAACAAGGTAAAATTGATGACGATGTTCCCGCGTAAGTTCTCTTTGATAACAATTTACTGAAATTTACACAGAAAACAAAGTTGTTGAATATTACATCCAAACTGCTGCAACCAGGTCAATCCATCGGTTGTGTAATATAACGTTGTACGATGTACATCAATTTTGCATTTTGTTCGTTTGCACATCCATTGATGTTATATTGTATCTACTTTTTGCTATTACATCATTATTTCATACATCAGCTTGAATTACATTGATCGATACTACATTTTTTTTTGCTGTGTAAATATTATTACACAAAGGATACCTCCAATGGCTGTTTTATAAGTTTTATATTGCTAAAAAATCTCGATTGCAGCAAAAACACTAATTTTATTAGCACTTTTTCCTAACAAATGATCACGGGGTTTGCAGCAAATTCTGTTCATAAGCGTGAGCTTATTTTCACCGGTCTTTTCACCTTCATAAAAGTCTGCACCATTTACAAGCAACTTTCGCCAACCTCTCTACCAGTACATTAACCATGCTACATTGTCGTTCTTTGAAATTCACACGGAAACAATCGCTCACTCTCGGTTCGTTTGACTTTGCTTATTGTTGGTGATTACGTCACACGATTACTGTCACAAACCTTTGTTCGATAATTGTTTCAACAAAGTAGCGAATCACCTTCCAAATTGACAATTACCACACCATTGTCGTCATTTGCCAATCGGAGGTGTTTTCTAAGTGCCCAAACGGCCAATGAGAGTAGCTCAAAATTGAGTCGAATTTGACTCAAAATTGCAAAAAGTTGGGATACTCCGTGAATGAGCAAAATTTTCCTCAATTTTCCAGGATAAAAATCTTGGATATATATAAGACCATAAAAAGATGGACAGGAAACATAAAAGTAACGTGTTCGAACCGTACCTACTGTAATGCGCATTAACGTGCATCTACTGTGTTCACCCCAACAAAAGCCTTTTCCATCGATCGATCGTATCCAATTGTATCCGCACGTTACGTTACCCACATCGTTTGGTTCGCTACCGCTGCTGCTTCAGCACCGCACCGACCGACACGGCGCTAATGTTGGCTAATATCTTGTCCGATTGAACGATGGGGCTACCTCCTTCTTGAACAATTTATTGGCTTCGCTCATGCAACTTTCATGTGATAACGAATCATTTCTGCTGTGCCCGGCTTGTTGGAAGTAGGTAGCTGGCGAGAAGGTTGCCACGCTACTAAGTGCACACGCGCATTCGAACGCGTGAATTCAAATTAGATTAGTGATTTACAAATGAGATATGATTATCGTGGTGGTTTTAGATGGAAGTGGTTGGCTGGTAGGTGATTCGTTGGTTGTTTTTTCTACGTCTTTTAAAACTGATTTAAAATACAATGCATAAAAAAATAGTTTAATGAAACATGAACACGAAGAAATCTGATTCAGTCCGTGCATGAGGTGCTCGGAGGGGGTTTATAATTAAAAATGTTAACTTATTTAAGTTGCTTTTTGCTTCGTTGTCTGACTTTCTGACATTAAGATCTCATTAAGGCTGCGTTGAGTCGGTGGTCGCGCAGCGGAGTAGAAGTGAAGGAGGTGTGAAAATCTGAAACCGTTTTGTTGTTGTTGCGTGCCTTGCGAAACGGTAACACAGATGTAGCAACATATTCATAGTCAGCCTAAGCATATGCAGTGGTTTAACGAGATTCTAGTTAAGCGAAATTTTACTTCTTATCATGATTCAAAAATACCGCATTTGCAGTTGCTCAGTTTTTAGTTATGCTGGCTTTAAGCCAGCTGAACGATGGAATTGTTCTTCCAAGTATGGCTGCCAATTCGCTGAACGCCTTTCGCGTTACGTTAAATGGACCACCCTAGGGGCTAACGGTGAGGAAATTCAGCTGCCGCTCGAACTGTCTTAATTAACACGCTTCGACTGCATATTATAAACAAAGAATGACATTTCTGCTTGTTTGCGTTCCGTCAAAGCGATGCCAGTAGATGATAAAATCTCTCTCTTCATTTGCTGTTATTTTGCATACGAACAAGACTCATAATTGTGCCCCTTCGTGTTGCGCTCCTTCTCCTTCGAAGGCATCATAGGCGTGCGAAGTCCCTAAAAAAAAGGGCCAACTGTGTTGTTTTAATACACAATCGGTCACTGTACTACAACAAAGCCAAATGTCATTGCTGTAAATTGGTAACCATGCAGCACAAACCTACGAGCATCACCAACACTACTCCCAGATTAAGATAAAGGAAACGTGTTTGATCTCACGCGCTTTTGTGTCTCATTTTCGCGGCGGTTCCTTTTAGTTTTTGTTTGTGTGGCGTGCATAAATATGACTGCATTAATAAGGTAATTACTGGGCGATCGTTTCCATACCCCTTGCGTTCGGAAACACACGGGACCCCAACCCCGAATCCGGAGTTCCAGGGCTTACATGAATATTAACACCACACAGTTCGTGTGTTCTTTTTCGGCCTCCCTATGCAGTTTCGGCAGGCAATCCTTTTGATCTTTTGCGCTTTTTGTGCAAATCGACGCCGCCGCCGTCACCGCCTTCCCGAAACAAGCGCACACCGAAAACAAGCGATAAAAATGACAGGCGTGAAGCGCGTCTGTTGGAGTTGCTGTTTTGCTTCATTTTCTGTCCATTCAGCTGACTTGCAGCGAATTGATGGACCCCTCGGATTTTGACAGTTGGTTGAACTTTGTACACGTCCGCGCCCGGGCAAGGTCGAAATGATTATCACCTGTCATAAACGGTCAGCCGCGCACAATCACTGCTGTCACTTGGCGTAGTAATAAAAGTAGCTGCTGGATGTTGTTGGATGATGAAAATTCATAGTATTGAGAAATATGATCAGCAACAGTGAATCAAAGCGAAAAAACTGCTGATACAGCCACAAGAAGAACGGACGGCGCACAGTGGCCCTAATTGGCTTGCCACGGTCGGGTGTAATAAATCATCATAATTTCTGACTAATAATCTTTAGCCGTCTCGCAGTTGGTAGTAACAGCGTTCACCTCGGCGCGAAATGTGTGCGCGTTTGTATGTGCGAGAAACGGCAGGTATCGTGAGTCATCTAGGGAGTTGGTTCACGAGTCTCGATTTCGGAGCAATCACTGCAGAAGCTCCCAGGTCGACCTTAATTACAAAAAAAAATATATGTTGCCTAGCTGCTAGCCAGACTAACTGAGAAATATGGTTATGCCATGAATATCAACCGAACTCCTCTTAACAAGTTGCTCGAAATACAGAAATCCACCCATTAGTGCGATTTTGTATGTGTGATTTTTAATTGGGTAATTCGCATTGCAAAATACTAGAAGTATCTTCGAACGGGTGGGCTAGTGGAAAATGAAGTTCAGAATGTGTGATAATATATGATGCGTTTTATTCGTCGAACTATATTTACTTAATATCGCTATTACTAAAAACAATAAAACGTAGAAATGTGTTCTTCACAAGAAACTAATTATGTCATGCAAAATTTAGTAAAATTTTAGCCAGAGTTGCTTCCACTCACTTGCTATAAAACAATGGTTTTCTAATTTATGAGATCATAAGATGATATAATGCTATGCTGTACTTGTAAGTAACAAGAAATGGTGTAAAGAATGTGTTTGACTCCAAAAACCTGTCAATTTCGCTTTCAGACCGTCACAATCGGCCATCTTCTGATTCGCGAGCGTTCATTCTGAGTGAGCGCTCACGAATCGTTAAATCGCTGATTGTGACGCACTAAAAGCAATATTGACAGGTTTAACGTGTCAAACACATACTTCACGACCTCTTCACGAACTTACAAGTACTTTTTATCATTATCACATCTAATGTTTTCATAATTCGGAAACACAATTTTTTTATAGCAAGTGCGTGGAAGTAACCCTGATTTTAGCCCTTTTCAACAGTCCGGGCGCGAGTATTAATGGTTTGAAAGTGAGGATAACAATTGTAAGATTACCGTAAAAGCTCACGCAGATGTTGGCACTGCATGATGATGATAATGTTGACAGGCTGTATTTCTTAATGTAATAAAATGAGCGTTAGAATATTATTTTATCAAATGTACAAATCATCCTTTCAATACAACCTTCGGATTGTGTAGGAAATCGTCATACCTACCATACTGATGAGCATCTTTGACTTTTCCAGTTGTATTTTCATTCGAAATAAGAATTTGATTCTACGACACCGTCAATGGTGCACCGCACATAAGATGTAAACACAAGTAAAATTCTTAAATTGCTGAAAATAAAGATAATTTGCTACTATGGTATCAATGTGAAAACCAGCCTAATGCATTCTAGAGTAGATTGCTTGTTGATAAAATGAAGTCCAGTTGTATTTTTCATCGAAATGTGTGAGTATCCAAATGTTTGGTTAAAAAGAATTATTACGAACTATTGTTGAATAATACCGTCGTATTAAATCATTTCTTCAATATCACCAGCATGATTAAAGCTTTCCTTAGTAAATTTACTCAATTTCAACTTTCATCTCAGTGGGAATCGCACATTTTCACCATTTTCCAAATAATGTTAATAAATTAATCATCTTTTTACTGTTATTTTGAAGGCTTACACTCACATGAAGCCCTGATATTGTTGAGTTCACTTTATGCATTGCCAAATACAAAATCACGAAGTTCAAGGTTGACCCCTTCCATTTTCCTGTAATTTTTCAACGAATAACTGTGAAAAATCACAGAAAATCAATGAAAAATCACCGAACTGTTTACCGAACGTTCAGCTGTTGAGATTTCGGTAAAATTTCACAGAGTTTGGTAAAATAATCTTAGTGTGATAGTTTTGCACAACCTTATTGATTAAGTCCGATGACAATATACGCCATTTTTTTTTCACATTATCAACTTATTCTGGATCCTTCTTGCGGTTTCTCATAATGATTGTATAATGAATTTAGCGGGTTCTAGTTTATGACTACAACTGCAACTGGTGTTCGTCGTATTTGCAAATTGCTGAATCTGATACTTGGCTACCTTCACTCGGATCGAAGACAACAAATCAAGAAGACTGGCAACTTTGCCAGAATCCAAGCAACAGATACAATGGCGCTGCGCTTGAGTGAAGGTGGAAGCAACGCATAGAAAAATGAGTAAAACACCAACTCTTCTTCAGAGGATGCAATCTTTGCTATCAAATTCGTTCGAAGCATTTACCTTTGAGCGGCAGATGACACAATTGTACCTGTCTCATAGCGTTCGTATGAGAAAATGGAAGAGTTGCCAGTTTTCTTGATTTGTTGTCTTCGCTCGGATCCACCAATCGACTACAGCCGAATATGTTTTATCCCAAGCCGGAGGATCACTACATTTGGACACTTCAAACTGGTTCTACATACACAGTTAGAAAAAGTAGTGTAAATTTCTGTTCAATATGATGCACATAAATGGAGCGTCACATATCATATAAGTTTACATTATATATCATGTAAAGTTCTGACACATTTCATGCAATGTAGAAAATATTGTATACAAAAGCCCATTGTTGTAAACAATATTGTTTACAAGTTGCTCGTTTGCGTGTAATGAAACACAAGTTTACGAGAATCAATGTTTACATCACAATTATTCTGTGTAGAACGGGACTAGTTTATGTTGATCCCCATTGATCCCCATCAAGCGAACCATCTTTGTTTGGAACTATAATGCAACAATAGCACGGATGCTTCCTGTGGGTTCATTTGGACTAACTTGGTGAGCTCGTATCTGATTTTATCTATTTAAACTAAATTTTTCATGACTATCATAAATTTGACAAATTATTAACGGAGTTTTCTCCACGCATCCCATTTTTTGTGTCTTTGAAATCATCATTGAACGCCAAATGGATTGTCTGTACATTTTTGAGCATGTGATAGAACATTACTGTAAATCATATATGTTAAACATTATATTATATACTGGGTTGGGGGGCAGCTCAAGAGAATCAACGGATTTGTTGACTGGACGAGAGTTCGTGGATTCGCCAGTCCCTTGTCACGTGATTACAGATGGCCATCTAGTCGTTTTATTTTCCAAAGGTCTTCAATGAAGCTGATTCACCTTCCTGCATCAAACCATCAGGCAGAACTTTACAACCGGTAAAGTATCTGCAGACATTGGTAATCCTTGCACTGATGGTGGGTTCCATACACATCACATCGCATCACATCACTGTAACGTTGTTGGTTTCATACAATGTTCATGTAACTATACCGCAATTTGTCATTTGTCAAATTGTCAATGACACGATATCAGGCCAATACAGCTTGTAATTTTCGTCTAGCCCGTGGTTTATCCACTCAGGGTCGGCTGGCTTGCTCAAGGAGGACTCAGAAACAAAGCAGACAAAGACACAATAAAGCAGAACAAAGACAAGTCATCCTTAGGCTCGGAAAATAGAAATAAAGTTACAAATAGAAATTTCACTTAAACATTCTTAAATTTTATTCCAACAAGATACATAGGTTGGAGGGTGAGCTCGTTGCGGCCGTTGCTGCATCCGATGGGGCCCTTTGGTCCGTTGCATGCGAGGAGGAGGAGGAAGGGAAAACTCATACCTTTGTTGAATGCAGGTTACATGCCAAAACGTGGTCTCCGGGCAGTTTCTGGTTACCGCTTGTGACTACGCCCGGTGCTTCTTCTGTCCGGGGTGATCTTGAGAGGGTTCGTCGTGTGCCCGCCGACGGGAAGTGAACTCATAGGTCAGGAGCCCAATAAGCGGGGGCGGACCCGCCGGACCTTAATGGGCCCTAACCTCCAAAACGTCCGTTCTAGCTTCCACGTCGCGTGTGGTCCAACGAAGTAGCGGTTGGGGCTCGTTGACCACCGGCACCGTAGGGTGTTGAGCAGGGGCTTACTTGTGGTCCGTCCTGGAATGATGTCCAACAGTAACCCTCCGGATGACGTTCCAGGGGGGAATTCCGTGGATATTCCCCACACTAATCACCGAAGAGGGGTTCGAACACGCCGGACTTGCAGCGAATGATCTGGACACGCCGAGGTTGACGCCCCGATCAGTACAGTCACACGATCGTAGTCTTCCACGCTGTATCCTCCAGGCTAGGAGCCGTAATAGTACCCCGGTATCACACTTCACTGACTTCGTGGTTACTTCACCAAGGTTGACTCGTGACCTTCAACCAACCACTGTCACTTGAACACCCGATAGCTGGTAGTGTTTTTTTTTTTTTTGCGCACTTCTGCTCGTTTCGACGGACCAAGCTCAACTGTCCCGATCTCTACCATTCATCTCCTCTCAACCTCCTAGATGCTCCACTCCTCGTCCTTTCCTCTCTCTCCTCCTCCATCTCCTTTGACATATCTCCGGAACTACGAAGACGCATTGTTTGCCATGGTGAGATGTGAGATGTCTCAACATTTATTCCCATGAAGCAGCATTCAATAGTTTTTAGTACTTTTTTGTAGGGTAAATGGTTTAGTGCGGTCTTTGCCGTCTTTTTTATCATTTACAGTAATAGCAATCTAGTAAACCGTACACCACTTTTATTATGTGTGTTTACGAGATTGTTCTTTTTTTTATCTTTTGTTTTTGGTTCTTATTTTGTCTACATGCAAAGACTTACATGATTCAATTAAGGAGTGCTGGGTGACTAGTTATATGGTTTTTTTTTTATTTAGGGTTAGGTATTTCATTATGTGTTGTGTAGCCGGTTCTTCAGGTTATGACCACGGGAGTCCAGCAATGTATATATATGTTTTCAAGTCTGCCTTATATGTGTTTCAAATTGTATAATATAATTTAACAGACTGTTTTTTTTTAATACACATAGAAAACAAACCCCGTGAAGGAAACAGAACACATGAAATAGTAACTTAAAACTACTGTACATTTGAAAGAAATATATCGAGCCGAGCAAGAACAATAAATAAATTAAGTATTTTTAAATATTTGATTACTCCTAATGGAAATTTACTGTGATAAACAAAACTGTGTCCCTTATCTTTTAAGTATAACTTGTCCTTGGACATGAATATTGTGCCGAGCATTGAACCGGTAACAATTATCCCGCCTCCCAAGGAAAAATTGTTAACCAACTTAACAATTTTTTTTTCACCATTTCATAAATCGAAACGTCCGCGCAACTTAGCTGTCCGTTGAAAATACAAATATCCGGAATTTTTATTTTAGGCTAATTATATTCACCCGCTGCTTACTGATTAACTGGATTGATCCCATAATTCCGTTCCAACTTCAATCTGCGGATACGTATTTTGCTCAATTTTTGTGTGTGTGTGTTTTCTTTTTTAGTATCTTTACTTTAAATTATTGCCAGAGCTATAATCCTCTAATCTACACTAGTTTTTCTACTTTTTAACGATATTCCTAAATTTAACATTCTCATTCACACTCTCAATCATACTCTCATTCATTTGGGTACCCTTTTTACACATTCATTCAACCGTTTCATTCTTTTTTTTCTAACCCTATTTTTTGATAAGTATTTTTACCAAATTTCTAACTTATGTGTCCTAGGAGACAGTGTTCGTCATCCAGAATCTTCGTAGAGGCCAAAGATACAACTACCTCCACGAAGGGTCGTAACCAACCTAGCCGCTAAATACCTTAGAAGACAATTTCTGTCTTCTAGGTTCTCGAAGAGGAGAATATGTATACTACCTCGACGAAAGTTTAATTATTTTGACTTTTCGCGCGCGAACTATCATCCTTTCTCCCGGAAAGGTGACGTTCTGGAGAATTCCTTTTTTTTTTTTTAGTGTGACCAAACCGTTTTCTTAATTTAAAACTTTTGGTCCCTCGATCACAGGATTTTACTATAAACCCCATCGACCACAATAAGAAAAGATGCGAGCCAACATTTTGCTCCCATAATTTAAATGTGAACGCACAGTCGCTATAATTCGCAAAAAAGGGGCTCAACATGAACACAGAGATAATCCAGTCACCTATGCTATTGTTTAGCTAACAACGACTTGCTACGTGCTGATGCGAGTGAAAACGTTGAATTTCGATCTGGGATAAGATTTTTTTGAGGACAGCTTTTTCTTGGGACAGATCGACTACAAAGCGGATATGATTCGACATCTTCGGACTGAACCGATGACAACTTCCGAATTTAGCTGCTTTTGGAGGACTTAAACAGTTTGTTTACCCTTTTTTTAATAAAGTGTTGCTATTTACAGGTCAACGACCGGACGTGTCGGATTCGAGTTCGAGAAACAAAGCGAACCATTATAATCCCAGTAGTGTTTACGGTATGGTTCTTCTTCCTCACCCTGGCTTCAGATGTACGGCGGGCCAAACTCCGAGAGACTTTCCATCAAGGTCCTCAATCTCATACGAAGACGAACCTATTTTACGAACGATTTTTGCAGGCAGATACTGAGGTCCGTATTTAGCGTTATACGCTTCTAGAGCGCTGGACAGTTTCATATTTCGTCTGTAAACTAACTGCCCTACATTCAGGGTTTTTCCATACACTCTGTGGCGAAGCTCATAGCGCTTTTGTCCTTCCCGATGAGCATCTTTCAGCTTATCTTGTACCAGCCTGTTGATGTTGTTGAACAATTCGGATTGTCGTTGTTCGCGTTCAGCAGTGGATCGGGCAGGATCACCATCACCCAAACGATGATCAGTTCCCTTCAAAAACATCTCATACCCGTGAGTGGTGAAAAAGGGGGTCAAATCCGTCGCTGTGTGTACAGAAGAGTTCAACACTGCTTCAATTTCGAATAACCTGGTATCCCAAAGTTTTTGGTCTGTTTTGACATAGGTTCGTATGGCTGCGTTGACTGTTCTATTCACCCGCTCAACCGGATTAGCCTGTGAGTGATACTTAGAATTCAGCCAGTGCCTGATATCGAACCTAGTCAAAAGTGAACGAAATTCATGAGACAAGAAGCACGACGCATTGTCAGTGATGACTACTTCTGGAACCGAATTGCGATAGAACCACTGTTCTTTCAAGACTTTGCACAGCACTTGACTGTCGATCTTGCGAAACGGAACTAGCATGATCCACTTGCTGAAAAGATCGACAACTGATAAAATATGTTGATTTTGTTTCCGACTTCGAGGAAGAGGGCCTATGAAATCCAGAGCTATGATCTGCCACGGATGAGTAGTGATGCGTCGATCACCAAACGGCGGTGCTAATGCTATGTTGGGAGCCTTCGTTTCCTTGCAGACAGTACATTTGTTTACATATTCCCGTACTTCAATAACCATCCGAGGCCAATAGTAACGCAGACGGATTCTGCTGAGAGTGCGGTCGATTCCAGGGTGCATGGAATTATCGTGACTCTCTCTAATAATCTCAGGTCGTTCATTCGGAGGTGGAATTATCTTCCAGTCGAAACGATTATCATGAGGATCACTGGGATTCGGTACGAATTTAAACAGCACACCCTCATGAACTTGGAAGTCCACATAATCATCTGGTTGGTCAGAGGCTTTCTCCAGCAACTCTTCATACCAAGACTGGGGTAACTCAATTGGGTTTGGGTTCAATTTGGCAGTGGCGAGGGGAGTGGACGGAGCAACAACAACAACATCATCTTTATCAGCAACAGCAGCAGCACCTTGATCAGCAACAATAGCAGCAACACTACGCGAGAGAGCGTCCGCTACAATGTTCTCTTTGCCCCGACGATGACGAATTGTCATATCGAACTGTTGTAAAGAGAGGCACCATCTACTACAACGGGAAGCTGTCTTCCATTTCGCAGTCAGGATGTGGGTTAGGGCAGCGGAGTCTGTGATGACCGTAAAATGTGAGCCCTCGATATAACCTCTGAAGGCCTCGATGGATAGAAGAGCTGCTAGTGCTTCTTTTTCACAAGCATGATAATTTCTTTGCGGAGTAGTAAGCTTGTGCGAAAAGAAGGCTACAACTCTTTCGTATCCACCTTGTATCTGCGTCAGAATCCCTGCGACTGCCACGTCACTGGCATCAGTCTGGATAGTGAATTCTTGGGAGAAATCTGGGCAGGCAAGGATCGGGGCTGAGATGAGCTTCTCCTTGATTAAGTTGAAGGCATCTTCTGCAGCCTCATTCCAGCCCAGGACCTTCGACTTTGTTTTCAAAAGGTCGGATAACGGAGAGGTGACTCCACTGAAATCGTCTATAAATCGGCGATAATAATTTGCCATCCCTAGGAACCTCCGTAGTTTTGTGACCGTTGTTGGTCTTTCGTAGTCTACTATTGCTCGGACCTTTTCCGGGTTGGCCCGAAGACCTTCCGTTGATAGTAGGTACCCTAGGAATGGCAATTCATTCACTCCGAACTTAGACTTTTCGACATTGATGGAAAGGTTGGCCTCTGCTAGACGTTTCGCTACTGAGCTAAGGAGCTGCATGTGATGCTCGAACGTCTCCGATACGATGACGATATCGTCCAGGTATACGAAGACGTTCGGCTCTAACTCACCGTGCCCGAGAACGCGGTCCATTAATCGGGACAAAGTAGCCGGGCTATTCGCTAGGCCGAACGGTAGTCTGGTAAATTGAAACATTCCCTTGCCCTGTACGCTAAATGCCGTGTACCGCCTAGAACCTTTCTCCAAAGGAATTTGGAGGAAAGCTTCGGACAGGTCAATCGTACTCAGGTATTTGGCCCTGGGGAGTTGACCGAGGA
The DNA here is from genome assembly GCF_037179485.1 of Ochlerotatus camptorhynchus. Lineage (NCBI taxonomy): Eukaryota > Metazoa > Arthropoda > Insecta > Diptera > Culicidae > Ochlerotatus > Ochlerotatus camptorhynchus. The sequence goes on from NW_027040880.1 coordinate 46,729, forward strand.
TCCGGCCTGGATGGGGCAAGGGATATGCATCACGAATCGTCCTCTCGTTTATTTTTCGAGCATCTAAGCAGAGGCGAACCTTCCCAGAGGGTTTAATGACCGGCACAACATTTGAACACCAATCAGAGTGAGCTCTTTCGATTATACCGATCGATAACATTCGCTCCAACTCCTTTCCAACTTTTTGTTGCACCTTCGGGGAAAGCGTGTATGGATACTGGCGAACAGGAGGTTTCCCCTTCCATTCGTCAGAAATTTCAATACGGTGTTTGATCAGAGGCGTCATGGTCAGCCTTTCTGAACATGCCCCTTGAAACAAATTCTTAACTTCTTCTAGTTGAGCGAGTTCAAAATCATTAAACGTTATTTGAACTGGCTCAGTCCTTGGAGAAGTATCGTCTTCTACTGTGGCACAATCCTGGATGGTCGGCCAGATCCGAAATTTCCGCCAAAAGTCCATGCCGAGGATGCAGTCTGCAGATAAAGTTCTAACTACTAGAGTTTGAATTATCTTTATACGCCCAGCGAAGTTAAATGGAATGGACAATTGACCTAGTACTTCTAGTTCGGAGCCATTTGCGGAGCGAATCACAGTAGGACGGATTAATGGTTTCAGTTTTTGGTTATTTATTTTGCAAAATACATTTTCACTAATAAGGGTAAGTTGGCTACCAGAGTCCAGTAACCCTTTTGAAGGAATGCCGTAGATTTTAATTTTGGCATACGGTCTGTTATCGTGGGTATCGACTAGGGTAATATTGAGAACCTGAGATTCCTCCTCCGAACACAAATCCCTCGGAAAAGGTTCCCAGAATTCCGCAAGGGTGACATCTAACGGCACGGAGTTTACGCGGATGGGCTCGACGGTCGGCGATTTTGGGCCGTCTGCAATCCGTTTTTTCTACAATATGGGCAGTTGTGGGCTTCGAACCCTTTGAAACCACACACCAGGCAAAGTGAACCCCTATAACTCCTACACTGCTCCAAGGAATGATTGGGTTGTCGGCAGTATAGGCATTCGTAGCTACGAGGGGGTCGATGCGCTTCTATCAGCCTCTCCAATGTCCTCGTAGGTTTAGAAGGACCTTCCTTCGGATCGGGTTGCTTTGAGGGACCTGTTGGTGGAGGATTGTTGGGTTTCCCAACCTCCATTTCTTCTTTCTTTTTAAAATTCCCCCCTTTTGGCTTGTTATTATTTGGACTCTGCTGGTTTGGTTTGAACGGAGGACGGTTGTTGAAATTCCTGGGATCTCCTCTACCAGGTTTGAATTCCGAAACCGCATTGGTGGACTTTTCATTCCCGAACACTTTAGCATACAGCGAAAAGTTTGACGCATCAATCACATGCCCCGCTTCTAGCAGTTCGGGAAGACAAAAAATCGGCTTCCAAAGAAGCGTCTTCTTGTAGTCCGGCCTCATATTCCTTTTGAGGATATCCAGCTGCTCTGTATCGCTCATGGGTGTGATCATGGACCTGAACATTTTTTCCATATCGTAATAGTATTCCTGAAATGATTCGTTCCTCTGCTGACGCCGTTGGTAGATCCTTGTTCGCACCAACGAGTCCAATTCTGGGTGAGCAAAAGTTCTCCGGAGTTCGCTTACTAAGTGTGGCCAGCTGATCAGCCGCCCTGAGGAACGCATGGTCATGTACCAGTTAAGCGCTGGTCCTGTAAACAGATGGAAAGCCGAGTCAAATAGCTCAGCCTCGGTGGTCCGTTCCGATAGGGCTAGCTGTGATACTAAAACCAGAAACTCATTTAATTTAAGTCCCTGATCTGTTCCAGCGTATTTCTCCAATTTCCACTTGGACACAGGTAACGATTTGTGTCCATAGTTACCACGCGGGGCCTCTATCGGAAAAGGGTACAGAGATGGATGTGGTACCTGAACTTGACCTGGAACTGGGTAAGCAGGACCGCCCTGAAAATGCTGAGGATTCTCACGGCTTACCGAAGGCTGTGAAACTGCCACCTGCCCTGAGGTGAGAAATTGATTCCCTGATGGCGGAATATACTGCCCTACAGTGGAAGCGGGAACGGTGTTCCCCTGACCGAATGGTTGCCAAGGATAATATCCCGGCCATGGTGCATATGGCATCGTAGGGGCTGTCGTCACCGGAAGATACGCTGGAGTAGTAACCGGAACAGCCTGAGTAACGTACGGCATCGTTACTGGACCTAGGTGTGGGTTCAAATTGACCGAAGTCGCAACACGAGGTATCGAACTACTCGATGTTGAATTAGTTGTGAAACTGATCCTTGGAAACGGAGCGGGCACCTGAGGAATTGACGGAATGACTGTCCTCGGAGGAAACCAACCCGAGCTGACTACAGTCGGAAACGAATATTTGGGGATTGTACCCGTGTAGGTGGTGGTACAACTTGGTATCGTGTGGTTTTCCTTGGTCGTAGTCAGAGTCGGTATTTGATTCTCCTGGAAAGCAGACCGAACTCCCCTATACTTCCGAAGTGAATAAAGTTCCTGCTCTAGCGATAGAAGTGCGTTCTTCACATCACCGGTCTGTATTCCCTCTGGATTATCAGGGTCTAACAAGCCTAACCTGAGTAAAGAGTCCATAATATCGTTTTCTTCTCCTGTGAGGGGATTTGTGGTTATGGCTCCTACTGTTGACGAAACGGGCGGGATTGACAAAGGGAAAGTAGTTTCCACTGAAGGCTTTCCTGTTTCATCGAAAAGATTAATCAACTCATTCTCCTCCAACCCGTCCGATAAAGCCAAACGTTTACCATAGAAGTATCTATTCAGCCGCGACAAAACTGCTTCTTGCATTCTACCAATGTCTAATCCATCTTCCGGTTTTACATATTCTTCCAAAAGAATCAACCGACTACCTACATGTAATAATCTCGACTGACACCTTGGTGGTACGCTCTTGGATGATATCTCAATAATCTCATCAATTTCATTGAATTTTGCTACGCAAACGCGAAAGTCCATCACCGGATTTTGTTTGAGGGACTTTTTTGGATTCTCTTCCGATTTTTCAGTTTTCAACGTCTCTCTCAAAGCTCTTCTTTTTCTCGATATTGATTCGTTATTATTGAACACAATATCCCTAACTTCTAATTCAAAATCTAATTCATCTTCGTTTAAATGGTCTACCCTAATATCGTAATAAAGCTGTTTTAATTTTTCAGCAACTAAATCCAGTAAAGCTGCCATTTTTAACAATTGAGAGGATAAATAAAAAAAGCTATGTACAAAAAAGAATTCAATTAACTTAATCACTAATAAATTTGAGCAAAATAAGGTATCTACAAAATGAACTTAAACGCTAAAATTGTGAGGATCAATTCAGTAACTTTCTGTGGAGCCATTATAACTTACCAATTATTTTATCTTGTATCAAACAGACTTTGCATTGAATCTTCGAACACGTAAATCAACGGATCGTTACGACAATTCACGATGAAAAGAGGCGGAATCGTGAGTCTCCCCGAGCAAGTGCCAAAATATTCTTGGAAACAAGAATATTTTGTTTTTCTTTAGTTATTTTTCGTTGGATCGCCAATTGTAATTTTCGTCTAGCCCGTGGTTTATCCACTCAGGGTCGGCTGGCTTGCTCAAGGAGGACTCAGAAACAAAGCAGACAAAGACACAATAAAGCAGAACAAAGACAAGTCATCCTTAGGCTCGGAAAATAGAAATAAAGTTACAAATAGAAATTTCACTTAAACATTCTTAAATTTTATTCCAACAAGATACATAGGTTGGAGGGTGAGCTCGTTGCGGCCGTTGCTGCATCCGATGGGGCCCTTTGGTCCGTTGCATGCGAGGAGGAGGAGGAAGGGAAAACTCATACCTTTGTTGAATGCAGGTTACATGCCAAAACGTGGTCTCCGGGCAGTTTCTGGTTACCGCTTGTGACTACGCCCGGTGCTTCTTCTGTCCGGGGTGATCTTGAGAGGGTTCGTCGTGTGCCCGCCGACGGGAAGTGAACTCATAGGTCAGGAGCCCAATAAGCGGGGGCGGACCCGCCGGACCTTAATGGGCCCTAACCTCCAAAACGTCCGTTCTAGCTTCCACGTCGCGTGTGGTCCAACGAAGTAGCGGTTGGGGCTCGTTGACCACCGGCACCGTAGGGTGTTGAGCAGGGGCTTACTTGTGGTCCGTCCTGGAATGATGTCCAACAGTAACCCTCCGGATGACGTTCCAGGGGGGAATTCCGTGGATATTCCCCACACTAATCACCGAAGAGGGGTTCGAACACGCCGGACTTGCAGCGAATGATCTGGACACGCCGAGGTTGACGCCCCGATCAGTACAGTCACACGATCGTAGTCTTCCACGCTGTATCCTCCAGGCTAGGAGCCGTAATAGTACCCCGGTATCACACTTCACTGACTTCGTGGTTACTTCACCAAGGTTGACTCGTGACCTTCAACCAACCACTGTCACTTGAACACCCGATAGCTGGTAGTGTTTTTTTTTTTTTTGCGCACTTCTGCTCGTTTCGACGGACCAAGCTCAACTGTCCCGATCTCTACCATTCATCTCCTCTCAACCTCCTAGATGCTCCACTCCTCGTCCTTTCCTCTCTCTCCTCCTCCATCTCCTTTGACATATCTCCGGAACTACGAAGACGCATTGTTTGCCATGGTGAGATGTGAGATGTCTCAACATTTATTCCCATGAAGCAGCATTCAATAGTTTTTAGTACTTTTTTGTAGGGTAAATGGTTTAGTGCGGTCTTTGCCGTCTTTTTTATCATTTACAGTAATAGCAATCTAGTAAACCGTACACCACTTTTATTATGTGTGTTTACGAGATTGTTCTTTTTTTTATCTTTTGTTTTTGGTTCTTATTTTGTCTACATGCAAAGACTTACATGATTCAATTAAGGAGTGCTGGGTGACTAGTTATATGGTTTTTTTTTTATTTAGGGTTAGGTATTTCATTATGTGTTGTGTAGCCGGTTCTTCAGGTTATGACCACGGGAGTCCAGCAATGTATATATATGTTTTCAAGTCTGCCTTATATGTGTTTCAAATTGTATAATATAATTTAACAGACTGTTTTTTTTTAATACACATAGAAAACAAACCCCGTGAAGGAAACAGAACACATGAAATAGTAACTTAAAACTACTGTACATTTGAAAGAAATATATCGAGCCGAGCAAGAACAATAAATAAATTAAGTATTTTTAAATATTTGATTACTCCTAATGGAAATTTACTGTGATAAACAAAACTGTGTCCCTTATCTTTTAAGTATAACTTGTCCTTGGACATGAATATTGTGCCGAGCATTGAACCGGTAACAAGCTTAGGGTATCAATGCTTTTTAACAAAAGACAATACAGAATTGTTCAAACACTCGTTCACGTAAATATTCTGGATGAAGATGCCAGCTGTCATAAAGAAAATTTACCTACAGCTAACCAGTGCAAATCACCTGCCCGACCAAATAGTCTTCTTTAAAATATCATTTGATTTGTTTGCCTAAGTTATCCTGAACTAGTTCTGTTCCGGTTGCAGTATAAAATTCTTGACAAGGAAGCTGTTTAAAATCAGCCTTCACAAATAATGATTTGAATTTAACTAATGAGCGTGCAAACTTTTAAAATGCAGGTTATCTTATTTGGTAGTCATCTTAAAAGCTGAAGAAAACACCTTCGAAAATCAACGAGAAATAGACTACATTTTGCTCGTTTCACCCTTTAAACGTTTTGAAAGTCTGAAGTATCTATAAGAAGTTGTGGATAAACAATGAATCAATTCGTTTCTCAAATAATCGATTTTTTTAACGCATTAGGAATGGACATTTGCGCGCTGCTTGCAAAGACTTCATCATTGAAAAATTCTACCGCAATTTATTAAATAACTAGGATTCATTGAAAGAATGATTAAATGATGATATACATTTAAGATTTCTCTTGATATCTATCGCCGACCATGTTATACGTGACAATTAAAAGTGCAACGCATAATGATCAATTTCACCCCGGTGATCAATTTTACGGATCACGGTACTTCCTAAACAACTTACAGTCTTGAAAGAACATTTAATTTTTAAACTGTAATTTATGCAACGTTTCCTGAACACCTTCAAAACTCCCTTAAGTTTTACAAAATTTCCTCAATTTTAAGGAAATTCCCAGAATTTATTACAAATTTCATATATTTTTTCCATCTCTCTTAATTCTACGAAGATCTCTGAATATCTTTGCACTTTTGGAAAAGCACCTATCATCTACAAATATTCTTGAACATCTGGAAAGTTCCTTGAAATTTAACGAAGTTCCCAAAACCCCCAAGAAGTTCATGGAGCTTTTTCGAATTAAGATCTCTGACAAACTACAACGAAGTTTCCTATACTGAATCAAGGATCCCTGAAGTTCTTAGTAGTTTATTGAACTTTCTTTAGATTTCCTACAAAATTCTCTGAACTTTTTCAAAATTTCTTACACTTCTATGAAGTTTTTGGCAGCTCCTCAAAATTGTATGAAATTCGCAAAACTTCTACAAAGTTTGCTGAACTTCTACATTTCTCGTTGATTTTTCGCGAAGTTCCATGAACTAAATTTCATGAATTTATAGGTTTTTTTTTTTTGCTTTGGTTTGTTTTTTCCGTCGATCTTGTTTTCTGTGCTGAGCACCAATGCTACCGACGTACCAGGAAGGCAGCTCCCACACACCTGGACCCTACCTATCGACCAACTCATGAACCGGGGAACAACGGCTTTACTTCCCTTCCGAAGGAAGGCGTGATCAGAGATGTTATGCCTCAGAACATCCCGGCGGCGCGAACTGGGATTGAACCCAGGCCTGCTGGGGTGTGAGGCAATCACGCTTACCACTACACCACCGGCGCCGTTATGAATTTATACGTAATTTCCACAACTTTTCCAAGATCACAAGGCTTCAAAAAAGTGTTTTGAAATTATATAGAGGTTCCCGATCAATAATGAGCTTCCCTGAAGTAAAATAATGTTCCCTTAACTTCTACAAAGCTTCTCAAACAAAAATATATTTTCCATTTCTACGCAGTTTTCAGAACTTTTCCAAGTTCCTTGTTTCTACGATTTTTTCGGTAGATCTATGAAGTTCCCACAATTTCTAATAAGTTTCTTCAATTTCAACGATGTCTCCTGAATATCTTGGAAGGCATTGAAGATTTACGATGTTCCCAGAAGTCTTTTTATGCCATCGATTAAATATCTGTATAATATAATTTCTCATAATTGCTGCTTCGAGTCCAGAACATAAGAAAAGAAGTCAACAAAAAGGACTTTAAAAAAAGAATAGTAACATTGAACTTGACAAGCTTGACAAAATCCCGGTGAACAAAAGAAAACACCAATAGTTCTGGGGGCCTAGATAATTCTCCTTTTTGGGTCCCGAAGAAAAGTGTTCAACTTTTTGGCTCAGCTCTGGTACTCTCTTCGATCCCAAGCTAATCGATGCACCCCTCGAAAACATAGGAAAACCCACGAGCCCCTCATTTGATCTGTCAATCTTTCATGGCAAATCAAAACATACATTGTGTAGTACTAGAATTTCGACTAGAATGAGGTACGTTAATCGATTTGCTTGGGACCAATAGGCTAGTCAAGTAGTTAGTCAATTTAAAATTGATAGTATCGTATTGATTGTTGCTACTTCCACCTTCGCCCGAGTGCAGCATTACTGTATCTGCCGCTTGGATTTTTGGCAAAGTTGCCAGTCTTCTTGATATGTTGTATTCGACCAAACTTATCCTACCTTAACATGCAGGTGATTTCTAGTTGCCGATAATAGAACAGCTGTATGACACGCAGATTAAATGGCAAGGATGCCGAATAGAAATAGGTGGCAATGAGCTGAGAAGATTGAAGTGTTGTTAAAACGTTTTGCAACAGTTTTCGACAATTTCATCGATTGGAATGGCTAGAGCAACCAGCAACTAGCAAATGTAAACAAACAAACACGTTGATATATGTGCGCTATTCAGATTTCCACTTCTATGGACGCTGATTAGATTGCCGAGAATACGTAAGATCCCATACTGTTCTTGAAATGATTGTTCCCTTTGTACACACGTCAATGTTTTCGTAATGTTCGGGAGTCGTCAAGCACTTACGTAAAATCGTTTTTTTCTGCTTCTTGGTGACATCACAGTGCAGACACATCTTTTTCAGAGGAAGCTCGTTATTTCTCACCGTTGACTGCATGATTGCAATGAGCAGTGACAGTGAGTTGAAGAATCCTGCGAGCTAAACTGACGTTGGAAGCTGAAAATAACCGAGATTGAGTTCCATTATAAGAGTGAATAATTGTCAAACCCGGCACCGGCGTCACATTGTTCGAAACCGGTTCTCGGTTGTTGTTGTTGTTGGTAGAAAACCGATTTCCGCATTCGGGTGTAATCCCTACAGATACGGTAACTCTGGATGCATTGTGTCGTCTATGTAAGCGTGATAGTCAACATAATCAGTTTTCAGGGGAGCGACGAATCCTGGAGCTAGAAACAGTTCGCCGTCGACTAGATCAGGTTGCATAAGTTCTTCAAGATAGGTGATACACGTTCTGCGGTCCCAATCGTCGGTAATGTTACCACCGTACATAATTTCACCGAATAGATAACGCAGATCTTCCAGATAGTTGTACAATACCGAATCTGAAATTTTCCGATTCACGATCACGTTGAAGGGATAGATTTTGTTCCATCCTTGTGGTCAAAATTTGCGCCGTTCGGTAACGACGACATGGAAGTAGCAAAGTGAGAAGTGAATTACTTTGAATTCAGCTTCCTTTCCACATATTTCCTGTGTTTCCTGGGTAAAGTTGTCTAAGGCCCCTAGCAGCACGCTTGTCACTGAACAATTGTGGTTACTTGTGTGCAACCCATTCCAGTCACAATCAAGTTATTTCTATGCAAGTGTGCTGCTTGGGCTTGTGCCGGTTGGCCTGCATTCCGGTTGGCGATTCGTTAATAATCTTGATCGAGAACTCCAGGATGCCTTGGGGAATGATATGGGCCGATGCGGTAGCCACAGATTCTGCACTCATGAATATGCGATAGCTATCGTGGGATCCTTCCGAGTAGTACTCCATTTTTGTCTTCAAGGCGGGAAGCCATTTTTTCACCAGATGAATGTTTTGCAGTACAACCCAGTGCCCACTGGTTGCTGGTTTATTCATGGCCGCTTCGGCAAACACTTCTTGACATTGGCCAATGAGACGTTATAGAAATTTTCATTATTTGCAGAGTAGCCCAATGTTTGCCCAGGGATTCAACATCCTTCAGTGGATTGACACCCGCTAACAGAATGAAGAAAATTGGCGTTAATGGACTGGCTTCTTCGAAATGATTTTGCAAATTCCACACACCAAAAAATTCTGAATTTTACTGGCGATGTAAACATCCATGTATGCAAATATTCAAACATGTAAACTTTCTTTTCGCGTAAACTAGCAGCTTGCAAGAAATGTTGCAAACAAAAGTGGACAGTTGCATACAATATATGGAATATTGCATGACATGTCTCATAAATTTACACAATCTATAATCTAAACTTGTATCGGGACTTTTGGTTTTGACGACTTTGGCCAGAAGTTTGTCCTCGAGACCATCCCTGGTTACGGTAAAGTTGATGAGCGTAGTTTGCGCTTGCATTTCGAGTTGATAGTGCTGAAAAAGAGAATTCATATATACAGACCAATAGTCGGGCAATCATATTACATTCTAGGTATACCGAATTTGCCAGTTTAATATGCAGAATCAATCAAAACTTGTCATTGTACTCCACTTCCTTGTCTCCTATCTTGATGGCTCTGTGAGCTGTAAAAATGTATTTAGAATTCTACATAGATTTTATACATTCTAAATTCTGACGAAAAAGAAAATTGATACGCCCCTCGCGCGCCGCTAGCACGCCTCTAGTATTGAGAATCGAAAATCTTTGATGGTTTGTTTACACTTCTATAGAGAACCACTGGTGCAAGTTTGATCAAAGTAGTCGATCGCGTTCAGAAATAACGTCAAATAGAACTCGAAAGAAGAAAATATATTGTGCAAAACTACTGGAAAATCCGAAGTGGTTCGGTTCCAAGCTGGCTAAAGTGCTGAAGATGCCGAAAACAACACTTTGTTGAGTGTTCAAAACCTACAAGGAAACCCTGAGTGTTGAAAGGAATTAGCGGACCAACGAAAAAACTGGAACCAGGGATCGTCAGCTGCGCAGCAAGGTGTTGAGGTGCGTTAAAGCCAACTCCCCGGCAAGGTGACAGATAATCTTAGTTTCACGTACCCACTTGCAAATAGTAGATGTCGCCACACAACGTAAACAAAGGGACTGCCCTTCACCGCCGCAATAGTATTTCTCTATGGGAAGGCAACTTTTTGTTTCACCATGTGTGGATGTCAAGCAACAAGCAAGAATGCCATGTGAAAAGAACGATTTGTGATTTTCGTGGTGAAATGAAATAAATCCAAACAAATTGAAACAGATTGATGGAAGTTTTTCTTATATAATCAAATAGAAATAAAAACACATTGGTTAATTCTATTATATTTTGCTCTTGAATATTATCAGTCTTGAGAATAATGTTTCTGAGCATACTTGTGCGGTGAAGACTTGCAATAAAAAGCCGTATCATTAAAAACAGTTTACTTCCCCATCTTTCTATTGAGGGGTGAAAAAAAATACAAAATTGATTCTTATTCGCGGTGAGTAGCAGGTTTGCTGTGTGAACGCTAACATTTCGTATATCCATTCAAACATGAAGAAATAAATAAAATAAATTAAAATAAGCGTCTCTCAACAAAAGATATTCATAATGAGCTTCTAAAACGAATAAATTTCAGTGATTGTCTTTTGTTACACCCGTCCGTTTAATTAACATTGTTCCCCATCAACTTGAAGTTTCAAGAAACAGATGAGGCTATCTGTTTTTATGTTCAGTATTTTATTTACTTTATTTACATATCTGCATTCGCCCTATTCAGATAACACTTCTGAAATTTGTGAGTTTGACAGAACCACCAGCACCAAATTTTCGGAGTACACTGGAAATGTACTGGACTTGTCAAGTTGCCCCCGGGTTGGTTAAAGCCAACCCCGGTCTTTCGATCCGAGATGTGGCCAGAAGGTACAGCGCCAACTTTCAAACGGTGCGGAACATCCTTTCCAGAGAAGGATACAAGCCGTACAAAGCCAGTAAACATCCAAACCGGCACATGAAGCAGAATTCCGTGGCCAAAAAGCATGCAAGGCTTTTGTACGACCGTGTTTTGACGAAACACAAGGGTTGCACTTTGATCGAGGACGAAACATACGTCAAACTCGATTTTAAGCAGCTTCCCGGTCAAAAGATATACATCGCGACTGGACGCGGGGATGTGCAGGGAAGATTCCAGTTTGTGTTTGCCGATAAGTTCGAGAAGAAAGCCATGATTTGGCAAACGATTTGCAGTTGTGGCCCGAAAACGGAAACATTCGTGACGTCCTCGATGATGACATCCCAAGTTTACATCAAATAATGCCTGAAAAAGCGTGTATTACCGTTCATTCGCAAGCCTAGGGGCAAAGTCATATTTTGGCCCGATTTGGCCAGCTGCCACTACTTCAAGGTAGTTCTGGAGTGATATGCTGCCAACAAGATCGATTTTGTCCCCAAGCTAAGGAATCCTCCGAATTTTCCGGAATTTCGACTAATCGATAAATACTGGCAATTTCAAAGTAGTGACTTCGCCGACTGATTCCGTGTTCGTTTCCACTGTGCGGGCGCTGATGGGCTTTATCAAAAGGAAGGTTCGAGATTCCGTTCAAACTGGAGAAATGTAACCATCTTATGTTTTACTAAAAGTATTGTAAAGCAACCATTAATTGACTTTTAAACTTATTGAATCACGAATTACAGGTATTTTTTGTGGGTACTAATTTACTGTTAGTCAGCCTTTACTTACCTTCTTTTTTTGACCAGGTTTCTTCCTAGCAAAGGGTTTAACACAGGGTCTACATTTTCTCAGATATTCTCAATCAGCATGGTACTTTCTTTGGCTACTGCATTTTGGAATACCTCTAGATATCCTTTAGCTCCAAGACGGATAACTTTCAAAATGTCTCCGTAGTTTTGCTTGATCCATTTGATACCTTGTAGCTGCGGGTCGATCATCAACGGCCATCGATCGGAGTTGGAAATCGTAGCATTTTCGATGGAGATTCGATCACTAGGCAAACCCTTATTTTGCCTGCCAGGTTGCAATCTGAGTGCCATCGGTTAGTAATCTTAATGGTTCAAGGCTGTCCGTAATTGGAATGCCTGGTTCTAGAGAGCGCCAGAAAGGTAGCCACATTTGGTCAAGCAAGTCCACTCGGAACTGTTTTGTGAAACAGCCGACGTATGATATGAAGGCCGTGATCTAGGCCGTGATTAACAAAATATTTCCCGGTAGGGTTGTCGCTTGCTGCATGAATCTGAAAATGATAAAGAGCTTGCGTTTATTGACTTTTGATAATTGTATTCCGTTTAATTGATTTACCCAGCCACTGCTTCCGCCCAACGAACGTGATATGTTGTCTTCGGTTTAATAGAGTCATTTTTCCGTTTTAAGACACATGCTCTTTTAAGGCATTTTTAATTTTTATTTAGCTAGGGTAAATGACGGCTCCGGAAAGCACTGACTGTTTATGGCAACCAAAATAAACAGCTGGTTAATTTTTGTTTACGACGGCGCGAACGCAACGCATTAGTTCGCGATTACAAAATGTTGTACCTCTGCTTGGAAATTCCTTGCAAAATCTTCCCAAACTAATCAAAACATGTGAACAACTCGCCCAACTGGTTTTGGGAACGACCAGCCGTCAGCTTTCACACCCTCCCGAAGCTCCATTTATCGACGTAATTGAAAACGCAAACAAGCGGTGCAATTTCGCTCTTGACGGCCTTCAATCTCGTTCACCGATAATGAGAATCTCGTCCAGTCGGAAACCTGAATCCTTTCTCCCCGTCGCCGTCGTCATCGGCTTCGCCGTAACATGTAGTTACCCAGTTCTCCAAGACAACGAACGGCAGAAAACCAGAAGCAAAATCACGTACCACCAAGGATCATTATCCAAGTTGGTTGCGGCATTCGGCAGACATGGGATTCCCACCGGCCGACGTCTTTTAATCGAGATTAAATTTCCACTTCCAGAAGTCGAAGGAAAATTTGCATTTTGCACCCCTTCTGGGAAAATTGCGGCTGATTCATTGAAGCCTGCGGTAGCATCAGCAGCAGTAGCAGCGGGGGGTAATAAATCAAAATCCAATTACCGAAAATATGATTCTCCACTTGGAACGAGCAGCGCGGCTCATCCCGACAAGGTCGTACCGGCTGCCAAAGTTTTGATTAGTGAACAAATCACCGACCACATGATTGCAAATTGGTGGCGTCTCGGTGAAAAAGAGTGCGGTTTTTGCTTTCGTACTAACCGCGTGTGAGAAACGCAATCAGAAACGCATAAATTTGCGATTGTCGATTTCCAACCAGATCGATGACTAGTTGCTTGCTTCTTGCTTCGATCGGCCATAAGTCAGTAAGTTATTGGCCGATATAAATCTAACGCCGAATTCCTTACTGCTGACTGTTGAAACGCCAAGCGGCGAGAAGGAGAATCCAAAGTGAACAAGAAAATAACATGTTGTATCCAATTTGATACACCCGATTTAGATTGATCCAACAATTATGTTATTGTCGGTTTCGGTCGGTGTTTTTTACGAATTCCATTCCTTGACACCCTGGGTGAGTAACCGATCATCAGCACGGCTAATCAGGTGATCCTTGACGAATGATGCAGTTGCTGGGATTTGCCACACACTCGCAGTTTCCCGAAAAGTGCACCTTGCCGTAGCCAATCGAGCAACATCGCAGCGCAACAGTTGGCAACACTGCTGTCAGTTCGAGTTAGGCGGTTATTGTTTTCTTTTTTCTTTTTGTACCTTCAAATTAGCATGTAAGGCATGTCAGAGAATGCACGGGAATCTTTCAAGCCGCTCACTCTAATGAGCGCATCACTGACACTTTAGTGTCGGACAGGTTTCACACGCGGTCGGGCGTGAAGATTGTTTCAATTGTTTTTGGAAGCCTATACTATAAGAGTTTGACAGCCAGACGTAGTGATATGAAAATCTGCGAAGCTTCCTTGAGATAGAACAACGGTTTCCACAAATGAGGTTAGGTATCAGTGATTTAGAACAATAATTATACATTGTGTTTAATTACTATTACTCATAGAGTAAGTAGCATTCAAATAACTCTCGATCAATCATGGTATCAATCATACTATTGTGCCTGATGTGAAAATATTGCTATGCTGTCAAGATATCAGCGTTTTGTGATGCTGGCAGTGATGCTAGTTTGCTACTCGGAAAACAATCTGCTCCTGAAAACGCTCCCGTTCTCGAATATGGGAACGGTCTTCTATACGTATTTGCAAATTTATTAGCAATGCTGTCATGATTTTTATGACTGCTTCCGATTAAAAATCTGCAAATAGGTTCGGGAGAAAAATAAAAAAAAAATGTGCTGAAAATGTGTTAGAAATGATTTTGCAGATGAAATTACGGAATCCATTTGCCATTACCGATTCTTTCGTAGAAGGGTAAATTTTACTCAGGAAAACGCATGTTAAAGTCTTTACACCTTTCTGCAGCGATGCAGCATCATATTCTCTCACACTACAGAGAGAATTCACGTTCTTGTGTTGCGCCTCTCTCAATCGCACACTCTCTGGCCGTGGATAAAAAAAAAGTAGAAAAACGAGCCAACCCCGCAAAGAGAAGCCAACGAAACCGGCTTGGAGTATAATCAACCGGTACTAAAGTGATTAAGTCAATCAATGAAAAATTGATGATCTGTCGGCAGGTTCTTTGAAGTTTCCGCATTCCCCGGCACCTTCACCCGTCGTTCCTGGACTCTGATTTTTTTTTGGTCTCCCGCTTTTCGGGGGTCCCTCGCGCTCTCACTAATAAGCTTTGATAGGGTTGTAAAAAAGCATCGGAGCTGCGATCCGCGCCGAAACCGGGATCGTGTTAATTACGATGATATATTTTAATAATTTTTTGCCTATCGCCTCGTTGCCTTGGTTCCCACTGCCATGTATTATTTATTTTAATCATTTCCCATATCCGTGCGCTCAGAAATAAGCAGAAAGCTAGAACTGTTTAAGCTTTCGGCCTGTCTTTGGCGGCGTTCCTATTAAATCATAAGTTTATTACCTCGACCACGGCTTGTTTCATGAGTAGAGAATAAGGCGCCATTTGGATCGGTAATAATCTCCATAAAGTAGTGTGCGTAAGTGAAAATTGGCCTTAATTGGATTCAATCAAATGGACCGCTTTAAGTTGGAGCTACTGCGTTCCATAGGGTAAACCAGGTTACGCCAAGTATAAAGTGGGTATCTGTTATGAAATCTCCCGCATATGGATCCTCTGGACCGGCTTCCGGTCTCGCGCGAACCCATAAATCTTCCCATTCTACGTAGGTACGTTAAACCATCCCTCCCTCGCACTTCCGGAGAATCCGATGCCGACCGTTGGTAACCGCACGTACGGCAATATGTACCTCATAAATCCTACCTCCGGCTTTGGCGATTAATCACCTGCTCTCTGAGACCACAAGCTATCGCGGATCAATGGGTAGTGGCCGCAGCAACAGCAGCAACCGCGGCTCCTCAGAAAACTAATTAACGCTAGCAACAAATTAGATTTGAAAGCGAAGGCTTCCTCCCATTCGCCTCCCCTTTTCTCGCCGGCCGCACGATGTGAAAGAGTGGCCATCAACGAGCAAAAATGGGCTTATAATTTGCTTGCACAGTGGGACCACCCCGAAGCCGGACCAACGCCCGCCGGAAGCTACTTGCAGCCTTGGCATTACTTGCACCCGCTTAAAATAGGAAATTAATTGAAACCAGTCCAGGTGACCCGAAATTTCTGCCCGGTCACTCTGTACGACCCGGACCGGGATCGACTGTAACCGAAGGCCTCCCAGGCTGCTGCGATGGTTGCCGTCGCCGCGCGGTGCGATAGAGTTATTACTCCTGCATTGATCTTCAACCCGCGCGCCCGGCGCGAAAGATGATGATGAGAAGGCAAAAAGCGGGCTTCGCCTCGCAGCTCGCCACTCACACACAAAGACCTCGGAATGGACGAAGACGAAGAAGCAACCCGATGAGGCTCGTTTTGCGTTATATGGTGTGGCGGTTTCCTTTGATCTCCTTCCAATTAGCTCAGCCGACACCTTAGGCTCTGGCGGCATTGGCCTTTGATCAGTGCCCAAGCTCTCTGGTTTCTCCCTCTCGCGAGCGCGCGCACATACACACCCATGGGGGCTCTCGCGCGCACGCACGCAGATTCTGGAGAGTCTGGATGGATGGACCACACTCGGAGGCTGCTCATTTCGAAGCTCCATTCGAGACGCTTTTGCACCTCCGCTTTGTGCCTTCAATCATAATACTCATTCTTTCACGCTGCTTTTTGCCGTCATTTCTTCGCGCGGCAGACCCCCTCTTGTCAAGTCGGCAATAGTCATCAAACCGAGCCGAAATCCT
The DNA here is from genome assembly GCF_037179485.1 of Ochlerotatus camptorhynchus. Classification (NCBI taxonomy): domain Eukaryota; kingdom Metazoa; phylum Arthropoda; class Insecta; order Diptera; family Culicidae; genus Ochlerotatus; species Ochlerotatus camptorhynchus. The sequence goes on from NW_027040880.1 coordinate 63,269, forward strand.
TTTTCCGCGCTCGCTCCCAAACGGGCTAAGCCCCAGAATAGAAGAGCCGTAGAGGCTCCCGGGTCCCGCGGGACCTCTTTGTAATGCTATTATGACGTTTATTGTTGGTGTCTAATAGCTGAATGAGTTATTGTAGCGGCGGCGACGGCAACGGCGGACAAGTCTTCTGAACGTGTTGTGGTCACCCGGACAACCGACGGTTCGCTAGGTGTGTGTGAGTGTCTGTTTGTCCACCGCCTTCTCCGTTGAACTATTGAAGCGAATCTCTATTCTCTCACTCTCAGCAGTCTAGCGACTTCAACTAGCTCCGACTGGTGTCGAGAAAAAAGGCGATGATTTAGATTTCAATGGAATTATCAATGGACTAATAGCTATTAACAGGTTTTCGTCGGCCCAGTGCCCTTCCCTATGCGGCCCATGGCTGATGCCTCATCGACCGACACGGTGTGAATAGAGCATTTTGGGAAGTTTGGAAATCTTTTGTGCCGTGATTCTCCTCACCGGGGCTAAATTAGGTAATGTGAATGTAAATTTGTTAATTGTAGCGCTAAAAGAGCGTTGAATTGGCTCGCTCTGGCACTGGCTGCAGCGTCGTTCGGCGGCGGTGCGGTTACTTTTGATATTGGGGTTAAAAGTACGTTAATACGGAGCAACCTGGTTGGATAGGTTGAGGGAAGGTGTGCGCGCTCAATACGATAGATGACAGCTGATCCCAGGAGACGTTAGAAAAGGCGTGCGAATGGACTTTGAAGAGCAATCGTAGATTTCCGGTGTGCGGGAAGATGCGTCGTCGGCATGATCAGCGGCTGTGGTAATCGTGTGGAGGGCATTGAGTTGCACTCGCTCGACTAGTTAGATTCGAAGCAGCATCATGCTAGTGGAAAAGGTTCCTAATGCTCTATGTCAGGCAATGTTTATTTGACGTAGCTCTTTTGTTTTTGCCTGTTTGTACACCTTGGTGTACCGAAAGGCTATAATATTCAATAATAGAAAAATTCTGGGAGATTATGAAGAACAAGCTCCGGAAAACAGGGAAGTTCTTCAAAAACGACAAGGATTTGAAGAAAGATGTGGATGAAAGAGTGTAAGAAAGATGGCGCAAGTGGTGCACAGGATTTGATGGGTAGCGTTAAGTGCAAGGTGCGGGCATATAGCATAGGGGGTGTTGAATAAACCAGCTTTGCAAAAACATAGCTTATATGTGTTTATTTATTCCCTGAGAGTTTCAAAAATATCCGACCTAAAATGAAGTTTTGGTGATCATTTTTGTCTGCTGCATTTTTTTCGAGTACATTCTTTACGAGACGTATTTTTAGAATGAAGAATAGATATTCTTTTTCTATAGTATATTAGTCATGGATGCCGTATTTCAGGGTGAGCCCAACAACCCAGCCGAAAGCCTCACCTGCGGCATGTCATACCATCAACGTCAGCATGACCAAATTGGTGGATGTCAACACGGGCAACCCTTCCAATTTTACGGTAGCGGATTGTATGAAGATCAAATTTTCAATTCAAATGTAAAATCTGTGCTATTATACGCCAGCGAGACGTGGTGTGTATCAGCTCAACATCAAAAAGCAACACTCAAAATCTGCAGGTCTGCATTAACCGATGCCTGCGCTACATAATTCGTGCCTGGTGACCTCACAACTGGAACTCGAATGTTGAGCTCTATCGACAGAAATTCGAAAACGTAAATGGAGGCGCAAACGAAATATGCAAGCAAGCGCTGGATTGGAGCCCGGTAGGATATCACAGCAGAGGCAGACCCAGGGGCTCATAGTGGAGGAACCTTAACAAGGAAATAAAGGAAGTCGACTGGAATCTGACCTGGGCCCATATCAAGGCAAAAGCGAGTAGCCGCTCATTATGGAAATCTTGCACGTTGGTTGTATACCCCACTAGGGTGTGCAGGATACATGAATGAGTGAAAGAATTCCCCTGTAGATCATTTTATCTTAGCTTCTAGACGATTTGTAGAGCCTAGAAAATCTTATAGACATGGAATTTTTAAATGATGCGTCTGCTTCCCAAGCAACAATTTTGGTTTTATAACACTCTTGAAGACCATGGTTTAGGGTTGTAGAGTGCCTTAAAATCTCGATAAAACTGGTAATGTTACTTGGGTTTAAACATGTGTCGTTGTGGAATGTTTTTTTCAGGTGTCGTTCTGAACTCGCTCTACCCAAATCGGAGGTACAAAACATCCTTATGGCCTTCAACCAGTACAACCCACACCTACAATTCACAATTGAAATGGAAAACAATGGAGCTCTACCCTTCTTGGACACCCTAGTTTTTCGCAACGATGACCAAACCATGAACACAGATTGGTATTCAAAACCCATCTCCTCCGGACGCTTGCTGAATTATCACTCTTTCCACCCAACGACCATGAAGATAAACCTCGCAAACAACTTCATAAAACGCGTCCAACGGCTGAGCACTAAAACAACAAGAAACCAACAGAAACAAATAATTTTCCAAGATCTCCGACAGAATAATTACCCCTCATCGTTGATAAACAGGCTAATTAACCAAACCCGTAATACAACTCAGGAAAAACCTTCGCAGCACTCAACATCATTGATACCGCTAACACAAGAAAATCTACCGACAGCATCCAATATCCAAGATCCAACGTTCACCTTCAGTCCAGCTTTCCACGGCCCATGAACGACACGAAAACAACAACCAAATTTCGGAACAGCTAAAAAACCGATCAATGCCAAACATCCCAATCTTGAAGTCAGCACTTGCCGCAATCCTAAAAACAGAATACCCTACAGTAAAAATAGCTCCAAGAACGATCAAAACAACCAAAACACTCCTACAACCGGCAAAGGATCCAATATTACCACAACAACACCACAACGTCATCTACAGCATCCCATGTAGGAATTGCGAAGAAGTTTATATTGGTATGACCTTGGGGGGTGGGGGACGTGCTGTCAAATCAGCCTACTGATAATCTTGAATGAAACTTGTTCCAAACGTAAACAAACGCTGTAGGTTTCTTATGGCTTGTTTACGTTTGGAACCAGTTATGCGAGGTAGGCGACGATTGTTCGTATTTGACAGCCACCTCCCCCCCTTGGGTATGACCACAAACCACTTAAAAATACGATTAAGTGGACACAAATCCAATATAAACAAACTCGCAGAAATCCTACAAACGACACAGCACATCCATGCGAAAACCGCACTTATACCGAGGGGGGCGACTCTATCCACGATGCAAAAAAAAATGTGTTTTGCAGTGGCTAGCTGCGCGCACGCTGAGTAGATAAAAAGAAGATTGATGACGGTTCTGAAGATTTCCTGCAAAAAGATGATGAGCGATGCAAGTAGATGCGACAAATGAAAGAAGATTTTTCGAAGATTGATTCGCTAGTGTGAGATTTGTTGAGCATCCAAACTTGAGATTTAGATGTGTCGCCCCCCTCGACTTATACAACACATAGCAGATCACCAGCACACGTTCAATCTTGAAGGTACAAACATAATCGATGACACCTACCGAAGTTCTGCTTTATCGATGCTAGAAATGTGTCATATAAACAACACATCTAACACTGTTAATTACAGAACAGATGTAGCGGGGCTAAACACAACGTATTGTGGTATTCTCCATACCGTGAAAGCTAATCTCTCACGCAGAGAACGATCACGAAACAATACACACAGTCAAGTTGAACAAAGCACAAACGAGTCGACATAGATGAGCTTTATCTACTTTTGTGTATGCTTTATCCCACCATCTTCTTCAAAATAACCGTTGTATAGTGTAGTGTCATATAGTGTCCTATGTTAATTAATATTGAACTCAATGTAAGTCCAGTAAAACAAAATACCGCCAAATGGTACCTTAACAACATTTAAAATACAGGCACCATACAGGAAGCTCCTCCAAGCTAAACACGCTTATCGTGGCAACAAACAAAAAAAAATGACGACAAACGGTAGACTGTGTATGTTCATGTTATATCAATGTTTAATGTTAGTAGTAGTCTCTATAAGTTTTAATATCTTTCTAGTTCACCCTTGAAAAAGGCCACAATAAACGGCCGAAACGTCGAGCAATGCACAACTAACTGTTTGAATTACCCTAGACTGAGAAAGCCATAAAAACGAAATGTCCATACAACCAGTCGAACAACCAAATCAATCACTAAACATATAGTCAAAGAATATCAAGTTAGTTTGTCGTATCAAGCAAAGTAATCGCATATCAGCCCCAATCTAAAATTCAATCGTTCAAAAGTCAAGTTACAGCCCATGCCCACATATACACGGACGGATCGCTTCCCCGAGCCAGGGTGCGAATTGGAGTAGCCGGAGTTTCAGCACCGTTGAGTAGCAGCCTACCGCCACAATGCTCGATATTCTCCACCGAAGCGGCGGTCTACTTTGTTTCAGTTACAACACCCTCGGACCGGCCCATACTGGTGCTATCCGATTCGTACAGCGTGATACAAGCCCTTACATCTGAGACCCCGACTCACCCCGACTGGATACAGGGTTTCGTTGAGGCCACACACCCGAGCACGGTGTTCACCTGGATCCCTGGGCACTGCGGTATCCCAGGAAATAGCGAAGCCGACAGTCTGTTAGGGTCTGGACCAGCTGGTCCTTGTTACACCGACGAAGTGCCATTATAGGACACAAAGTGTCAGCAAAATGTGGGAAGCCTAGGAAGTAGATTGGTGCCAATCCCAATCCCTCTTCATCCGAAGAATCAAAGGAACGACGAGCAAGTGGACGGATATGCCGAAACTACGGGGCCAGAAGGTGGTTTCTCGTCTTAGGACAACAACAAGGATCTCACATAGTTTTGGTGGGACGCAGTTCCACAGAATGTGCGACGTTTGCGGGACCACTGCATCGGTGGAACACATCCTATGCCTGTGTCCGTAATACCAACATCTACGGGTGCAGTACGCACTTCTCAACAGCATTAGGGACCTCGGGTGACGAACCTTCCACTTTAGCGACAGTGCATTATTTCCTCAAGAACGCTGGACTATACAACAACATTTAGGTACCTTTAACTTTCTTTTGGCTGTCGGGATATCTCTTCCGGACGGAGGCTTAATCCTCCTACGGTGGAGCTCTGATCTCGTTCAAAACCCTACACAAGTACCAGATTGCATTATTTTCGATTAATTGTCACATATTAATCAGCCTAGTAATGATCCAATAAAGTAGATTAAAGGCTTTGGACCCCTTGGATACTTGGGTTTAGAGGTTCCGGATGACTTTTTCGATCGAGGCATGAAGCTCAGAGTTCACCTAGAGTGAGAGTACGAGCGTTTTATGCCCTTCCGCTCACAAGTTGTGAGCCGCGGTGGAATGATTTGTGAGGAGGGTTTGCCAAGAGTAATGCCAAGCTCAACTCACTTCAGGCTCACCAGTGAGGCTCATATCAAGCCCAGTATTCGGAAAACCATTATCAAATCTCATTCATGGAGCTCTTCCGAGAGAATAAACACTCATGTGAATCTGGCAAACTAATCTCACCCTTGTGATTCTTATGCATTTTTAAGCACTCAGACTCACAATGCCAACAATTCATTCCTGCTTAAAACGCATGACATCAATTGATAGCATGCTAATGCATATTTGTAAGCTTCCCATCCACTGATACAACACTGATGCAAATGAAAAACGCTAAAATATAAAGCAATGAATTCGGTGATCGGTGATTTTTGTGCAGTTGAATTTCGCATTGCAAAACTCGTAGGCGAATAATCTCAAGCGTGAGATTTGAATTTTTGAGGTTTTCCGTCAAGCCTGGATCGTCTCTAAATTGAAAAGTTCAGAACGTGGAGAGGGGTTTTTCTACTTTCATCCGTTTGTAGAAATAACCACGAAAATTGAAAAAGATCTCGCGTCAGCTGGAGGTACGTCCGCACCTTGTTTCTCCACGCTGAATCAAAAGCCATCCCTCCAAAAATTTGGTTGCTTCCTGGACCAGTACGCTGGGAAAGTAGGATGTGACGGCCAATTCCAAAGATACCGAAAACTCGCCCTCGTCGATTTCTCCTGCAGATTGTACCTACTGGGTGAAGTCCTGGGTGTGGAACTGTGTGGGTGAACCATCCATTGAATCATTCTGGTATTTCGTTTTCCGGTTTGTGGGTTTTGGGTTTTGACAGACCGGGTAAAATGGTTCTCGATTACGCAGCGGGCAAGGTAGATCGAAGACCTCCCTAATATAAATAACCATAAGAAAGAGCTTATCGACGTGTTCAGGGTATCATCCAAACCATCTGTGGGATAGTTCTACCATCCGGGTTACCGTTCGTTTACCGTCCTGCGGAGCCTTCGCAGATTGCGAGGCTGATGACGTGCAGCCATGGATCCAGTGATCTGTTTACGAATAGCAGAGGACACCCTGGGCATAACCTGACTGGTAAGGAAAGGACTTTGGGGAGACCGTTAATCCTAGGAACAGCGAATCCAAACACATAAAGCAACCAACGATACAGACAAGACGCTTGCTACGACTATCCCGACAAACTCTCTCTGCAACATGCTATATTGCTTGCCTGATTTGTTGCCATATACATGGTTGAGGACCTAGCTTGATCGGAATCGGGACAAATACATCATCTTCGGCTTTACTTCGTGAAGCAGCTTGCCAACAATTTGGTCGTTTCCTTGTACCAGCCCGGGTGAGCTGTGTTGCAGGAGCTGTTTGTCATAAAAATCTAGGAAGAAGATTATATCATTATTGCTTTCCATTAAGCTGAGTTTAGACTAGGCAAGTCAAATGATCAACTCAGTTGAATTCAATTGGCTTGAAAAGTTGAGCCTGGTTCAACTTTTTTCAATTCAAGTGAGTTGATCGAGTCAGTTTACACGTTCAATTCGCATTCAAGTCAGCTGAATTCAACTGACTCGATCAATTGAATTGCCCTGTCTAATTCCAGATTTACTGATATAGCGTTATCATTTGGCTCGTTAATCGCTTGTCATTTTGTCATTTGGAGATATTTTTGATTCCTTGCCTAGGAAGACTAGAATTCAACAACCGCAAAGGGCCTTCTGCATCTGCTAACACTGACTTACATTCCTTCAATGTTTTCTCCACTTGTTTCTCTAGGGTTATGACCAGAAAAATGACTTAACTTTAAACCAATTTTGCGTTCTTGAAAACCATAAAAAAAAACCCTTTAAAACATCCAACGAAAACGACAAAACAGTTTTTTAAACGTCAAAAATGGCCTTAGAAATATCATATTTACGCAAGCAAAACTAAAAACTAAATTTAAAAATGCCTTTGAATCTCTACGACAATAAAACGCCAAATCGTCCTGAAAATCCAAAAAAATTGCCATGGATAGACCAAAATTATAGTAAATTAAGTAAATACATCAAAAACTGGTATAAGCAATGCCAAAATTGTTACAGAGATTTATTAAAACGTCATTAAAATTATAATTCAAAAGCACTTCATGAAGGGCTCTGCTCTAAAATTGACAGTACTCATGAGCTTTTGACGTAGGACTACTTCTGTGATTTCTATATGAGAGTACACTTTGAGAAAACCGAAAATGTAACAAAATTATGAAATATTTTGAACGCTAATAACTCAACTGCCCCTGGACCAATTTCAATAATTGTATCCCCAATCGATCAGATATATTTCTACGCATCTGTCAAATTTAAGACGTTATAATTTTTCAAAATGTCACTATTGAAAATTGCACGACTGTGCAACTGTTGCTTTGAGCACCGATTGCCTGTGAAAAGCGATTTCCCTAACACAGATTTCAAAGTTGAATTCCATCCGGTCTCACCAAACGGTGTTTATTCAATTACAGCGTGGTGAGTGGTGATGTTCTCCAGTATACAACGAAGGGCTGTCTGGAAGCAACGAGCTGCATCCCACATGAGCATCCAAAGAAAGAATCTATAGAATAGATAGAAATCTTGCGTCACTTTTCAAATAGACCAATGTAACATATCCGCCATATTGAGAAATACGAAGTTGAAGATCGACAGATTATTATTTTAACTGTTTAAAAGCAATACATTTTGCAGTACTATTTTTAATGTTGTCAGTAACGTTCAAAATTCAGTAAAAACGGTAGAAGCTCAATTTTACTTTGAAATTCATGCTACAATATAGAAAAAACCACATAGGACGTTTTGACTAGTCAAGTTGTACATCGGACATGTTACATTGGACGATTTTTCTCAATGACATAATCAATGAGTGTTACATTGGACGCTTTTTTTTTTTTTATAATTACTTTATTTGTACAGGCTCAATCGAATAAACTTTACAGAGCCGATTTATCCTTTGCGTTATACATTATTACTGTCTTAAATTTAAAGTTAAAGGAACTGGACCGAGTACTCGCGGTTGTCTCGAGGTTAGTGGAGATTTACAATTTTTTGGATGGGAAAAGGGAAAAAGGAGGTTTGAAATGTGGTTTTCGATACAACTATTTAATTAATCCTAAAGCATGAAATTATTTCTATTCATCTTGAAAACAAACATTGAAAAAAAAAACCCACACGTACAAAATACAAACTAAACACAAGGTTAATCAAACTTACAATCTAAGGTTAATATCCTTAAAGTAAACATATATGAGTTTCATAAACTCCAGATCGCGTCTAGCCAAAATATCCCGAACTGGAACATTAGGTTGTCTACCTCGAGCCCGAAGGGAATCATAAAAATGTGATCTGACTCCACGATACTCCGCACAAGACCAAAGGATGTGATCAGCGTCCTGGTAACCTTGTCCACATTCACAGAGATTGCTGTCTCCCAACCCCACACGGAACAAGTGAGCGTTTAGACAATAGTGATTGGACATGAGACGAGACATCACGCGTATGAAGTCTCGACTCAAGTCCAACCCTTTGAACCATGCAAACTTCGACACCTTAGGGATAATTGAATGTAGCCATCGTCCCAAGCTCCCTTCATTGGACGCTTTGTTCTACATGATATTAGATTCCCATTCACAGACTTCAGAGTAGAGTACCTAACTTTAGATTGGCCCCATCTTTAGAAAATGAGCACCAATCATGTTAGGCAGTCGGAATGACCGAAGTAACAATCATGCACCCATCATTTCAAACTGTACATTGGACAATTTTTGACCTATGATTATCTCAAATAAATGAAAGTAAATTTGGATGGATGTTTTTGTATCACATACAATGATAGAAGAGCAATAGTTGGTATCGCTTAACTCGATTTGTTTACATTTGTTACATAGGACTTTTTTTTAAAAGACGCGAGCACGCTCAAATGCCTATTCCTACACAAAACGCAAGCTCCTGCTGCAGTTAACAAATAAGATTTATTATATAAGACCACGTATGTAGTTCTACGTCACCATTGCGTACAACCCCATAGGTCTGTCCCTTGTAGTTTTTAGATAGATAATAGATAGTTCAAAAGTTGATTGTAAATGCATGTAAATTGACCCTCCCATACATCGCGATGCCAAATTGCCAAATCTGAATTTTTTTCTTATCTTGAGTCAAGTATCTGTGTTACGAGTCCACTTGAGCGCATCGATTACTCAAAATCCTCTATCGCTAGCCCCCCCGAATAGTTTAATACCCTCAAGCTCGTTTGTCAATCCGACCACTGACAGCAAACAGTCACAACACACCGGTTCGCTTCTTCTTCGCTCGCCGTACTCCGGCTTCGGATACCTGGTTGTCACCGGTACCGGCCACCCGTCACTCCAAGACGCCAAGCGGACTCTCGGAGACGGCGACGGAGTGGGCTTCACACTTTAACAAGATTACGATACACTACTCACCTGTCACCGTAACGTGTTGTGTAGTTGTCAGTCGTTTTTCTCTCATCCTTCCTTCCTCGCGCTTCACCGGTCCCGTTGTTCGTCCGTTCTCGCCCGCCTCTCATGTACCGGTTTCCAGGTAATGCGTGAAGTGTTTTTTGTTTCTCACCACCTCCACCAAGCGCTCATCAACCTCTCATTAGCGAAGAGCGCGCGGTGCGGCGGCTCACGGGCCCTTGTAATCTCTACTGTTGTACCTCCGCGCACCTCACAGTCAGTGCATACATACATATCGAATTAATCTTATCGACAAAAAGTGTTATCCGATCCTCTTCGGGCGGCTTTGTTTCCCATCTCACACGTCATCATCATCGAAGGTAGCAGCGAAGCTACGATTCTCTTATGAATGAACATCAATTATTGATTTGTTAATTGATTTCTTTCTTCGCAGTTGGCAGCCCTGATCGACTTAGGAGCTCCCCGCGCTTTCGATCTCAGCCATAAATTCTGTTCGGATTTCGAAATGCTGAAATTGAAGTTACATATGAACCTGAGTTTGGGATAGCAGTCATCAGGAAAAGTGGAGGAGGGAAGAGGGAGCCTGACCTAAAGTATCATTATTATCACTCCCGAAGCACACTGCGGTTGCCGTCGAGAGAGTGAAAGAGTACTCGCGCGGCGTCCTTTGATCTGCACGGATTGACCACCGCGGCCAGCGAGAGTTCGGATTGCGTGAGAGCGAGATGGGTTTACATGTGTGAGTTCATATGTGAATGTAATGATATGCGTTTATGATTACTCTTTTGGCTTATGGAACTAAATTTTGGAGGCTCTCCGGGAAACATATGAGCGAGAGAGCATCGCTCACCACCACTCGGCTTACTTTGATTTTTTTTTTCGGGTGTTCGGAAGATTGTTATAAATCCATTTAATGCGATAGCGGCAAACCGGAGGCTTGTAATTATGTGGCCAGCCCTGGGCTATATTCTAACACCAGAAAAGATCAATTTAGTTCTGGGATGGAATCTTCGTGTGGTAGATTTGTGACCGTTGCCACAAATTGAATCTTACGACGATGATAAGTACGTCGCGTGAGCGTAATACAGGGTTTTTTTGAGGTGAGAATTAGACCACCGAGTTCAACCCTGGTGAGAAGGGAAGTGTGATGTGGAAAGCGAAAAAAGGAAGGTGCAAGAGCGCACTCAAAAGCTGCTCGTGTTGACGTTTATGATGATAATTGAAGCCTACGTTGAGCCGACTCGTTTTTTTTTTTTCCTGAGTGCAAGAGTTCCTCCCGAAGGCAGTTAAATTAGAGCAATTTGCGCTGCCCGAAAAATTTGCATTTCTTTTTCCGTTTTCCAATCGGAAACCAACAATTGAATGCTTTGCGATTTTCTTCCGAGTTTTTTTTTTTGGTGTTGTTGTTTTGAATGGAATACGAGAAAAAAAAATAAACCATAATTATGTTTATTTATGACCACTTATCATTAACATTGTTATGTAAATAATTTTCGTAAACAGAACGGGAATACTTTTGTTGATGTTTCACAGCGGTAAGTCACCCACAGAAGCGGTGGAATAAAATGGAAAAAATCGTATCGTTGATAAAATTCTCGAGACACTAAAAACTCAACTTCATCGTTTTAGATTGATCCGACGAGTTGTCCCCAAAGATAAATTGGCAAACTTAAAAAATATATCTTATGCCAACCCTAGCTGGTGTTCCCTGCTTATGGATGGTTCTGAAATTACGTTCACAAGACTATGTTTCCTCTCTCTGAGTTTTGACAGTTGAACCGTGTAAACAGCCAAATGAGTCTCCTGGGAAATGAACGGATAGGGAGCCGAAGAGATGTGGTAACGGCTAACGGAGAGCGGAACCGAGCCGGTGTCCGATGACAGATAAAGTGGGTGTTAAATGATTTTTACTGAGCTCAAGACATGTGAAAGCCATTGAAAGTATGGTACCTACATGGATGCGCTTCGATGGAGCTGTTGATGGAAGTGGGTTCTCAGGGACAAGTGTTTTCAATTTCATTGCCTAACTCGGAGAAAGATAGGAATTTGGTGTTATATTTTATGGCTGATAAGTATGATTGGGGCAGTCTGATGTAATCCGGCCAATCAATCAAACTATAAAATCACTTAAAAGCCCATAGACAGGAAGCATGTTTTGACAAATGACCGATTCTGAATGGTCGAAAAACTAACAAAACTCACACTAAAAAACTATAAACATTAAATTTATGATACGGTCCATTGCGGATGCAAGCATTGAGGGGTAGGAATTGCTGACTCCATTTCCCCGCCCGTTTCGAACGCCTGTTTTGTTTACGACCGCTGCCACACGGCCGCTCCGCTGAAGTGCAGTCGTGTAAAATTATGACCTGCTATCCGCAAAAAAAAAAACAACAACCGTATCGGAAGGCGAGGTATTAATAAATACGAGCTTCTTGCTTCGTTTTACGATCACTCGAATGCTCATTCATCAATTCCGAATGTTTATTTTTATTGGTTTGCAATGGTACTCGCACGCGTGAGCAAAACAGTATGCATAATACCCAAAGTTCTTCTCTCGAGCGATGGCAGTGGACCACTTCAAAAAGTACCGAACTATCACAGTGGAGGTCCGCATATATGTGTACTTAAAACGTTAGAACGCGCTCGCGCGCCACTTCTGTCGGATGCAAGCAATCGATATTGAGCAATTACCGGTGGCTACGGCCTGTCCGGCAGCTGAATAGGTAGCGGCAAAACAAACAACAACTCACGGAACTAGTCTCAATAAAATTAGTCATGATTGAGAGAATTAACTTGAAAGGCAACACTAAGTGAAGTTATTAGATTTCGGTATCGCTGTTGAGGAAGTGTCAATGGAAAACAACAGTGACGGGGCAGATTAGACTTTAAAGTTGGGAGGATTGGCCCTAGGAAAGTGTGATTACTGCAATTAAATCTAATGACAATGACGCTTAAATAGATTGTTTGTTCAGGATTTTCTTTGCGTAAATAAACAGAACTCACCTGCAGGTCACAAATGTCACTTGTCACTTGTGTAAACAGTTCATATCGCCTAAGTCTAACATGGTCACACGCACGCATAATGACATTTACCTTAACGTGCCCTAGTGCTAGAAGTATGAACTCCTTCGGGAGCTTAACTGAAACAAATTTCATTGCCTCACGCGTGAATAACATCAAAAAATGTCAACGATGAGTGAACGAATGAATGAAGAATAATCACCATGGATATAAATCAACGTGCCGTACTGCGGGTGCCTTCCCCCATTTGACAGCAAGAACATGGAGCGCTTAATGCCATAAAACATTTTCCTTTATTGCCTTGTTGGCTCGGTAAACTGGAGAACAGTTAGATCGAAACAAACCACGCTCGGTGACGCCTGAAATTGACTGCACGCTGTTTTTGTTCTCTTACCGGCCAAGAAGCCCGATGTTCCGTGTTTACATTGGGGATTTATTAAATGGAAACAAATATAACAATAAACACACGCACACACACATAGGCGCCGAGCCGGGTCAAACCAAGCCGCTTTTCCGCCTGACTGGCTTCCAATTGAGCAAGTGTTGCCGACTTTCAGACCAAAAGGGAGGCAGGGAAAGTGGCAAGAGATTGATTTATGGCTCCCTTTCGGGTTATTCCATCAACTACGGAATCAGTGAACGGTGGCTTTCAGAAGGGTCTAAGAGGGATCGATTACAATAGCAACGCTTAAGGTGGCCTACTGCGGGAAAGCTGAAAATTAATTAGCCAATAATCGACCGGCATTAATTTATTGACTTTCCAAGCATTTGGGAGCGTTGGGAAAATCCGGGGGGTGATAAATGAAAATTTATCGCACTTTGCATGACGAGCTGTCAGCGAGGGGTGATTTGCTAGACAACCGCAGCCACAGGTGACAGTATCGTCATCTTCCTATGGGCGAGGAGCGGTCCGGAAGATTGATCGTCGTGGAAGGCAGGAAATTAAATTCCTTCAACCGAAACGGGCCGAACAATGGAGCCGTGCACGATGACATAGTTTTTTGCCTCTCCACAAGAAAGAGACTAAACTAATGTTACCAGGTGACGATGGCTTGACACTGAGCGTCCGGTATCCATTGAAGAAGTGTAGAAAAAGCGGAAACCCGAAAAAAGTTTTTATGCGTGGTGAGAGAGGGAGAAAAACAAACAAATGCCATCAATAAAATTAATGAGAAGCAACGAGATACCGCGAGCGCGATAAGAAAACCGCTGCGGCAGTCGCTTCAAGATGGCGGCGATGACCAGCTTACGCTCCTCCAAGCGTGACGGTGAAACGCTTCGGCAATAAATCAGCCAATGAATTGGAAAATGTTTCCATTTTCTGATCGGTGCAGACCACACATTATGACCAGCCGCCCAGCCCGTGCTGGATGGAGATCAAATGGGCGAGAAATTAGTCTTGGCTGAGCGGAGAGGGCCGTTAGGTTCGTTTAGCGAATTGATTGAAATTTTCAACTCCGTAATTAATTACTACATGCAGGGTGCGAAGCGTTAATTAAGTTAGCAGCCAAAGGATTAACGGCAATCAGCTGGATTGGAAAAGCGCTGCGGTAGGTGGCTGTTGAAATCTGGGCCGCTCAGGCAGGAAGCATTCGTGTGCGGTTTCTGGGTGGGCCAAACTACTACCCGGTGTGCCAAAAGTTGTGAGAATCCGTACGTCCAAAACGCTTCACCTGAAGGCCAACGGTTCACCTTGAAGAGTTTCCATCTGCCACTGGAAGGTTATTTCAATGGACAGCCATAGCAAAAACAAAACCACCACCACCACCACCACCGGCTCTGTGTGCAAATGTCCGTACTTGTTTGTTGTCAGACTGCAGCAACCGTGTCGATTTGCATCTTCCTTTGACGTTGGATTTGGCTCTTTTGCTACGCCGGCCGCCGTCTGGTCTCTTCTCGATTCGTTCCGCTCACTGTCATCGCAAACACGCAACAGCCTTCTTCTCGTCGGGAAGAAGCAATTCATCTTACCGCGAATGCACTCATCGATGGAATGCCGGGAATTCCCAACCAGTACCAATTGGTAGTATCGTTTAAATACCATAAAATTAATAAATGAAGAGAGCTAAGGATCCTACCAGGGTCAATCATTCATAAGTGGTTTCCAGTGGAAGCTGATTTATTAAACCTTGGTGAAGTTCCTCGCTGGTGTTTTTGCCCGATTCATATTCAAATACTTCCATTCCGACATGAAGCCGTATTTTTCACTAACATCAAACCATACAATTCTTTTTGCCCTAAACCACTTACGAGTAATATCCCTATTTAAGATACTACACCACCGATAAGCGGCCGTAATTATGATATTTTCAAAACATAAACATTGACTTAGTTTTGTTCACTTCTGCACACAAACCGACGGCCCTATTACTAACGTTCACAAGGGCCAAGTGATCAACAACAACAACCACGGTTCAAACGCTCAAGTGGCTGCTCTCGACAACAGCCTTGCTCCTGAGTCTTTCCAGGTGGCGCAGTGCATGCGTGTTCACTGTGTTTCTGCGTTCAAACCCCAGGAAAATGTGATTAATTTTCCCTTCCTCGGCCGATTCAAAGTGGAGAAGCACCCAGACAACACCGAGTTGAAGAAAGAAAAAAACCTCTGAGATCTCTTTCGGACAAATAACAATCATTTTTGTCGGTCATTACGGTTGCTCGGTTCTCCTAAAAAGGGGGAAAAAGAGTTTTATTAATTTAAAAATCATTTACTTTTAACAAAAGTGTTGCTCCTTTTTGCGCCTGCTCTGTCTCTCTCGCACACATTCACTCGCTCACCGATACAAACAAGCGGAAAGCGGCCCAGCTTGGGTCGGCGGTACTTTTTGCCGCTGCTGGTGCTTCTTGTGCCTACCCTGTTACTGGAAATGATGATGATGATCAAGCTTTTATAGATGAGCTGCTCGTTCATTATTGTTATTATGATGATTATACGATGATAATGACGAAACACGGCCTGGTTGCTTTTGCCTCTGATGGTGGGATATATTAACTTTCAATTTTAAGGATGAACGAACCCTTTGAAGTTTGCCGCCACGGCTTGTAGAGCACTGCCTTGTTGCCGGTGTGCGAAATTGGCCCACTTTGTTGCGACCATTTGATTTTCGATTGGAGCAATGCGTTGTAAGATTTCTTCTTCGCCTTGTATTGGGTTCTGACAGTTATCAAGCCGCCGTCCGCCCAGAAGGCGCCATCTGCCGCTTCCCGATAGATAAGCACTTTTTCGGTGATTCAATTGAAACGTAATTGCATCATTCGTCTACTTAAGATTGCTCCGTTATCTGCCAGAAAAGGGAAAACAAACATAGAGAAGTGCCGCCAAAGTGTCAGTTTAAGGGAGGACAAGCAAACAGAAAACAAAATACTTCACTCCTATGTCAGCTGATAATTTATTGCTCTCATTTTTCCTCAAATTATGGTAATTGCTTTCCACATGGTTTCTCCGTCCTTGGGCTAGGAAATTGCTGCCATGTGCTACACTTGTACGATTGAATTCTACCGAAGACTTTCCGTTGCTGGAGAAAGCAGAAGGAATTCAATTACATCTCTTGCAATGTTTGAAAATATTTTGACTTGAAATTGGAGAACAGGGCTTTTGCCGTACAGCAAACTGTAAGCATCGTAGGGGTGGTCTAGCTGATGACCACCCGTGTGAAAAGTGACCGGTTTAAATCACTCCAGAACATGGAATCCAATCATAAATGGAGAAGCTTTCATACATGCTATTGCTGGAGTTATTTATTTACACTAAGTGTCTACACTAAGTCTTTATAATTACGGTTAACGAGATTTCGCTTTGTTGATGCGGGCCGGCATTGTGTGGTCCCAACGAGCATCGTCAGTGCCCATTTTGCATGCTAATTTAATGACTTGTGCATGGCTTTGCGTCGTACAGCGGAGTATCAATTTTAACACGCTTTGATATCAGTAGCTCCATCGTTCCAAAATAAAGCATAATATTCTAAACTCACTCGATCACAACCGTACAGAAAATCGACCCATCACTGTCTTCTTCGTCCATTTATTAAACTTGATTTGTTCGTGCGCGACAATCTACTCATAGTTAGCATAACACAGAGCTCATTTTCCATCCACGGCAGGTTTTATTTTATGATTGCAAAATAGCGCCTCTTGCACTACACGACTATTGCTGTCACATTCCAACACATACACAGGTAAAAGTCATACGTTGCATTCGCCCGGCGAGTCTGAACCGTCATAATTTTCACGGCGTCTGGTGTCTCGCGTGATAACCATTTAACTATTTCCACTCACCCTACTTCAGCGATTCCTTTAAAGCCAACTTCTTTTTTCTGCTATTATTGAAAATTTGCGGCAAATTATCCGCCTTCTGGATCCTAACTACCGCTATAGGAACAACATCAAAATAAACACGCACACAGACATACACTCAAACCACCCTGGCTGGCTGGAAGCGAAGAGTGGTTTGAACGCGATGCGAAGCTCGTTAAATCCGCCAGTCACGTTCGCAACTTTTGTTTAAAGGCTCGTATATTTTCCAAATCGATCAACTTGACGTTTCTGCCGCCCGGTCAATATTCGTTGCAACTTGTGCTACTGTCAGAGCACGCGATACTAATATAAATAGCTACTTGTTTGTGCCGATGAGTAACAGCAACCGAAGCCAACGAGGCACCGTAGTTTTCTGCAAAATGTGTCATAAAAATAATTATCAAATTTTTATGGTGGCACCTCTGAACAGCACACTGAAAGAAAAGTGTTCACATAGTTTCTATTGGGAACGCACATAACATTTCTCCAATAGAGCTTTTTGGCGTTTAATCGGCGCACACTACTGCACCATTTAAATCGAATGAGTGCAAGCAAGAGGGAAACAGATTAGTGGGAAAACAAACCGTTCATTCATTCATGTGTGCTGGATAGAGAAAGACTATCAAACGTCAAAAAGGTCTATAACAAAATTAATGATTTTAAGGTTCATACACTCTACGAAAAAGTCATGTAAATTTCAGTGCTCTGAGACCGGCACATACAAGCGGCCCTTTTGACATAAAAATCAGTTGAAAAGGAAGAGAAAATCAATACAATCAAACGCACTTTTCGTCGAGTTGCATATGTTTCAGGTTCAGGACACTTAATTTTACATGACATGTTTGTTTACGTTCTATTATTTACGTCAAAGCTGAATAACGTCTCGTGTAAACATTGAGTATGATTTTGTGGTGCAATTTACAATTATGAGGTCACGTGAAAATTATGTGAAACTAACATGCACACTTAGAAATAAGTAATTTTATACGTGACGCAATCCACCTTTGACATAAAATATGAGACGTAAACAAACATGTCATGTAATATTAGGTGCTCCGAAAAGTTCGCTGTTCGACGAAAAGTACGTGTTTCGCGTCTGTTATGACTCAATTTTTTGTCAAAATTTACGCTCATTTATGTCACTCTTAGAGCACCTTAATTTACATGGAATTTTGTTAAGTGTGTGTATCTTTTCCACTGGTTATTTGGGTTTTTTTATGAGTACAGGGATGCCAATTACAACTGTCAAAATTATATTTATATCTAGATAGAGCTGGAATTAGGGCGTAACAGCTTTAGTAAACAATGACTTCTGTCGATGATTTCTAGAAGTTCAAGACAAGTCCACGCAACCAAACGTAACCATCAGGTAGCGGAAGTCTTACCCTATCCGATGGAGATGTTGATTTGCGTGAGCGAGCCTTGACTTTTTAGAAATCATCGCGAAAAGTCATTGTTTACAAAAGCTGTTACGCCCTAATTCCAGCTCTATCTTGATATGCCTAAACCCTTTATCACTCGCTCAGCTAACAACATACATGAATTCGCAAATCAACTTCAGGCATTAGGAGAGATTCGGGAAGATGAAGTCATGGTTTCATTTGATGTCACAGCACTTTTTTCGAGTGTACCAGTAAATGAGGCCATCAGCCTTTTAGACGATTGTCTTTTGAAGCAACGTGAGGATTTTACTTGAAAAAAACAAAGTTCGGTCAAATCCCAAGCTTATGTAATTTCGACAAAAACATTACCAAACTATTCATTTCGAAGTTTAGAAGTTTTGGCCTAGATTTAGTATTCAGCAGCAGGACAAATCAGCTGAAGTCACTGTTAGGATCAAGAAAAGATTCAATAAATGTCTTAGGGAAAGCCGGAGTCTACAAAATCATTGGTCAGACGAAAAGGATTTTGGAAACAAGGTTTAAGGAACACATCGCTGATGTAAAAAAGGCTAACAAAGATATGGATAAAGGATTTCATTGTGAATTTAAATCCAAGGTTGCAGAACATATATTTACAAAGGGGCACAATTTGACAAAGGATTACATTAATATTCTGCGAAGTGTATCATCGCCTTAGAAACTAGACGTACCAGAAAGTTTAGAAATATTCAAACATAATCCATCAACATTGCTTAATAGAGATCAAGGAAACGGATACTCGAGCATGCTACCTAAAACCACACATCGTAGCATGCATCTACCTGTTGGAGACTAATGTCGTTTTCGGTTTTTAACCTGGGTCAGAGTCAACCCTGACTCTTAATAAACGAATGAAAATGGATCCGAGTAGGATCTGAGGTCGAGTCAGTATGATGGTGTTAGTGCAATCGTTCGAACTGTCAAAGTCAGAGTAAAGAAATCGACGAAATCCTAACAGCCCATTTTTGTGCAGTGCTTCAGAAGTTCAGTATTTTAAAATTGTAAAATGATAGAAGCGGAAATCGATTTGTCCAACTATCAGCTTGTCCTGAATGAGGAAGGGAATGTGCTACATTCCCTGAGTATTCCAGGTTTTCCAGGAAAAATAAAATTCCGTGAGGATTCCTAGTTTTTATGTAGTAGGCACCCTGCTTTAGTACCCCAAGGAATTCCGGAACATTTTTCTACCATGTGTACTTTAATGAGTCTATATGCGTGAATCTAAACAAGAATTCCTTTTTTGATGACTTCAGAACATTTCAGCCCAATCTTCAAAATTTGTCTATGCTAATTTTTTTTTGCTTGTTACCTTGATAAATCGCTCGGAACACTTTGCAGAATATCTTCGGAATGTTCTCAAGTTCATTAGAATCATTCCCCTTCTAAGAGTTCTTTTTAGAATACCACTAAAACTAAAATAATCTTAAAATTTTCAATGGTATTCCTTTGAAATTTTCGTAATAACAGTCGACAAAATTTTCGAATTTTTTAGAATAGCCAAAAAATTCGCAGAAGTTTCCTTTCATAATTCTACTTAAACTACGCATGCAATTCATTTCAGATATGCTTTGAAATTCTGCACAGTACTATCTTGGGATTCTCCTCTGCAATTGCCCTTGGAAACTTCCAATATTTCCCTACTCTTCAGAATGCCTTGGATTTATCCTCAGAATTCCTTGAAGCTTTCCTCAGAATCCCTTTCTAATTACCCTCGAGTTCATCTCGGGTTTTTCTTAGATCTCACCTCAGAACTTTCTTGAAATTCTTCTCAGAACTCCTTCAGAAATCACTATGAATTGTCTGAACTTATTTGGGATACTCATTAGAATTGAACCTGGAATTTTCCTCGCAATCGTCAAAACGAACGGATTTACCTTGGAAGTCGAAGATTTCCGCCAGATTTACTTCCAAGAGAACTATGACTAATGAGGATGACTATTGCATGTTGAAAAAAGACGAAGGCCAATTATTAGTCGCAAATGGGGAATAAATAGGAAATTTAAAATCGCAGCAGAGTTTATTCTGGAAAATCAGGAAAAATATCGATGCAATGCAAAAATATAATGTTCCGGTATTTATTAATTCCGTCTTATTATTAATTGTTGTACAGATTGACGTGATGAGACATACGCCTCTTCCAACATGTTAATCGTCAGTTTAAACTTGCAGCAGGTACAAATAAGGCACAATAAATTTAAGAAATCTCAGTGTAAAGCTTACTTGCACATTATATTGGTTCAATTTATGGTTAGTTTTGGGTGGCCTATTTGAATCCGGGATAATATTACAGTCACCCCAGTATTATGGGCCACTTCCATTTGATTAACACGCAGAAATGACTGACCCATAATATTGTCTAGCTGGCCCATAATACTGGGGTGATTGTAATTTCTTTCGATTGCCGATGGTAATTAATAATGTCACTCGGCCTGAGACAGCAATTCCAATAAAAACCGGTAATAAATACATGACCACTATGTGGTAGCTGGTGCACAATAATGATGAGGCCACTGTTGCCTTGTCTGTCGTGAAAACTTCCGGAACCCCGGAGGCCTTCTACTAAAACCAAACTAATTTTACACATATAATATGAAGGTAATTACCTGCTCATCGCTGTAGTTATCCACAAAATCTTCAACGAAATTGTAAATCCTTATTTTTTTCCTTTGTGGGCCATCTGAGGAATCAAGATTACTGAACAAGATCTCGGTGTCGGAGTCATCATCAGACGAACTTGACGATGATGATAATAACATTTCAATAAATTCCATGTTCTGTAACGAAAACGTACGAATTAAATACAATTAAATAATCTTATCACAACACTTACCTCAATTTTTCTATGCTGATTTTCAATCCGTTTAACATTCGATTACATTCGCGAATGGTGAATAATGTAAACAACATTTGATTTTGACAGCTAGCGTTTGTGTGTATTGGTGAACCCAGGTTGGATCTCAAAAAATCGACAGAGCAAACCTCTTCAAGTTTGAGTCAGACCCAGGGCGGATCTGGATCCAACCCACTCGAATAAAGAAACGTTTTGACAGCTGTTAGGGCGGATCTAGGGCGGAACTAGTTTCGCACTAGAAATAACCGAAATGTGTTTAAATTTAGGTACCTGGGTAGGTAAATTGTGACATGGCAGTGAATACCTCCTGTTTTTAGTACCTATTGATTAGTATACAACTCGTAGATAAAAGATGGATTCTTCAGTGGTGTTGAGTACTTGGCACTGATGAATTCTGCAAGTAGTAGACGAAATACGCGTATCTCTCAAAAGATAAGCAATTATAACGGAATTTAAAGGAAATTAACCAACACATTCAAAGCTCTTCATATATATATGTGTTCACCGTGGACCACCGTTACTCTGAACCACACTGCGTGCATATTAACCGGGTTCTTATTAATTTGAAGTTCTAGTAACCCTATGCCAATCAGAAAAGCGAGTTTCTGCTAGTCTTATTTGCTGTTTTGTTTTGATTTTGCGTTCCACTTCGAATCGTTCTATTTCGCTTTACTCCATTCCATGACGTTTGAACAATCTTTAGTTTGCACGGCGTGCAGATTAGTGGAGCTCAAACTAAAGAGAGTTCAGATTAAACACGATCAGATTACCGGGAGTCCAACCTCCCCCCAATAGCCAAGAGCCACTGGCTGGGAGGAAAAAGTTGGCAATCGAGACCGTTAAACATCGAAAGCCGAATTAAGAACGAGTTAAGGGCAGGAAGCAACTCGGCGGCGCTCAGACATTCCGTCGCGAAGATGCTAAACTTCGGGTACCCCAGGCATACGCACCGTTTTACGGACGGGTCCAATATCACACAACGGAGTTGGGATAGGCATTGCGGGAAAGATCTCGCCAAAGAGCTTGAGCCTACCGCCACAATGCTCTGTTTTTTTTCTGCAGATGCAGCGACGATTTTCGAAGCAGCAATCACACCATCCGACCGACCAGTCCTAATCCTCACTGATTCACACAGCGTAATTTTTGCTCTCCGGTCTAACATGCCCACTCATCCGTGGATTCAGGAGATCAACAGACATGACCCCCCCCCCCCCCCAACACAGTATTCACTTGGGTTCCGGGGCATTGTGGCATCACTGGCAACTCCGACGCTGACAGACTGGCCGGGCGGGACCATCTGGTGCCAGATACACCGATGTAGTTCCCCTTCTGGACATCAAGCGATGGGTTGAAACTTCCATGCAGACTAGGTGGCAAGAAAAATAGTTGGCAAACCAAGGACCGCTTCTAAGTAAAATCAAGAAGAGCACGCGCCCATGGAAGGACCTTGGGAACCTGAAGGAGCAACGAGTCATCTCCAGGCTTCGCACAGGTCACACCCGGCTCTCACACGATTTCGGCGGAGGAGTTTTCCGCAAGACCTGCGTCGTCTGTAATAAAGGGTGATACGGTCAAAATTTGGTCAAGGGAAAACGCGTGTAAATCGGTGACATCGTTTATTTAAAAAATCAAATTAAATTTATTTTTCAAGTTCAATTAGTATAAAATTCAGGAAAAATATTCAGTTAGGCTTCCGCTTTTCCAAATCCGAATTGCCGGGCCTTATGCTTGACCCCTGCCATCAGATTTTGTACAGCCACCTTGTCCACCTTCTTCGCCGCAGAAAGCCAGTTTGCCTTGAACTGCTGCTCGCCCTTAGCAGTTTTTTTTTTGTCTTCTTTAGGTTCCGCTTGACAATAGCCCAGTATTTCTCAATTGGGCGGAGCTCTGGCGTGTTGGGAGGGTTCTTGTCCTTGGGAACCACCTGCACGTTGTTGGCGGCGTACCACTCCATGGCCTTTTTACCGTAATGGCAAGATGCCAAATCCGGCCAAAACAGTACGGAACAACCGTGTTTCTTCAGGAAAGGCAGCAGACGTTTATTCAAACACTCTTTCACGTAAATTTCTTGGTTGACAGTCCCGGAAGCTATGAAAATGCTGCTTTTCAAGCCACAGGTACAGATGGCTTGCCAAACCAGATATTTCTTTGCGAACTTTGACAGTTTCATGTGCTTGAAAACATCTGCTACCTTTCCCCTTCCTTTTGCCGTATAAAACTCCTGTCCCGGAAGCTGCTTGTAGTCGGCTTTGACGTAGGTTTCGTCGTCCATTACCACGCAGTCAAACTTCGTCAGCATCGTCGTGTACAGCCTCCGGGATCGCGCTTTGGCCGTCGTATTTTGTTTATCATCGCGATTTGGAGTCACTACCTTCTTGTAAGTCGATAGTCCGGCTCGTTTTTTGGCTCGATGCACGGTTGTAGACGATACACCCAGCTTATTTGCGGCATCTCGGAGAGAGAGGTTAGGGTTTCGCTTGAAACTACCGGCAACTCTCTTTGTCGTCTCAGCGGCTTCCGGTTTTCGATTTCCCCCCGATCCAGACTTCCTGGCTGTCGACAAACGTTCCCCAAACACTTTAATTACATTTGTAACGATTGATTTGGCAACTTTTAGCGATTTTGCAAACTTTGCGTGCGAGTAGCTCGGATTTTCGCGATGCGCGAGCAAAATTTTGATACGCTGCTCTTCTTGCTTGGATGGCATTTTGACAACTGAAGAGTGAATTCCAAAATCAAAATAGGAGCAACATTCTACACACACACCTTCAAAATGAGGGGTGTTCAGGTTTTTTAAATGCAAAATTGAAAGAAATACGTCAAGTTGATATTGACCAAATTTTGACCGTATCACCCTTTATTCCAGCCACCGTCGAGTATATCCTCTGCGTGTGTCCAAAGTACGAGCTCGTGCGGCAACACTACGGCCTTTTGGGGAATATTGGCGACATACTGGGCGACAGACCTTCGATCCTGGCTACCCTGAACTCCTTCCTGAAGGACGCTGGTTTGTTTTTCCATGTTTCATTCCTTCCTTTCGGCCGTCGGGGCATCTCTACCGGACGGGGTTCACCGCCTTCCACGGTGGAGCTCTGCCTTGTTCGGATTAGTCAATAAGTTAACTCAATGTCAATGGTCCAGTTTGTTCTTCTGTGTTTCCCAAATTTTAAATGTCGTCCAGACAAAATAATTTTAAATTCCAACTGTGTTTCTCCCAAGGCAGGCCTTATACCTCTTATATTTTTCCTGTGAAGTGAAGAATTAGCCAATGGCTAAAATTCACTAAAATAAAAAAAAATACCGGGAGTTCACGGTATACCGTAGAACCTATGTATGTCTGTTATCTGTTTGAATATCTAAAATGGCAATTAATCGGTGTGAATTTAGCATTTGTTTAACTGGTACTCCTACACAGGTGTATAACGCCGTACCTGTGTAGGGGTACCAGTTGATCAAATTCTAAATGAACGCTGTTTAATTGTAATTTTAGCTATTCAAACTAACGGAGTTCTACGGTATATATTTATATTGAACGGGGGAAAATCCCCATGATAAATAATTTCAGTGTTAATTGATCACTGTGTTTGAGGTTGTGCCCGCCGAAGTGGACTGCGTAAAGCCGAGAGCAGAAATTAATTACCAAATAAGGAAATGTCGTGACATCCACATGGGCTTGTCTGCTTACATACCACACACTTGATAATTAATTGTTTCGTAACCTGCCCCGGTTGACTCCGTGTTTGGGGTTTTGTTGAGTTTGGTGTGCGTGCATGTAACCGGCGGCGGATGGTGGTGGATTGTCAAATGAACAGGAGGAATGCGAAACTGGGAAATAAGAATAGCTTTGTGAAATTATATGCGGATTAATAAAAGTTATGTTAAATTTTGAGCAATTTAATAACATTGTTTGAACAGTAATGGCACCGGTTGGAAATTAATGATTTAAAATTGGTTTACTACTTGACTAGCCTATTGGTCCCAAGTACATCTATTAGCATACTCCATTCTAGTTGAAATTCTAGTACTACACTATGTTTGTTTTGATTTGCTATGAAAGTTTGACAGATAAATAAGGGGTTTGTGGATTTTCCTATGTTTCGAGGGGTGCATCGATTAGCTTGGGAACGAAGATAGTACCAGAGCTGAGTTAAAAAGATGAGCTCGTTTCTTCGGGACCTTTTGGTCTTAGAGTTACTTCTATGGTAATGGTGCGTTAACTTTTCAATTCTATTAAAATTTTATAGTCTTTTGACGTCTTCAAGGTTCCAACTCTAACTATGCCGTCTTTTCCAGGACGGCCGGCATGAATGTGGGCTATTTTTCAACAAAGGGGAGAGAGATCCCAGCCGAGGTTGGCTGGGATCTCTCTCCCCTTTGTTGAAAAATAGCCCAACTGAAAACCAACCTCGGTGGGATTTTTCTGAGGCAAAAACAAATCTTTGGTCACGTCTTCCTTCGGAAGGGAAGTAAAGCCGTTGGTCCCGGTCCATGTGTGTTGAATAGGTGCGATATCGTACACAGGCGTGGAAGCGGCCTTCCTGCACATTCGATTGCCGTCAATGGATGGCAATCGATGTCCGTCGGTGATTGAGTTAAGTAATCTATTATCGAATGTTTCCAAATCAGTTGCAGTTTCTGTTGAATCAACTGCCAGTAATATAGTCTGTTCATAGGGATGTTAACAAAGATCGAATCTGGAAATTGTTTCAAAGGAGTACCAATAACGAAGTGTTCATTCGGATCATCTGATATGGCTGTCAGAAGTTTGGCTTCAAGATGATTCCACCTGCGTCAGTACCGTGTTGAGATCTGAAACTTTTAGCAAGTAACACTTTGCAGATTTAGTTTTGGCAATCGTTAAAGTTGGTTACGGGTTCCTACGAAATTATTCCCGTCATCGGATAAAACGTCGATATAACGTCAAAAGGTCAGTTAGAATGAACTGCCTTAGTACATATGCAGACGATCAGTGCAACACTCACTGTTGCTTTAAGCGCCAATCCTTGTCTTGGAAAATGTCCGAGCAACAGTAAGTTTACCCATGAACTCGTTTTGGGTTTGGTTCTAGAGCACCGTAAACCTTAATTTTTTACCAGGTTGTTTATTTGGCAGGCTCGACATAGTGTTTCCGATCCGAGACATCCCGGAATGCCATTCCCATCTAATTTACAATAATTGTCATTTGTCGATTCCCGGGAAACTGGTTTCACTTCCCGGGAAACCGACTTTTTGTACAGATGCCATGCTAAACATACATTTTCACTAAAAATAGATGGTAGCCTTGGGAAATTTACTTATTTGAAGATATTATTGGATATCCAGAGGTGTCGGTTGAAACTTTCGAAGGATGCCACGGGAAGCCAGAAAACATTTTAACCAGATATAAGATACATCGAGGAAAAGTCTGAAGAGTCTTCTGAGGAAGTCAGATGAGATTTCCTAGGAAAATACGTAGAGGTGGGCACATCGTTAATGATTTCCACTAGAACGGTTAGTGGTTTTTCTGCCCACCACTGAAAATTACAGTTGCTATATTTATAGTCTAGCGGATAGAATTTCGGGAATCAATTATAGGTGTCAAAAAACTGAACCAATCGAGTACTGAATTTGGCAGTAGAAGTATTGTGATCGAGCCATCATTTCTGGATCAATTTTAGACTAAGTATAATGATGTTTTTTTCCTCTGTTCGGGACTTAAAACCACTGCGACCAGTAATTTGATCTATTGTAGTTAATCCCGTGTTCTTAGTTTAGTGCATGTCATATTACTCCATCACTATTGAGAAATGATGAAGTATTCGATTTTTTTACAGTTGTCATTCTTGCATTTATCGCAAGGATCCGACTCTAGTTGAAAGGTTCCGCTCTTTATACCCTTCGGAGTGTTGAAACACCCTCCAAAGGCGCGCCCCTTTGTCAGTCAAAATTGGATTCCTTAGCAACAAATTAAGGAATCACACTGATAATGACCATTGGAGTTCACATGACTTACGTTAAGCTATTTTCCCCTATGGGTAGTTCACTTAAAACGAAGACAACAAATCAAGAAGACTGGCAACTTTGCCAGAATCCAAGCGACAGATACAGTAGCGCTGCACTTGAGTGAAGGTGGAAGTAACGCATAGAAAAATGAGCAACTACACAAAACCCTTCTTCTGAGGATTTCTCTCTTCTTTGCTATCAAATTCATTCGAAGCATTTGCCTTTGAGCGGCAGATGACGCGATCGTACCTATCTCATAGCGTTTGTATGAGAAAATGGAATAGTTGCCAGTCTTCTTGATTTGTTGTCTTCGCTTAAAAGTAATATCTTGCGAAAAGTCAAGCGAGCCTTTTCAATTACTTTTGATTGCACTCCCGATCAAGTACATATGGAGCAAATGAGCCAGATAACCCGTTTCCTGGATTTTACTGATGGTAAATGCCAGATCAGAGAATGCTTTATCGATTTTATCAACACGGCTGAGAAAACTGGATCAGGACAGTCGAAAGATATTTTACAAAAACTGCAAAACGACGGAATCAACATAGGTGATTGAAGTTATGACAACGGTGCTACACACTTAGAAATTATTATTTTTACACGAGACGTAATTCAGCTTTGACGTTAATCATGGAACGTAAACAAACATTTCAAATTAAGTGTTCTGAAACTGAAACATATGCAACTCGACGAAAAGGGAGTTTGATTGAATTGATTTTCTCGTCCTTTTCAACTGATGCTTATGTCAAAAGGGCCGCTTGCATGTGTCGGTCTCAGGGCACTGAAAATTACATGTCTTTTTCGTAGTTTGTAGTATGGCGGGAGAAAATAAAGAAGCACACGCCAAAATTTAACAAATTAACAAGCCCGTTTTGTTCTTTGCGCTGCCCATAGTCTAAATCGTGTCGGAGTTCATACAGCCAGTACTTACCCTACAATGATAACCTTGTTCGGAACTGTACAAGAAATGTTTAAATATTTCAGTAACTCAACTACGCGATGGAGTGTTCTTAAAAAGTATTTGGGAGTATCGTTGAAAGGGCATTCCGATACAAGATGGTCGTCTAAACGACAAGCAGTATCTGCTCTAAAACGATCAATTCGTTGCGTTTTTTCCGTTCTCATCGACTTAACTCAGTTGACAAAGTATAATAGTGCCACGGTGCACGGTCCTCAAGTTCTTACAAAACAAATTGATTGAAATTGAGAGAATCTTGAATAATATCGACAAAGTGAACGAATCACTGCAGGTAAAACCATCACCATAGATGAGGCCAGTAAACATATCAGAGGTTTGCAGACATCATTTGATGAAATGAAAACGGGTGAAGCTGATCGTGCAATACAGTATGCGAAGGAAAAATCCATTGAACTTGGCATCGACAATAACTTTCGACTGACACGACAACGGAAAATGAAAAAGATCGATAAAGATAATCAAGCTCGAGTGAAGACAGCTTTAAGCGGGAAGTAAGCTCCATATTCGACAAAATACTCCAACAGATGGAGCAGCGCGGCGAAGCAATGGCGGATACAGCTTTGTAATTTTCATTTTTCACAGGACACGGACTCGCATCTATGACTATATTTACAACAATTGAATAAGCTCGGGGCATACTTTAGGCTAAAGCATTCTACTGACATTGATACAGTATATTTAGTTTGTTTCTGAGGTAGAAGCTTTTAAAACATAGATTAAGGAACTGTTGCCTAACCTGAACTCTTCGACTCCCTTACACATCAACATTAGCAATATTAAAAATACAAACACTTTCGTGAACATAAGTTACAAATGACCCAAGAGGGCAAACAATGGCTATTTGAAATGGGGCGTAATTTTCTTGGTTTGCCAACCCTCACTACGTCCCAGGTTGAAGCTACAGTCTAGATTAATCTTCACTAGGGTAGAGAACTACTTCGGCCTAATAGCCCATTTTGGGCCTATCAAGCAGACAACATGAAATATATCCATGATTTCGACATAAAAGAGTCAATGATACGATTGGTACGATACTTTAATTCAAAAGCTACTAAACATAGTTTAAACGCATGGTATGAGTGTTTACACCCAAATTTCTCAAAAACATTCCATCAGGCTTGCTGTACTGGAGTGGCGTTTGTCCTTCATGACACGCCACACTGAAAAATCCAAGGGGCTGGATGGCGGCCACATATCTTTCGGCCAGAATGCAGATGTTCCTTCAGCCGAAGTAGGAGAAATTGCAAAACTTAATAATTTTCGTTTTTATCACAAGGCGACTGAAGTGGTATGAAGAATATCCGTCAAACACTTTTGAAGCATTTTTTTGATTCAAAACAATGTCAAAATCTGAACATTCATGAGGTCCCCTGAGTAGCAAACTTGAATTAATCAACTCGTTATACATCAGAACAACACTATCAGAATGAACCAGGGGAAGCTCATAAGTTTTGACAGGCACACCGGCGACGAGATGGTGGGCAGGAGCTCACGATCTTCCGGTGAGTTCTTTGCCGTTAATGTTCACGAAAAGTTCACTATTTTGCCATACAGAAATTCAAAACAAAAAAATGTATGGGTGGATTTGGACAGTTTTTGACCTGTTTCGTACGACCGGAAGGTGTATGCTAGTCATAAATGCCGTGCCAAACTGATTTCCTACTCAATGAATCCACCTTTGATGTGAATTTCGCTAATAAACTCGAGGAGCATTTCTTATAGCAAAACATTCCATGACAAAATGAGCATAGTTCATTTTAGTAAACAAACTAAACCTTCTTGCTTGTGTGTCACTTTTGATGAAGTTCCTAGCACGGACGCAACCAACGGATGAGAGATTTACAACTGACAAGAGAGTGAGAGCGAGCTTTTGCACTCTCTTTCTCCCATACCCTCTTTGCCTGCAATCAGATATCCAAGTGCACAGCGAGAAATGCACGCTTTAGACACCCATAGATCACGAATTTTCTTCTAATTTAAACTTACATTTTAAACCGGTTTGCAAGTATGATAACGTCCAAAGCGCACCAGACTGCTGTTTCCGTGTTGCTCCCGTTTGACGCGTGACTGCTGAAAGCTTCAATTACAACCAGTGGTGCAAACCGCCATGTATTGTGGAGAATGTGTTTCAAGAGGTGATAGAAGGTCTGCTTTGCTTACATCACGCATTTGACCATTCACAAACTTGTCACCCACCACCCAAAAAGCTCGCTTTTAGATGCACTATTTAACGAGTGTTGTCATGATAGTAATATCAAAATTCTTAGAAATCAATGCATTAGTGATTAGGCAGACCATCCGAACTGAATTTAATTCTTTTTGAAG
The DNA here is from genome assembly GCF_037179485.1 of Ochlerotatus camptorhynchus. Classification (NCBI taxonomy): domain Eukaryota; kingdom Metazoa; phylum Arthropoda; class Insecta; order Diptera; family Culicidae; genus Ochlerotatus; species Ochlerotatus camptorhynchus. Next base: position 93,941 of record NW_027040880.1, read on the forward strand.
CAAACCAAGGTCGAAGATTTAATTAAGCCACACTAAAAAATAGTGCATTCATGGTCGCTGGTGGTCAGGAGTAAAGAAGTACAGCAGTGACCAGAAAATCTATCTAAACGCATTTTTTAAAATTATTTACACCTGTGTTGTGCACAGGTTGCACATGTGGACGCGACGCAACTGGTTCCGACAATTTTCCTGGTATTAATGGAACCTACCGTATGAGCCCACCGTTTTCGGAACATTCCTCAAATTTTCGGAACTTCCCATAATTCCTTGAAACTTCTTGATAGTTTTTGAAATTTTCCTGAAGTTAAGGGAAGTAATCCAAAGTTCTTTGTTATTGCTCGGAGTACTCGGACCATTTCTGTAGGTAAAGAAACTGCCTTAAAATCTCTAAACATTCCTGAAGTTCTTTGAACTTCCCTTAAGTCTTAGAACTATGTGAACGTTATTTGATCCACGACATTTTTCTTAAGTTCTCGACACTGCATTGAAGTTATCTGAACTTCCCTAAAAATGATATCACATTTTCCCGCAGTTCATGAAACATTCCGAAGATTTCGAAATTTTACTGAATCTCCCGGAACTTTGCTGAAGTTTTCAAAAATTTCCTGAGCTTCTCAGAAATTATTTGAAAGTCCTGTAATTTCATTGAAGTTAAGTGAACTGACCTGAGACTATCTGTTCTTCTGTGATGTTTTCGAAATTCTTCTGAGGTGCTTCTCTGAAGGTCTAAAAAAATGGAAATGTTCGAAAAACTTTAAACTTGCATGAAATTTTGCGGACTTCTTTGAACTACTTGGACTTTTCGGTATTTTTGTGGACTTCCCTGAAATTTCTGGCACTTTTTACAGGATATCTAAATATTCCTGAATTTTTTTTTCTCCATGATTTGTTTTTCGTCGATCTTGTTTTCCATGCTGAGCACCAATGCTACCGCCGCCAGGGAGGCAGCTCCCACAACTAGACCCTACCTATCGACCCATCAACTCGTGAACCCCGGAGACCAACGGGTTTACTTCCATTCCGAAGGAAGGCGTGATCATAGATTTTATGCCTCAGAACATCCCGGCGGCGCCGACTGGAATTGAACCCAGGCCTGCTGGGGTGAGAGATTATCACGCTTACCATTACACTACCAGCGCCGCTCCTATTCCTGAAATTCTTGGAACTATCCTGAATTTCTTTGGAACTATCCTGATCTGCTTAAATTCTAGTATTTAATAACCCAGAAGTTATTGGAACTGCCCTTAAGACCTCTGAGATTCCCTGAAGATATCTAAACCTAGCGTCACTGAGCTTTTTGAAACTTCTTTTAAGTTTTTACAATTTTCTTCAAGTTCTGTGGACATCTCTGAAGTTTTCTTGACTTCCCAAGCAATCAAAAGTTCCGCATTCAACGATAAAACTCACGTTAAAGTTCCATAAAGTTCAAAAAATGTTTCGATAAAATTTACAAGTTCCATAAAGTACAAATAAAGTTCCAATAGAACTTTCTCCCCAAGCAGCCAAAAGTTCCGCATTCCACGATAAAACCTACTCCATAAAGTGCATATAAAGTTCCAACAGAATTTTATGGCTACTTTGTCCTTAAGAATGCACACGAGGAACTTCAGGCTCCAAAAAGTTCTGATGCGTACTCTTAGCAACTTGAAGTTCAAAATAAAGTTCCAAAGAGCATCACTACACACTACAGAAATAACTATTTTTACACGAGACGTAATCCATCTCTGACGTAAATTATGGTACGTAACTCAACGAAAAGTGCGTTTGATTGAATTGATTTTCTCCTTTCTTTCAACTGATTCTTATGTCATTTGGGCCGCTTGCATGTGTCCGTCTCAGGGCACTGCCGAAATTTACATGACTTATTCGTAGTGTGTAGGAATTGCTGGCAAGTTGGAGTCCCAGCGGAACTTATTAGCAACTTTAAAGTTTATTAAAAGTTCCCTGCGGAACTTCTTAGCAACTTGAAAGTTTCTAAAAAAGGTTCCTCAAAGCCCACATGCAACAATCCGCATAAGTCTTTATTAGTAACAAAATTTCATGTACGTTAATATGAAATGATTAGTGATTAAAATAAATCATAATTCTTATATTTATTCAGTTCATCAATATTCGATCCAAACATTCGTGCTGGGGCTCTCACGCAGAAGGACTGGGTGTAATTTTTCAAATAGCTCTAATTACTACACACTTAGAAATAACTCCTTTTTCACGAGACGTAATCCATATTGGATGTAAATTATGGAACGTAAACAAACATTTAATGTAAAATTAATTGTTCTCAAACCGAAACATAATCAAGACGCCGAAGAGAACGTTTTATTGAATTGATTTTCCCGTTTCCTTCAACTGATTGTTATGTCAAAAGGACGCTCGGCCTCAGGGAACCGAAATTTACATGACTATTTCGAAGTGTGTAGTATTAATACTACTAGTAATGTTGATAAATCAATACACGTTCATTCCTGGGTTCAGAAATAACTTTCATAAATACCTATTCATTAACTTTCATAAAAATGCGAACTAAATTTAAAACTGGTATAGAGTACAAAAACCCTTTTTTACCTATTTCCTTCAAGTGCCGTTTATTTTCCGCCAGAAGCTGCTTAGAATTCTCTTCAATTATGATACAGGAACTTTCAAGTTGAGGATATACGCCTTAAAAATGAGGCTGCTTAGAATTCTATAGACCACCTTTAACTAAGCTTCTTAAGCCTCAAATAGCCTTTTATCAGAACTTTTGGTCACTTGGTTGTATTTTGTTTTTCTTTGCAACATCACACTATATCATTCCCAGGTAACAATATTGAAATGTTATTACTTGTTTTACAGAATTATCTGATGAATAATAACTGCTTTTAAGTTGGAACACCACCAAATTAGCTACTTCCCATCTAAAAAGAATCTCAACGAGAAAACTCCCAAAAGGCGAATGTTGGCTATACACAAATGATAAATTGATATAAGCTTTGAAAGCTTAAAATTAACGACTCTGCAAATTTCCGCTAATACGTATTAAATAAAGAAGAAGCAGATGTTAAATAAGAGCGTCAAATTGGTACAGGCATGGTATGAATGGTCACAGTAAAAATTTGTAGCCCAATTAACGACTTTAAAGTGTCAACATTTTTGAAACATTTTTGTTCGACACAAAAATTAAGAAAGTCATGCAAAATGTGATCCTGGTTTAGACGAACTCTCAAACTTCCAACGTTTGATATTGAAAAATGCTAAAACTATCATAATTCCGTAATTTCTGAACCAATGTTTTATCTCAGGCATAACATTTGATAACGGCTAAAAGCATTTGTAAACAAACTTTATAAGGCCCTTTATACGCGAACCAAAGTATGCCCACGCAAACCAACAACATCATCGGATAGGGACAACTATCACCTTTCCGAAGCTGGTATTGGTTTGTGTGGGCGTACTTTGGTTCACGTGTAAAGGGCCTTAGAAAGTTTGTTTACAAATGCTTTTGTGCCGTTATCAAATGTTATGCCTGATCTATCCTTATATAAAAAAAAAACACTAACTCCGCAAGTTTCGATGAGCTATAAAGGATTTATAAATTAAATCTTTTAATTCTAAAATATTTTGAATTCAACTGGGGTAGTTTTTTTTTACATTTGGAGTTTGAGAGTTAAAATAAGTCTTAAACGTCTGATAGACATCCCGGAGAAATCGATATCCACACCAATGCATTGTGTTCAATCATTAGGCATTCCCACTCCAGTCCAACCCGAATCTAATGGGAAAATTACCTACTTCCCGTCGGCAAACAAACCCATTCACATCAGAAAAAATGCACAAAAGAAAGTCACAAAATCGATAGCAGTTCCATCTTTCGAAGGTTTGTATTCGCGTCACAGCAGCAACGTGTATTTTTTTCCACAATGTGGTAGCCCCCAACTGTCACATCAAAGTCACCGAGTTGTCACTGTCAAACTTACCGAGCACTGCCAGCACTGTATGCCACGTTGCTATTGTTTGCGGTTTAGGATGGAGTGATAGACTGCACTCGTTAGTAATCGATCGAGAAATGGAGTCTACTTAGGCAAATAACACACGGGAAAGACAAAACAACACTAATGAGTTCCGAACAAACAGGGCTGGGCTAGCCCCATGACACTATGGTATCATTTATCATTGCCTACGCTAGTGCTACCGTTGCTTTTATTCATAATTGATTAATTAAGCAGATATTATAGCTGGGTGGCGGTGGTTGTTGTTGTGGTTGTTGTCAGGCACCACTCCTTGATTTGTGCTGGGTACACGCGTGGGTAGGTTATGTCACGAGGGAGTAATTACGATGCTCACGCTCCAGGGGTCTAATTACACATCCTGTGGCGGAATCGATTAGAGACAGCGGCAAGATTCAAGACACACCATAAATTATGATATTACACTCTAGTAAATATCATTCGGTACACTCCACGACCCGGCGGCTTTTAAGTGCCCGCTTTGCACAAACACCAGTTCACGAAAAACCTATACAGGTTGTCAGTTATGCGGCGTCGTGCCCCCTCGCTAAAGTCACCAGTGAGAAAGAGCGGATGAAGAATGAACAGCAAAAAAAAAGAAACGAGAGCGCCATCTCACGTGGGGCGTGGCAATGCTCACACCCTACGCGCATGAATCGGATCTATTCTCTCACACACGCACGCCCCTGCACGCGCTATGCTCGGAAAGGGAGAATATACAATCTGAAGATCGACGACGCAGATCAAAGGCATTGGTGCCGCGACAAGAAGGTACCCTTTACAAAAAGCATGGCATGGAGTCCAGTTTGAGCTTTTTTTTTTTTTTCGTTCGCGCTATCTACAGTCCACAATATTTACTTTACCGATGGTGACACAGGTTGCTGCGATAGCATAATGGTGAGTGAATGACATGGTTCCACCAATACTAACGCAATCTTGGGGACGCTTCGGCTCAGTGAACCGCGTCGTGGTTGGTGTGATCTTCTTCACAAACATAGGTTGTTTGTTTTCATGGTTAGGGCTATTGACTCACGTGCTTTCGGCCATTGTCTTGTATGCTGAACTTTTGATCGGTTCGAAGTTTTCTTGATACTCGATTATTCATCAGTTTTGGTAGATCATAGCAAATGTTTTCTCAGTTCCAGAAACTAATTACCACTCTCATAAAAACATCTTCGTTTCATGGATTGCTTTTTTCCTGATCATGGAGGCGAAGCCAACCAAATCAAACCGGCTCATTCTGAGCAGCAAATGCGGTGGCAATGGATTATTCTGGAAGCTAATTAGAGACATCATCAGTCATCAACCGCGTTGGCAGCGTAACATAATGTGCGACCAATGAGCTATTGAAAACAACTGGCAACCCTGCACACCGGCTGTCATCAAAGCGTTTTGACTGATCAAAGCAATCTGCAGGCAGTGCGGAGCGCAGTTATTCGCATCATTTAGCCACTGCTCGCTGGCAGGGACCATTTCCCAGAAGTGACGATTTCGACTGCTGGGCTAATTAGCCGCCTCTCACTTTGCGGCCAATTTGTGCTGGGACAGATTAAAGATCTCTCTGCCTGCGCCCGCATTACGTTAGGCGTTCTGAACCCATTTTGTTGTATATTTGCATATCAGTAAAGCAGCCACACACGGCATCTGATCTGTCAATTGGTTTTCTTGTTGCATCCTCCGTCGAATCTGGAAAGAAGAAATCATTTTTATTTTAATAATTTTATTGCTTCTTCTAACCAAAACGAAAAATAACAAACCGCCAAAGTTCTTTTGGCGGCTTACCGAAAAGAGATCCGAATGAAAAGTCTAATATATTATCGTTTAATTTAATATTTCCTTTGCCGGTTCCAACAATCAAAAACGCAGTTGGTTGCGAGAGAAGTTAATTAGTACTCATTTTGCTGTTTTATGAATACACATGCGCTTTTGATCAAAAGCCGCACCCATATCGATGCACGACAGTGACAATCGATGCTTGCTGTGATGAACATGCTAACGAGTACGACAGCACGCGGCTGTCAGCGGTGGGCTACTACAACAAAAGCCCCTCGGTCAATTGCGGGAAAGCAATTTTGCGATTGTTGCTAATGAGATTACACCTGAACACGACATTCTTGCTATTCGGACCTTCTCGTATATTACGAATAATGCTTTCAACTTATATTGAAACCATTTTGTTCCACCGCACACTGTCAGTACTGTGAAAAATTGGACAGCTCGTATTAAAATGCAAATGAGCACGCATTCTTCTTCAGCCGTTCGTCAATTATAACGTGCGCTCTTCTTGGCCCGAGCTTTTCGTCCATCAGAGTTGCTCGTCAAGATATGGATTCAACCTAGATGAATCAGCTTTCTTGAAGGAAAAAAAAAACTTTTAAATTAAATTAAATTAAATGAGCTTAATTTACGACTCGCTCGTAAATTCGTTAATTTTATGAAAATTTATCACCGGACCTACGAAGCGAAAACATTGGAATTTTTAATCAGACAGCTCCGCAAGAGTTATACCAAGTTCGCACTAACTAGCAAATGGAGTCTACTTAAAAAATACTCCATTCAACTGATTTGAACAAGCAGGAAAAGTTCACGCTCATCAGAGAAAAATATGAATTAGTGTTAATTTATCCACGCTACGGTGGTGCGGTAACCCTCTTCCGGCGGCTGACATTTTATGACCTTTTGTGCCGCTGCACCGCTCGAGAGCTACCGAAAGGAAATCAACATTAACAGAAATTATCATTTCAACCTCCTCAACAGCCATAGCAGTTGTCTGGGTTCGTTTTCGAAAAACTGTGGAAAAGAACAAGAAGAAAGTCAAATCACAATAAAAATTTATGAATTTACAGCAGCCGCTGAATCCGTCGCCCGACCTAGCCGATACGCGGCGGCTTCTTTCTTCTCTCATTTTAGCGAACCAATTAACAAGTTGTTCACCGTTTCCTCATGTTTGTGTATTTGTTTGTATAATTACAGAACAATCGCATTTAAACCTATTTGCCAACCGGCCCCAACCAAAGAAAAAGAGGAAATCCCGAACGGCATTTACCAACCACCAGATCTTCGAGCTCGAGAAACGGTTCCTCTACCAAAAATACCTATCGCCCTCGGATCGGGACGAGATTGCGGCGGCACTCGGCTTGTCCAATGCTCAGGTAGGTCATGGCACTGTAGTAGCAAATTCGATTTCCTCGAAAGGTTTTGTGGGACCCGATGAACACAATTCGATTGCCTTTTAAAGTCCCTTAAATTGACTTTAATCACTTCTATTGATATTCCTTTCATCCGTTCCTTCTTCCTTTTTTCCTGGTATAGGTTATAACCTGGTTCCAGAATCGACGTGCCAAACAGAAGCGCGATCTGGAAGAACTGAAGAAGGATGTTAACGCTGTCGAGGTGCTCTCGGCCCACAAAACCTTTCTCGAGAATATTGGATTCCGGGAGGCGGGTTCGCCGTGAAAGTTAACGGAAAAGTAGGTTTCTTTTTGATTTTCATACTTTGGCTAATAGGTGATGGGAGTTCAGGACAATTTTTAAACTGAAATCATCTAGATGGGGAAATGCCCCTGAATTCATGGTTCATTCACACTTTTGCGCATGTGTTCTTGGGTTAAAATTTAGTCAATCGCCGCTGTATTCAGTTGCGTGGTATATACGACATAAAGTAAATGTTTGACATTTGACATGAATCATTTTAATAAAAAAAGAAATTTTGGTACATTTAATAACTATAAATGGACCTGATCGAGGGATTGCTTTCCAAAACAGAAATGGGTTCAAGGGTTTAATAATTTCTCATTGAATTATTCCTAAGTGTTTGTATTAAACAAATGGAATTCTAGCATGCCGTTATCCACTCCTGTATCTTGTTTTTGTTTTATTAAAATCACTGATTGAAAGCTGATAAAGCCCGATGGTATAATATTTAAACAAATAGTTATACGATCGTGCTCCGTGCAGCACTTAGTGCTCCGCTATGGCTTTACTAGTGCTTTGTAGGTATTTTATGAAACATGATATTTTTACCATACCTTTTAACTAAAGTTTGAAGTCACTTTCGTATTATTTTAAAACGCTGCCCAACAAAAAGTTTGAGCTGATTAAAAGCTGAATAAGCCAAGTTTTAGCAGAAGAAGTTAATTTTGGCATGAATCAGCTCATATTCAGTATGCAACTTGGGGCAAGACAGCTCTTCCTCACGACAGATTTTTGAGTTGATTTTAAGAAACTCTGCGTAAATCGTGTTGCTCAATGTTCAAAACCCGCAGCAACCTGATTTTGTTGTTAATTTCTCTACTGTCATCTGGTAATTTCCTGTGATTCGTGAATTAATGCAGAATCGATCGCTGCCTCGTAAGCATATCAACGACAGGTTAAATGAGGTGAGATCTAGTGAGATTATTGTGCTGACTTAGATAATAATTCTTATCGTTGATCTTAACAACTCCATGTAGTTATTGAGAAAAAATGATAAATTGGAGAAAGTATATTCCAACACAAACATAAGGACAGTGAATAATGTGGGAAGTAGGCATTTTGATAAATTAGTACTCACAAACATCAATTTCTTTTTTTTTTTTGTTTATTAATTTATTTTATAAGGCTCAACCGAATTAACTTAACAGAGCCGAGGATTCTTGGTCACTACACAATACATCTTAAATATATAGTCAAAAGGTACAACACAATAAACACTTTATCTTCCGCTATCCAAAAAACCTCCTCCATCAGAACTTGAGTCGCTTCCAGTAGTTTCATTGTATGGCAAATTGTTGTACGCCAACGAGGGTCAGAGCGCGTCCATTGCAGCAATGGACGCAAAACGTGGTCAGCACTCACACACTCATCACGAAACGGTTGCTTTCCAAAGTCGACGACGCATCGACCGAAAGAACTGCTGATGAAGAACAATGAGGAGGACCACACAATGGTTGCTGCCGAGAAAACAGACGATCGCTTAGCACACATCGAGAGTGGTCTGCTTTTGTCGACAGCCGAGTGAACACTGAAACATCAATTTCCTCTGGCATAGATTTGCAATGAAATCATAGGAAGAATCATTAGAGGAAGAATATGCAAAATATATTAAAACAACAGTAAAGGAAATTAATTTAAATAAATAAATAAAATAAAACCAACTCTTCAACAAAAACATCGAAATTGCTATTAAATATTTTATAATTTATTTGTCATTCAAAGCAGAACAACTGCAATAGAAAAAAAAATATCAATTTGAAGATTTTGGGTACAGGAATTCTGGAGTCACACAAGGCGTATTGGAGCGAATCTAAGTTATAAAGGAAATACTATGAGTTGTTTGAAGTGAGGTTTGAAGCTCTCATTCTGGCTGAGGCTCTTACTCTTGCTCTTGCTCATGAAGGTTTATTCTCTTAATTGATGCTTGCTGGTTTGAAATTATATAGCACAGCTCAATCTATTAGGGACTGTGAGCATACATTATCGCAAGACCAACAATTGAAAAGGCCGCAACTACATTTTGTAAACAAACCTTGTGAACCGAAACCTACATTCGCAAAACTAAAACACGATCGGGTACAGGATAATTAACCCTACCTTTTCATTTTGTTGGTTTGCGTTGGCGGACTTTGGTTCGTGACAAAATGGCCTTACAAGGTTTGTTTATAAAATGGAGTTGAGGCCTTTTCAATTGTTGGTCTTGATCGTGGATTGATTTTGACAAGTTTCAGACTGCTGCGTGGACAATCATCAGGGCATATTTTTCAATTCAATCGTCTCCTCGAACAGCTCCTTAACATGATCAATCCTGCAAATAAACAGTGACTTTATTATAAAATTTCAATCTCGGATAGGTGACACAACTCTCAACTTTTCAGTTGCTGCTCTCGCTGCAATACTATTTACTCTGAGTAAAGCTGACTTGCCCCTTGGTATGCAATGTTTGTTGAGTAGGTATCTGAGAATCTGATAATAAGTATTGTTAAAAATGTAATTTCCAGTGACGGCATAATTCTCACTCAAATTAGTTTTTTTTTCTTTCTCATCTCACGAATGATATTGGAATAAAATATCAAGCATGATTTTAATTTGACAAGCTCCTTTGATATTGCGAGACTATTCAGAACATGTAAAATTGTAGAACAACATGTAAAAACTGATTCCGTTGGACATCATTTTCATTGAAAGAGAAAGCATAGTAAGCTATATTTCTTTAATCTTCACTGATGGCAGACACGAAGCTACTGCTGCCAGCAGTGATGGAAGTTTCGATTCATGTTCGGGTGTACATCAAAAATCTTGAAGCTCAAACTCACCACAGTTTGGTGAGAATTGTAGCTGGTGAGTTTTGTTAGAATGATATCAGGGCTACCGTATCATAGCTTGTAATATCATCCGCTGTTGTTTGCTTGTTGATTTTGTTCACGATAATCATATTAGGTATTGCTCATTGGTGAGATTCGATCTTTTGATCAGTGTTGGGAAAATATCAAAAGATCAAATCTCACCAATGAGAATAATCGCATTTGAGTATCGTAAACAAAAATCAACAAGCAGACAATATCGGATGCTATTACAAACTGTGGTACGGTTGCTCTGATATCATGCTTACAAAACTCACCAGCTACAATTCTCACCAAACTGTGGTGAGTTTGAGCTTCAAGATTTTTGATGTACACCCGAACACGAACCGAAACTTTCATCACTGCAGTAGCTTCGTGTCTGTCATCTGTGTAGAGTAAAAAGAGATAGCAAGGTATGCTTTCTCTTTCTAAGAAAACGATGTGCTACGGAATCATTCTTGTGGTATGTCAACTCGTAGCCTCAATTTTACATGTTCTGAATAGTCTCGCAATATCAAAGGAGCTTGTTAAATCAATATCATGCTTGATATTTTATTCTAATATCTCGTGTGATATTGGGAGCCCTTGAGAGCGAAACAAAATCATTTGAGTGAGGATTATGCCATCATTGCTTTTGATATTCTTCCAACACTGGACTCATTTCATTGATATACGTTTGCAAGCTGTTTTCAAGCTACTGTGATTGAAGGTCATTTTTAATTGAAGCTAAAAAAAACGTCTAATGGTAAATAATAATGCAGCTTTTCCGGTGATAATGATAATGTCGAATGAAAGCTGCATTCATGAATCCTAAATCAATTTGGATTCCAATCGACCTAAAGTTCTCCAAGTCCTTTCCTTGTCGTTTGATTTTGGATATACCTCAACGAAAAATAGAAACTTGTAGTCTTTACACAGTTTGACAGGGAAATATCTTTTGAACGTTTATATTTTCTCAAAAGGCTCCAAAATTGTGTATGAATTTCGAAATCTGGTTTTTTTTTATTAAAGATTTTCAAAATTTGATGAAATGCATTGTTATATAGGAGAGTGAACTCAGGAACATGTTACATACATTCATTCCTAAATGTACAGTATTCTAAGATTTGCCATAAATCGCATTTTTAAGAATTGGGAGAAAATTGGAGGCCTTAAAGCTCAGTCAGTAAAGGCATAGCTACAAAGCAAAACCATGCTGGAGGTGGCTGGGTTCGATTCCCGGTCCGGCCTAGGAATTTTTCTCGACTTCCCTGGGCATACAGTATGATTATACTTGCCACACAATTATACTAATGCAAAAATGGTACACGCAATCAGGCTTCCGGAAATCTCACGCGTACACAAATGCGACAGCGAGCTGTGAGACGGAGCGTCGCATGACTCTCAAATCCATGGTGTGCTACATTAATTGTACAAAAGAGACACCAGAACTATGCGCGCGACAAGCTACACGCTCTCAACAAATTCAAGCGTTTCAATTTTTTTTTTTCTCATCGCATTGCTCTCTCAATGTGACGCATGTATTCAATCACATGCGACTGTTTCGTTGAAACATCTCAATGCGCTCGCTCAGGGCGCCATCGCCGTGCGCTGTTTCACATGCCTTGACTCTCGCGTTCCCATCATATGTGATGTTGTCGGGTGACGAGAGAAGGGACTGCAAGGGTTTGTTCACAGAAGACTTGTGTGCCTTTTTCGTATGTGTCTTTTGAAATGGGGTGAAGTTTTTAGATGGTTCCAGAAATATCTTCTAGTATAGATTCAAGCAGACTCACCGTAAGATCACCACTCATGATCCTAGGAAGACGCAATGGCTTGTCGAAAGGATGCTAAAGGAAGGTAAAGGAAGACTACATGAGCGGTGGATAGCAACCTTACGGTAGTTGGGATACCGTAAGCATGTTAGCACCCCAAATAATACCGGAATATCTGTGGAACTATGTGTCCTTCAACAAGTCCTTATGCGGAAATCTTCTAGAATGCATTTTTTGGAAGCCTCTGAAGCTTTCAGCCCATTTGGTGGAAAAATATTAGACTCAGAATCCCTCAGAATACTTTTACTCAGACCAGTAAAAATATAAATGGACGATTTTGAATGTAAAACAGCACTACATTATACTATACAAGATCATATAGTCGGCGTTTAGTCAGAAGGGACTAAGTAGCAAAATAAAAACAAGAAATGAGTTAATGATATCATAAGATCAAGAATTCCCTCAGCTAGATTTAATTTTTTCAGCTAGATTTGAAAAATTAGAGAAGCAAGAGAAAACGGTCAAATGATTTGTCCCATTACATAAGACACAAACAGCCAACTTTAAATTCGTTTTTCTCGAAATCAAAAAAAAAAATCACAGTTCGGTCTGACTTGACCGATCATATCAACACGCTAGCAATGATAGAACTCTGAAGATTAATATTTGTATTTTGTCTGGCTTGAGTGAACACTATTTTAAGGAATTATTTTCAATGCAGTAGTGTACTTTGCTGCAAAAACGTTGGTGGTGACTTCTCATTACATACACACAAGTCTACACTTAAAAATTAACTAAGTTTAACATGTTGTAAATGTGTTCTGTTATGATCCATTGAGCTGAAATTTTGACACAAAACTTGCTTTTCCATTGACCTTTGTCCGATCAGCTATGCACAAATTTTATTTTTATTGTCACCTTCCAGCAGGTAAAGGGTGTCCACGATGAAATTGCCACACACAAAATTGATTCGCAAAATTCGAGTTTTCATCCGATTGCCATCAAATTTTCAGGGATTGAGAAATAACTATTAAACTTCATTTTACCATTTTACTCGTATTTTATTTACAGTCCATACGCAAATGCCCGCACCTTGGCCTTAACCCCGGCCATAAGATTCTGCACAACCTATGAATCAACCGTTTTTTGCATGTAAACCCATACTTTCTTCAGTTCCTCGACTGTCTTCACTACCTTAGGTCGTTTAAAAAGGTACTGCTTCATAATCGCCCAGTACTTCTCGATGGGGCGGAGCTCCGGAGTGTTGGGAGGGTTGAACATTTTCGGCACGAAATTGACCTTATTGTCCGCATACCACTTCAGCACGTCCTTGGAGTAGTGGCATGAGGCCAAATCCGGCCAGAAGATTGTTGGGACGTTGTGGGCCTTCAGGAGAGGAAGCAGCCGCTTCTGGAGGCACTCTTTTATGTACACCTGTCCGTTCATCGTGTCCTGGGTCACGAAAGGTGCACTCCGCTTCCCACACGTGCAGATGGCTTGCCAAACCAGGAATTTCTTCGCAAATTTGGACATCTTCTGAGTGCGGACATGCTCCGGAACGCTGAACTTATCCTTGGCCGTGAAAAACAGGTTGCCGGGGATCTGTTTGAAGTCGGTCTTCACATATGTTTCGTCGTCCATGATGCAGCATTCAACTTTCGTCAGCATGTTGAGGTACAACTTCCTGGCACGGGTTTTGGCGGACTTGTTCTGCTTCTCGTCGCGATTAGGGGCCTTTTGTACCTTGAACGTTCGAAGCCCAGCCTTAGTTTTGGCCTTCTGGACAAAACTTCGGCTTAGGTGCAGCTTCTTAGCCACATCCCTAACGGAGGCGTTCGGATTTCGGTTGAAGGCCCCAACTACGCGGTTGTGATTTTTGGTGTTGTACGGAATACTTTTTCCTTCACTTCTGGGCTTCCGATCGGTGGTCAACCGTTCCTCGAACCGCTTAATCACTCGCGACACCGTGGAATTCGCGATTCCCAACGTTTTAGCGATGCACACCAAAAAATTCTGAATTTTACTGGCGATGTAAACATCCATGCATGCAAACATTCATACATGTAAACTTCCTTTTCACGTAAATTAGCAACTTGCAAGAAATGTTGCAAACAAAAGTGGACAGTTGCATACAATATATGGGATATTACATAACATGTCTCATAAATTTACACGATCTATAATCTAAACTTGTATGATATATGACGCTCCATTTATGTGCATCATAGTAACGGAAATTTACACTACTTTTTATTAGCTGTGTGGAACGATGCGAGAGATCCTTGTTCTCGTGATGAATGCGCAAGATTTTATCACGCACGAGCTGTTCTTTCGACTCCATTTCCGCGAGTTTTGATCACAGGACTTTAAAACTTGCAGGATGTAAATAATGCACTATGAACTAAATCCACCCAAGTTTTCATTAAATTCTACCCAACGGTTAAAAAGTTAGAGCAATTTCATAGTGTGGCAATTTCATCGTGGACACCCTTTACTTCAAAAAATTTGGTATTTCTTACACGTGAAATTCAACATATTTGTAGTTTTGCGTCAAAATTTCAGCTCAATTGATCATAACAAAACACATTTACAACATGTTAAACTTGGCTAGTTTGTATGAAAACGACCTTTGTCCGATCAACTTTGCACCGCAGTGTACGTTGGTACGAAATGCTGGATTAAGGTTAATGTAATAAATTTAGAAAAAGTTGTGTCATATCTGTATAACGGATTGTTGCTAAGCTTCTTGCTTCAGGAATTGTATTGAATACCTGTCAATCAACAAAAATTACTACGGCAGCAACTGAATTCTTCAGATGTGTTAGAGTAAACGCTCCTATAGTTGTGATACGTTAGAAACGTTAGGTTCCTATAGTTGTGTATTGAGTCTCCATACACAACTATAGGAACCTAAAGGCCGGCGCACAATGCATACGTTTTCAGGTTTTTTGACATGGCATGGGCTAACTGTCAAAAAACCTGAAAACGTATGACAACATTAACGCTTAACGCTTCTAACGTACTGCTATTATAGGAGCGTTTACCCTAGTGCTCACAGAATAGTTCATATCAGCCACCATGATGCTGAATTGACACAATCAATTTGCGACAACAGATTTCCAAAAAGTCCTAGTGTTAGTACCGTGGACCCTCGGTGTACATTTCACTTACCAAAGCCACATCTCTTCCTTCGTTCGTTATGAATGGGCTATTTCTCAAGTTAATCCTTTAATCAACGAAAATTGCCGCTAGGAAAACTTTGTTGGTCATAACCATCCGACACCTCTTCTCCATGTTCGATAAGAGTGTAGTAGCTAGGTCGCTTTCCATCGTTTTCAAAACAAAACAACACTTTTCCCACATCAAGAACACGAGTTGGTCTTCCAGTTGAGTTTGTTATTTCGATGTCGCATTGAAAGGTCGCTTAGCGACGTCTCATTGAGAAAAGCGCATGAGCTTCGGCTCACGCGACGTCGCATGATACTCGTTCTCATGAAACGCATACATCCGGAAATGTGCTGTGGTTACAAAACAGTGCGACACACAGACTTTATGAGAACGTGAGATGCGACAAAACTGAAGAGAGAGAAACAAAGTGCTACAAATCTCTTGCGCATGAGACTGCTATGACTATGAGACTATTCGTATTGCGTCTCGCATACGGTAGCGCGCGCACTGGAAGCCTGCACGCAATAAGCTAACATGCGATAAGCAAATGCGAAGAAGATGAAGACTTGATATCCCCTTTTATGACATGCATTTGAATATGTGTGAACGTGTGAATATTCCGGGGAATCAGGTCTTCATAAACAGAGTTCAATTTTTATCATATTCATATATCAGGTTTTAGTGTGTAAGCCTTTGGGGATCGAGTATCCCCTAACTGAGTTTTCAACTTGATTTAAAACTGAACAATAATTCACAATAATAAGCAATAATTCAATGATTTTAGTCGATTCTGACGGAAATGTCACCATAATATTACCTTCCGTCTAGACGAAACTTTGTGGAAACTTCCCTCAAAAAATATACTCAGAATTTCGGGAATCCAAGGAGGGATCAAGTGTGTCCAGTCTCCCATACGAATCCATTTTTCCTTGATTTGTTTTCTGTCAATCTTGTTTTCCGTACTGAGTACCAATGCTACTGACACCAGGAAGGCAGCTCCCACACCTGGACCCTACCTATCAACCCATTAACTCATGGACCGGGGACAAACGGTTTTACTTCCCTTCCGAAGAAAGGTGTGATCAGAGATGTTATGCCTAAGAAAATTCCGGCGGCGTTGGCTGGGATTGAACCCAGGCCCTTCGGTTGACAGGCAATCACGCTTACCACTGCCTACCCAGACAACCAGAAGTCGTATATCAATGTACAGACAGTATCGTAAATTGCTACAGTTTAAGTCAAAATCGCATATAAGAATGGCATACCTAGCATTATGTTTAAGTTAAATCGTATAGAATGCAAATTTCTGACCTATATGCGATGACTCATTTTTCTGTCGTACTGTATCACAAATTAAATCGGATTACATCGTAAGACTTTTCAAAATGAATTTGTTATTACAGATTAAATCGTATATGATGTTGAATCAACGCGTTTAAAATTAAATTAAAATATGCACGTATATGGCCTCCACTTTTGTACGTACAAGCCATTTATTTGCATTCTATACAAATTGTTTGTTTGTATATCACGAAAACAACTTTGAATATACGTGCATTCTGGTTGTCTGGGTACTAATCCATGACGGATATTGAAAACCCATGGAGATATTTCCACGCATGGATTGAAATCAGCTGAAATCCCATTGTGGATAAATTAACAGGTCAGGTCAGGAGCTGCGAAGAAAGTGGCTCAACTAGCTCGTGAAGCACTGTCGAATTCCACAGATGATCGGAGAGGTTAGCGAGGGACATGCTAGACCGAAGGAGATCTGGAACTGCAGATTGTCGAACTTTGAAGGAGGAACTGCGCGCAACTTTTGGAGAAGAGAGTGAATCAAGACTTCAGGTTGACCGTACAATCTCCGCAATACATCTTTAATGAAGGGCACCGACTGTGGCATCAGCAACCTGCTTCTCACTGATTCTAAAGCATTCCCTTTCAGACAGTGCTGTAGTCGCGCAAGTATCTCCGAATCACTAAATCTGCATGTCTATGTAGTGGCCAATCCTGCGGGTCGCACGAAATGTTTGAAAGCTCTATCGGCATCTTGTAGCTGTTGTTCACTGGATGGCCCTGACTTCCGGTGACAAACGACATTTTTGTGTTAGTACCAACGTACTGAGAAGTGACAAAGTTCTACGCTGTTTGGCGGAATATTTGTAGCAAGTGATCGACCCAGAGCTGATTTTGTTCTCAGGAATGTGGAATTGTAGCTAGACATTCGCGTACACCCATAGTTTGTTGAAGAGACTTTTGGTACCCTTTCAACTACTATACTATCATGAAACATTGACCCACTACTACCCTCGCTGCTACCCGCATAATCGTCACATCCTGAAGCCCAACTCATGATTATTGGAACTGTTAAATTATTGTGGCTGGATATTGGAGAACCCTCGATAATTGAAGGCAGAGCACTACTGTTGACCTTTCGCGGAGCACTGATAGAGTTGGTACCGGTAGAGGAATTGAATCTAAATAGTCAGCAGCGGAGAACTTACCAGTTTTCGGGGAACACCACAGGGTATTTCGATGTGTTATACGAGGTCGCCATTTGATCTCACTGGATTCGGAACTTGAGCTTCCATTGTCGTTGCAATGGAACACTCCACACTTCTGGAACCATCCACTGAATTTGGCGTGGAAGTTGACGGTGGGCCCGTAGCTTCTAGGGCAAGATCGTTTGATGATATTGGGTTGGAGACGGTAGGAGCAGGGATTGTAGACTGCTGAACTGTTTCTGTAACTACGGCCGTTGTCAAACTGTTACTGGATGGCATCACTTTCACTCGATGCGCTGTGCCGACTTTCTGTTCACTTAGCCACGACCGAACCTTCTCTCTGCTAGCTCGATTGCTCAGTTTCAATTTACTACTGGCTCCATCCTCTAAATCACCCGCTTCTGCCAAGGGAAGTACATACTTCTTCCTCAGAAAGCTCTCCTCCTCCTCAGCTGATTTTGTCCTTTTAGCCGCTTGAGCTGCTTCTTCCATAAGAATTCTGCATCGAGACTGGTACATAGAATCCTCCTCACGGCATTGGTCGCATTTCTAACTGCGATTAACTTCGGCAATGGAATCCGTCACCGATCGCACTTGGCGCTATGTTTCGCAATATCGATCTCGTTGCGAGCACCAGAAAATCTTTAAAGATTATTCGGATAGATTTTCGGGCAGACGCAAACACGGGTTGAGAGCAATAAATGCAGCTTCAAAGCTGTAATTTTATTTGATTTTAAGGTCAACTGGTTGCGGAGATATGGACTGAACATGTTCCGAACAATACGGGTTTTGAGACTAGATGTAACCTGAAGCGTGCCAAACACATATGCGACACCTCAAATCACATGAGAAAATTGGTTGTCATATCGACTTCCCAGGTGCACATCGGTCACATCCGGATATGTTTCCCCAGGAAAGTCGCCATAATTTCTGACGAAGCCAAAGCTCATCATGAGACACATAAAATCACATGAGAATTCAAAAACAAATTCAATGATAGGCATAACGGATGCTGAATCATTAGGTCGAAGTACGTTAGGCCGAATGGGTCATTAGCAATGGCGGTTCGAAGAGGGGGCTAAGGGGCCACTCTCACTCCACTGTCGCTTCCATCTCACTGGCACTTCCGCTCAACCGGCGCTTCCGCCGGTGCTCCAAAGAATTACTCATGAAGAACTGCTCATGTTTAAATGAAGCATAAACTTTTAGAAATTATTCATGAATAAAAACACATAAGCCTAAAGTACCGACAATTAGAAAAAAACAATATGCTCACGTTAAAAAAAAATAAACCCCAAGAAATGAAACATTTAAAAAAAAAATCAAATCAGAATCAGTACTGCATATTTTCTAAAGGGAAAAAAAATCTTCGGCCTGTTTGGTCTAATATCCTGACACTCTTTTAACCGATGCATCGTCTTTGCCTTCCAAGTGAACTATTAACATAATTTTGAAGACTTCACCACTAAAAAAAATCCAATTGTGTATTTTACCTCCAGCTTCCCTGCATTATTATGTAAGCAATTCTCGCTGAAACCGGTCTACTAGTTTTCTGAGGTTCTGAAATATTGGATGATTTAAATAATTAAATCTCTATAATTCTTGCATAAAACCCTAAATGTTTGCATACCATTCGAAAGAGAAACGTCAGGGATTTCTTGTTGGCCGCCGTGTTGAAATTATCCGCCATATTGGATTTCTACGAATAAATTAGTTTTTCTTAAACGTCTCAATTGAAAATTAAAAATGCCATTGTAAAGCACCAACTTTTCCAAGAAGATACCTAGTGTACAGAATTATAAGGGCCTAACTGCGATGAACGATTTGCCTAATAGATTTTCTCTGTTGTTAATAAGTCGGCTGGATTACCATTTTTCGGTGGGTTTGTTGTTGCTTTTGCTAGCTAATACATCCCTTTAGTACACTGTACAATTCCGGATAATTGGTTCACTTAACTATAGTAATGTGAAGAGAAAATCAATTAAGAGAATCGATCATCGCAGTTAGGCCCTTATGATTCTAAACGCTAGATACACATCAAATCATGATAAGAAATTCCCGTACAGACTATGGCTTATATCATGTAATATAGGCTATCTTGCAACGAACACTCATACATCTAGTTTTAACTGGAAATCTTATGTATGAGTGCTCATTGCAAGACATCCTATGTTACGTAATATAGGCTGTAATGTGTACTGGGAATAAGAAACCAAAAGAAAAATAAATATGAGGTAATATGAACCCATTCATACGTGATGATTTCTTACCAAAATAAAAATTGATATGTATCATACAGGAAAAGTCACAGCTTTTAAATGGCGTACTTAGATTTTAAATTGGTGTCAGGTAAACTTATGAGAAATTAATTTCATCGAAAAAAAAAACAAACATGGTGGTTTACAATATGGCCACCATAAATTCTTAAAATTCCAAATGAAGACCCAGATGTTTCCCTTTTAAATGATTTGCAAACATTAGGGTTTTTTTTGAAGATAACTTATCAAGAAGATTGGAAACTCTTCCATTTTCCCATACCACCTTTACTGCCAATAAAAGCATATCAGTCTCATATGGAAATGTTAACTGCTGAGAACATAGCAAGTGAAGTTGTTTTGTTTGATTGTTGCTTTATATGCACTGAATACTATTATAGCTTAAAGCAAGTGTTACTCAATTGTACCAATAAAAGGAGTGGCATATGTATTCTCATAAGTTTTAAGAATTTTAACTTGTATTTGGAACGTTAAAATAAAAGTTGGGACTCGTATGCCTCGCATGTTGCTGGGCAATAATTTCCGAGAAGATGAAGCAGTAGATTTCTATAGATGTAAATCCTCTATATCAGTAGATCCTGGCTGTAGAAGATGAAGCAGTAGATTCCGATGGGAGTTTTTTCGGTGAAGCTTCAGGACCTGTGTGTGTGTGTGTGTGTGTACAAGCTAACCCCCACTGTCCGGCAGTGTTATTATGGAAGAAAACTGCTTTTTATTACCCTTAAATTAAAGCAGGTTTAGTGCGGGAGTTTGGAGGTGTTAGCTCTATTGCAGCTTCAGTGACCTATTTCAGAATGCCTGGTAATTCACGACCACACCGAGGTCACTTTTACTTACAATAAGCCCCGCATGTTCACTCTACCTTTATCATATGGATAATGGTACCATAAACACACTTCCAGATTCAAAAAATATTATTTCCAAATCTGGCATGTATATAGTTTTGAAATTTGTTCAACTGTATTAAATCCATTTGAATGGACATTTCTTACCAATTTTGTTTCGAATATCTTTTGATTCATCTGCTGGCAGCCCTTACTGGCCCTTACCGGCGACCAACGTGTCTGCCCGCAAAAGCAACAACGCCCAAATCTCAAAGCTCTCCGGACGTCCCCTCGAAAATGCAATCGAGAAATGTATAAGAACAATCTTCAACTGGAGCGTACTCGCCAAATCAATATATCTGGGAGCACATTCACGATGCTTATTTTTCTCTCGTAAACCCGTCGTCGTCGAACGGCAAAAAAAGGAACTCGGTGAGCAATTTTGTGATACGGAATTTTCACTGAAAATCAACCTCAAATTCACGACACCCAACTGCGAAACACGTTCAGAAGCACTTTTGGCACACTTTCGATATCAATTTCGTTCTAGGTAATACACTTAATTTTTTGCAAAAATAGTTGCAAGCGAACCATCATTAGCACCGATCGTAACGAGCTCTTTCACGCACCTTGCAGCACGTAAATAGACTGAAATTAAAAATTATCACTCGCGATGCCACTAATTTCTGGTCCGGCAGAAAAAATCAAACAACGCAGATTGCGACATCTCTTCTGATGCTTGCAAACATGATAAATCACTGTTTCTTTATCGATTCTAAAACTTCCCGGAAAGCGAGAAAACTACCAATCACACAAGTATAACCGTCCGGGAGGAAGAGCGCCAGTGATAATCCGGGAAATGCAGCCGAAAACTATGAAAACGAACGCACGCACAAAACAGACAACAAACTTAAACCACGACCGTTTCCAAAGGGGTTCAAAACTGCACTCCGGTGAAGCTTAAGGACCTGGTTCGAAAAAACTTAAGGTGTCGACGAAAGAAGCAAGAAGAAAGGACGTCATCGAAAAACTTCGTCTGCTACATCCTGTTATTCACGATTTCTGTGAGTGCAGTGTTGGAAAAATATCAAATAATCAAATCTCACCAAAGAACAAGATGACGAATGTTTTTCGTACACTAAAATCAACAAGTAAACAACTGTAAGCTGTGATATCGCAGCTCAGAATATCAAGCATACAAATCTCACCAGCTGCAAATCTCACCAAACTGTGGGGAGATTGAGTTTCATGATTCTTGCTTTACAGAGAGATAGCATTATTAGCACCTTCTTTTTCTAAGAAACTATGTGCAACGAAATCATTTTTGTGTCGATTCAACTCTCAGCTTCAACTGTACACATTGTGAATAGTCTCGCAATATCAAAGGAGCTTGTAAAATCAATATCAATCATGATATTTTGCTCCAATATCACGCGTGGTATTGAGAGCGTATCCCGAGCAGGAGAAAATAACTAATGAATACCTTATTCTGACCTGATATCAAAATTTAGTATTGATCAGCATGACATAAGAGGTAAAATACGAAAGAATAAAACCAAAAAAATTCATGCAAAATACTTTGCAAATAACAAAAATTGATATTTGAATACCAAAAGAATACCTGTGTG
This sequence comes from Ochlerotatus camptorhynchus, assembly GCF_037179485.1. Classification (NCBI taxonomy): domain Eukaryota; kingdom Metazoa; phylum Arthropoda; class Insecta; order Diptera; family Culicidae; genus Ochlerotatus; species Ochlerotatus camptorhynchus. The sequence continues at coordinate 116,395 of NW_027040880.1, forward strand.
GTATTGTTTTGGTATTGCATTATCATAATTTGTTATTGGAATGGTATTATGGTATTTTTTTGGTATAATTTTTTGGTATTTTACCTCTTATGTCAGGCTCATCCATACCAATTTAAGGTATCGAGATATTTGTTCCTGCTCGGGATGAGAGCGGTAAAGTATAAATTTTCTAATAATTATACCATCACTGTTTGGGTGTTTGAAAGACTGTAGAAAACGTATTTCTAAAGATGATAGAATTTAAGCAAACCGTTTATTCTGGAATCTTGATTCGAAATAACAGACCAGTTTTATACGTGAACATGTGCAACTAATGGAGATTACTAAACGAATCCATAATACGCACATCGATGATGGCCTTCGTAAACATACATACAAATACCATGTACCAGCGGTACTGTGGAAAACGTCTACCGAAAATTTATCTAAATACTCTAGGATATTCAGATCATTGCGGGTAAGCTACAGCGTTATAACATGTTATGTTAAATGTTTAACCAATCCATTTAATATAACAGGAACATTGTATACCGGTGCGTTGATGGTGATCACCCAAAACCCATCAAGCTTGCCAAGTATCAGAGGGATACATCAAAGCGCGATGTAATAAAAGCACCCATTTCTGCATTCAAACCAACCATTTCGCTCTATTGACGTGAACATGCACTGAATCACTTATATCTGCTATCGGATTTGTCAGAGAAGAATATGTATGAAGTGTTGCAAAACCGTAATATGCATGCCAGCTATGTCCTGCTATTGCTGAAGCAAATGAATATCTCACTTGTTAAACTAGGACGCAAACAGTGCGAAACCTGTGTTAAAGCGACCCTACACGAAAAGCAGACAGGACATTCGACTTCTGCGGTCCAAGAAAACATGTGTTCGATTTGTGACAGCTATGCAGTCCACTTAAGTGAAGATGGTGAAGAAACAATTCCAGGAAGAGTTGTGTTTACTTTAGATTTGTAGAAGGTACGTTGCAGGGTAGACAAATCAGTTAAAAAATTACAAGACTCGTTGTTCCAGTTGGCAAATATTCGAGTTTTCTTCTTGGGATGAATCAACCAGTGTAAGGTAATCCAGTGATATTTAAAGAGGCTTCCACCGTGTCATTGATCAATTTGGTGATTCGAAAGAAATTGTTCTGTGGCTCGATAATTGTACGGCCCAGAAAAAAAATTGGGACTTTTTCTTCACCTTATTCTTTTGATAAACTCAAAACTTAGTAAGATGCGAAAACTTGTTCTCAAATATTTAAAGACTGTTCTCGAAAAAATGCAACAGGTTAAAATTATCACCAAAAATTCATTTTAAGTCGGATATTTTTTAAACTTTCAGGGAATAAATAAACACATATTAGCTATGTTTTTGCAAACTTGGTTTTTTCAACCTCCTTTCCAAGGCTGAATACCAACACCTTGGACTTAACGCTACCCTTAAAATCCTGTGCAACACTTGCACCATCTTTCTTCACCTTCGTGGGACCAGAGGAAGGACAGCAGGCGCTTCTGGAGCCATCCTTCTCTATATATTTATTTGGCCGTTGATGATGCCGGTCGTTATGTACGGCTTGTTGAATTTGTCGCACCCACAGATCGCCTGCCACACTAAGTACTTCTTGGCCAATTTGTCGACCTTCTTCTTCCGAAAGTTCTAAGGAACATCCAGGCGGGACTTTCCAACGAAAAACTCCAGGCCGGGGATCTACTTGGCGTCGGCTTTAATGTACGTCTCGTAGTCCATTACGATGCATTTCGGCTGCACCAACCACTCGTGGTACAGCTTCCTGGCACGGGATTTGGCCACCGTATTCTGTTTATCGTATCGGTTAGGCGTCCCTTACCTTGAAGTCCGGTCCGCTTCATTGTCTGCTGGACGAAGCAGACGGAAGAATTGCCCTTCTTGGCCACGTCTGGAATCGAAAGGTTCGGATTGCGCTTGAAGTAATCTCTCACCTTCCTTGCATTCACGGGGTCGGTCGTCTTCGCTTTTATTCCACTGTCAGCTCCCCGCTGGGTCTTCTGGGTCTCCTTGAACGATTTTATCACACGGGACACCATCGAATTGTCGATTCCAAACTGTTTCGCGATCCACCTGTGGGACTGCCCTGGATTTTCCACGACCGCTCCCATAATGTTTAGTCGAAGCACTTCTTGCTTGGAATGCATCTTGATAACCACTTGACAGATTGTGACGAGATGTGGCACATGTAAACATTACACTCTAAACTAGTTTTACTCAAAGTTTCTTCCATTTTTACCCATGCAATAAAAAGTTATACACAAAAGAAAGTGTTGCATTTTATTCGAGTAAAATCTTTAATCTGAGCGCAGCTTTAGGGTAGATAGGGGCAATATGGTCCCCCTAAGAAAAATACTTCATAACACATGAAAAGCATTCATAAATGTATGATAGCTATCATCATGCTCATGCTTTGGAATATGTTTGATAATATACAATGTTCAAAATAGGATAGACTCAATAAATTATTATGTTTCTAAAATTTCAGTTTTTGCTCCGATCAACAATCATACGGGTCAATATGAGCACCCTAGTAAAAGTTAACGTTTTGACAGGTTTTCACTAGAAAATAACATTCAGGGATCATGTGAAATAGAAACATAAGTTCTTTTAGCAACAGTTACATGTATTGCTCGCTGTAGAACCAGCGGATCAGTAAAATGTAATATAGTGATTGCAATGCTTGTTTTCTTGGCTGCATATCTTATAATATTCTAGATATTTTGAGCTAATGTTACATTTCCATTATTAATTTAGACATGTAATTGAATTTTGATACGGTTTTCATGGAGATGCATATTAGAAGCATTTTCAACAAGTTTATAAAAAAAAATAGATTGAGTTAATAGGTATTATGCCCAAACGAACGGTGGCCCATCCCGCCTCGTATGGTTCTTGCCCCATCCCCCTTATGTATCCAGACAGTTTCCTTGCAGCCGTGGAAAAGCAGATGCATTGGCATAATAAACTAAAATATGCCAAAAATTCATATGGGACTGATATGCTTTTATGGGCAGTTTATGAGACAGGCACAATTGCGTCATCTGCCGCTCAAAGGTAAAGGCTTCGATCGAATTTGATAGCAAAGATTACAAGCAAGTTTTGTGTATTTACTCATTTGCACTGCTTCCAACTTCACCCAAGTGCAGCGCTACTGTATTTTTCGTTTGGATTCAGGCAAAGTTGCTAGTCTTGTTCTTCGCAATCCATTTTAATGAGATTCAGGAAAGCAATTTCCGAGACTCAGCAAACAAACGTCACTTTTGCTGAGATCTCAGTAAAACAGATTGCCGAGCACTCGACTGTGCAAATCTCGGCAAATGTGTGTAGAACGATTTTTCTTTATAAATAATTAGAGCTATCGAATAAGTACGAAAGGAATGGTCTCGAACAAACAGTGGCCAGTTTCAGCGAGAGTTGCTCATATGCATGCTTGGCGTGCACATTTGTGCACGCCTACTGCTCATTTGTTAATAATTTTTCACTCAAATGTTTAAATTATGTGTTCTTTAAAGTAATTAATAGATTAGGATCACAATTTACTGTAGACATGCAAAGAGTAGGTTAATCTTATCATTTGAATCAACACCAATGAATTTTTACACTTTAAGTCCGAGATATGAAGTCTAGACTAACATTTGAAAAGGGCGGAATTCCAAAATCACCATATTGGAAAATCGCTTGCGAATTTTAAAGACCTAAAAATTAGTCCTATATCACGACTTTCCATTTTCTGGATGATTTTATAAGCTTTGCATATACAAATAGTGTAATCTATCATCGTACATCACTAAAAACTAAAAAAAAAGTTTTTTTTTGCCGTGAAATTGAGAAGAAAACATACACCCTGATAATTTCTTTCATGTTGTTACCCCCCGGATCTTCCACCCTTTGAACTGCCAACACTGGTGATACGCCGTGGAAATACATTCTCGGGATTTTTTGTTTGTTGTTCCGTCTTGGTTCTTCGTTCGCAAATTTTGTGAGAGTGGAATTACGCCCGGAGATTTTTTGGTCTTCTTTTTGTTCGTTGTTTACACGTGAAATATCAATCGGATGCATTTCAAATGAATCGGGCGTGACTAGTTACTACAGAATAAAAGCATTTTGCATATTAAAACAATATAATTCGTAGTTTTGGAGCAAGGCGTAATAACCACATGTATCATAGAGTTGAAAATTGGAAATACGCCATGTAAAAGGATTCGTTTTTGATGATTTAAAATTATATTTTCTTCTACTTTTTCGTGTTTATCGAGTAGTTTGTGAGCTGTTCTCTCCATATGTGGCAAAATATGGTTTGTTTACATTTTGGCTCTTCCGCCTCTTTCAAATGTTGGTCTAGAAGTGAGCATTTCTCACTTCATTTTTGCAACGTAAAATTAAATACAGTTTATTACTAGCATTAAAATATTTTACGTATCTATAAGAAGCTTAAACCAAAGACAAACAGACATAACACTCGCAAGTAGTTAATCGAACAAGCATTTAACGGAAAATTTAAAAGTATCGTAGTTGGTAGTACCGCCACCTGTGGCGCGCATAGTCAATTACCTTGAGGTTGACGTTTACATACTACCGCCATCTGTTCACAGCAGTGCCCACCAAAGTGTACTCTACAGATGGCGGTAATGTTTTAGCGACGATGTTTTACAGTGAGAAATATTAAATGTGTTAGTCTGTTTGTCTGTGCTTCGATTCTTTTCTATCGACAGCTTCAAAGAGAACTATGTTTCGTCAACTCTGTGCAAAGTTATTAGCAAATGAGCAGTTTGTGAGCAAAATTGTGTATGCCAAGCATGCTCATATGCCATTAAATTCTCAAATGTTTAAACCTCCTAAAATTCTTAAAATAGAGTCTGTACCTTTACAAACGAATTACAATCCATCTAATCCAACAACACATCATTTCTCTCCACCCATTCCGCAGGTGATAACCTGGTTCCAAAATCGCCGAGCGAAGCTGAAGCGCGACATGGAAGAACTGAAGAAGGACGTCGAAACGGTCAAGGTCCTTTCCGCCCACAAATCGTTCCTGGAGAATGTGAACGACATGAACATCCTCAAGAAGAAGATTATGCACGACCACGGTGGTAGTCCGCATAAATAATACCTAGAGCCACCGTTCTTCGGTGGCGGCGGCGGTGGTCATCCGGCGGCTACCATTAATGCCGTCATTGGATCGTGTCCTGCAACGCCAGCCGAGCAGCAGGCCGCCACCAAAACCCTAATCAATCTCACCACCTACGGCAGACTGCTGCAATCAATTGCCTCCGATAAGACTTGAAAACAAAACAAACAAACAAATGCGAACAAATCTTCAGCACAGGTGAAACGCTTCTGTTGCTGGTATCAGTACTACTTGTGTAAAGTTAACTAGAACTGTTGTAATTCCTACTGTGGACGGCGAGCGAGTGTCTGATGAATGCACGTGTGATGAAAGTAACGTATCCAGTGTTGATAGTTTTATCCTATTGTTTAATGTTATTTTGAAGAAAAGAGAGTTTTTGTCTTTTTTATATATACCAATTAGATAATTTATTCGATTCGAGGATGTTCCTCCGGTCTCAGTATCCTTTGTAATTTAGCAGTGTAAGTCGCGTAATCCAGGTCGAATCGTATAGATGTGTTTATTTCTTCTCACTCGCAGTAAGAATCTTGTAATTTTCTGTAAAATATAGCTAATACATAATGGTAAAGTAAACGAATCGAGAGACTAATTACATTGAAATTAGTTAGGTCTCATTTTTCCCTTGCTCCCTGTTTCTGTAAATAACTACTGTTCATCGAAAAGCTTGCTCGGCTCTTCCCTTCGGTTTAAACTGCAACACATGCAATGTGATTAATCCGCTTATTTTGGTTTTGAAACGGGCACATCACGAGATTTTAATTAAAAAAGAAAGTTGACATCACACCAAGTAAATAATTTTCGCAAAATGATGCAGAAAATAGCCAGTTGAGAGCGGCAATATTTGATTTAATTAACCATCCTCCTCGAGCACGCCGAAAGCAATTGTTGTAAATAAACAGTAATAAATTGGCTCTCGTGGAATCGAGCGTCCGTGTAACCTCCAAACGAGGGGTTCAACCATGGGGTCCGGCATCCAATGGACAGAAAATTGATTTTTGTATTACCTTCCTTTTTGAAATAAAAAAGAATCATATTTACCTGTTGACCCAAAATATCTCAAAATCAATTTAAATCATTGCTTTAGGACGGTAATCAAAAACATTATTTCTGCGTAGGCCCCTCGGTTTCTCGTTTTGAGGTTACGCTCATATTTCTCGAGGTGGGAGGGACTGAGGCTGCTTTCAGCTGCTACTTGATCTCCGCTGCCGTCACCATCGCCACCGCTGCTGTTGCTACTGTAAAAATGGGTATTAATTGAAAAATGAAATGTTAAATAATATTTCCTATAGCGTAATTAAAGGAGCGCACAAAAGTGTAGTTTAATTAACAGTGATTACGGGCGGTGGCCGCAGCTCGGTTAAAGGGCAGCAGCAGTGAATGGGTGAGAAATTTATGAAAGTTACAGAAGTGTGAGAAGTAAAACAAAAACAAAAAAGATAATCCAATATACTACACTTGGGCCGTGTTGTTGCAGTAGCGGCAGGAGGATCAAGAAAACGAGCAAATGGGTAGACGTACTCAAAAAGCGAATCATGAAAAATTGTAAATATTTAATTATTATTGGTAGAGCACTCATTTTTCCTCTCCGTCTCATCTTTCGCTGAGTATGGCTTAACATCCCTTTGGATGAAGCAAGTAGCACTAAAGAAAACTTAAGAATCAATCAGGCAGATAAAGTATTCTATCGAGAATTAATTACACAAATTTGTCATTTGATTGCTAGATGAAATGATCTGTACTAAATGAAAATGTATTTAAAATATGGATCGAAAACAAGTGAGAAATCATATATGAGATGAAAAAATATAAAACTTTAAAACATACTCAAACGTGCACTATCATAATGGAAAAATATGAGAAAAACCAAGGGAAAACATCTGACAAACCTCCTACATCCAGGTTTAATCGGAAGCTATGAAGTTTGACGTGTTGGATCCGATCTATATTTTTTTATTCAAGATTATTCTCTGCCGGTCTCTGTTCCACACCGACGCAGTGCACTTGCTTTACTTTTGCTGGCCCGACGTTCCTCAGGATTTTACCTGCATAACAATGATGCACCAACTAACTCGATCCCTGGTTGCTTGTCTCCAATTCCTCGAGCGTTTCAGATCTTGCTCCACTTGGTTCAACCACCTAGCACGCTGCGCTCCTCTGCTTCTTGTTCCAGCCGGATTTGAGGTAAACACCATTTTGCGGGATTATTATCCGGCATTCTTACAACGTGTTCCGCCCATTATACCCTTTCAGCTTAAGCGACTTTCTGGATATTGGGTTCACCATAGAGTTGCGCCAGTTCGTGGTTCATTCTTCTCCTCCAAACACCGTTTTCATCTACACCGCCAAGGATGGTCCTAAGCTCGCATAGTTCGAAAACTCCCAGTGCTTGCAGGTTCTCGTCTATGTCTCATGCCCGTAGAGTACTACCGGTCTTATCAGCGTCTTGTACATGGTACACTTAGTGCGGAGATGAATTTCACCTGACCTTAGGGTCTTGTTGAGTCCGTAGTAGGCACGACTTCCGGCAATAATGCGTCTCCGAATTTCTCTTCTGCAGTTGTTATTTGACCGTCACCAATGATCCGAGGTACACAAATTCATCCACCACCTTGAACTCATCTCAGTCTATTGTCACACTTCTGCCAATGCGACCCCTATCGCGCTCGGTTCCTCCAGCTAACAGATACTTTGTTTTCGACGTATTCACCTTTAATCCAAAAATGGTACAGGCATCGAAAGCTCTCAATTAATAACTGTGGAAGTGCATCTAGAACACTAAGTTGAGAGCACGCAATAAGCTAATATGCGATATGCAATAAGCTTGAAATGCGAAGAAGAAGAAGAAGAAGAACAGGTCTGCCACCACCTGAAACGTTCTTCTGACAATGTCCACGTCGTCAGCGAAGCAGGTGAACTGGCTGGACTGATTTGAAGATCGTGCCCCGCATGTTAAAGCCCGCACGTTTCATAACACCTTCTAGCGCAATGTTAAACAGGCGACAGGAAAGGCCATCACTTTGTCGAAGTCCTTTGCGTGTTTCAAACGGGTCTGATAGCGCAGCCGATTTCTTCACGCAGCACTGTACACCATCCATCGTAGCCTTAATCAGTCTCGTCAGTTTCCCGGGAAAATCGTTGTCGTCCATAATATTCCACAGCTGTGTGGTGATGTGTAGGAACTTGATATGCATAACATTTTTGGAAGAGCTTGCCGCAACGTGAAGATTTGGTCTGTTGAGGATCGCCCGTCCACAAAACCGACTTGATAACTTCCTACAAATCTGCTTGCTAGTGGCGATAGACGGCGGAAGATTGATATGGGAAAGCACTTTGTAGGCTGCGTTGAGAATGGTGATCACTCGGTTGTTCTCACATTCTAACTTGTCACCCTTCTTGTATATTGGGCATATTACTCCCTCTTTCCACTCCTCCGGTAGCTGTTCTGTATCCCAGATCCTGACTGTGCAGACAAGTTGCTAACTTTACTGGGCATATTTTGATAAGCTCCGCTCCGATACCATCCTTCCCAGCTGCCTTGTTGTACTTTAGCTGTTGGATATCATCCTTAACTTCTCTTATCGTGGGAGTTGTTACTTGTACTTCGTCCGCCGCAACAATGAAGCTGCTCTCCACCTCTGTGTCATTAAGGTGTTCATCGTAGTGCTGCTTCCACCTTTCGATCACCTCACGTTCGTCCGTCAAGATACCTCAATCTTTATCCCGAGACATTTCGGCTCGCGACACAAAGCCTTTGCGGGATCCGTTGAGTTTCTTGTAGAATTTGCGGGTATGTTGTGAACGATACAGTCAGTTCCATTTTTTTCGCACGCTGCTTCTTCCAGGCGACGCTTGTTATCCCGGAAAAGGTGATTGTCCGTCTTCCACATTTTGACGGTTACCTTGCTGCAGCGCTGCATTCTTCTCGTCTAAAATCGTCTGACACTCCTCGTCAAACCAATCGTTTCGTCGATTCCGTACCACAAACCCAATGGCACCTTCTGCTGCGCTGTTAATGACTGCTTTGACACTATCCCAGCAGTTCTCAAGAGGGGCTTCGGTCACCTTTCCCTCATCCGGCAGCGCTGCTTCAAGGTTTTGCGTGTAGTCAGTTGCGACTTCGCGTAACTTGAGTCGTTCCAGATTGTACCGTGGCGGGCGTCGGTACTAGCAATGGGCGATTTTGGATCGAAACACAAAAGATCGATTATTTTGGATCGATTAATCGATTTTTGGAATCGATCTCAAACACGACAAAAATCGACTGGATCGATCCTTTTCATTTGATTTTTGTTTCGACCAATAAAAAAAATTCAGTGCATTTGCATTTGCAATTTTAAATTGATTTTTTTTTCACCTTCGCACATCACTTACCTTGAAAGTGGATTATACAAATAAGCAGTGAGACAGTTCAGTAGGCAAAAAAGAGAAATAGTTTACACTCTTTTTAAAAACTATCCAAATTTGGGTACAATCCACCCAGATCGGTCAGAACTGAACCTACCCAAAAATGGGTAAACTGTGTTGGGAGTGAGAAGTTGATAAATGAACAACGTCGATCGGATTCATGTCAATGTTGTTCATTTGTCAACTTGTAACTTGTTTTGAAATAGCGTGTAGGGCTCCAGCGACGATTATGGACCTTTTTGACGTTTAATTGTCTTTCTCTATATAGCACACATGCATGAACGGACGGTTTGTATTCTCACTAATCTGTTTCCCTCTTACTCGTGCTTGATAACTTCAGCAAAGTTGTAGCTGGGAAAATTTCCTACAAGTAAAGTTGACCAATATGGTGAATTATGAGATAGACATGAACAAAAATCCTTATTTTACCATAGTAATTCCCATAAAAACTTCAAATGGTTTGTGCCATCTCAGTTTCTCACCAAATGGGTTCACATTTTGAGAGGTTAGTGAGGATCCGATTTGGAATCGTTTAAGTATTGTGGATCGAAAATTCCAAATTTTGCATCTAATCAATACATCGGTTATTACCGATTCTTTCGACCTAGGTGAACAGAAAACACGCTGGAAGTTAACTACCACCGGACGCAATTCCTTTCTGGCCCCGGCTGCCTCAGGAAATACTTGCATCGGTTCGGACACGCAACGTCACCCCTCTGATCGGAGTTTGGCAACGTGGATGAAACGCCGGAGCATGTGGTCTTCGACTGTCCAAGGTGCGAGATAGTGCGAACGGAGATGCCTGTCCTTAACATGGATAATGTCATCGATGAAATGTGTCCAGAGGAAGGCATTTGGAATGGTGAGAAGAGCAGCGATCTAGCAACGCCAGCTAGCACTATCACTGAGAGTATGTGCACCCATTATCCTCATAACAAAAGAAACGCTCCGACCAGGCATGGAAAATCATTTGCATTTATTTTGTGCATTCATTTACATTCATTTGCCTCTAACTTTTTTATGAACATAATTCCGCTTTTGTTGGTTTTGTTATTAGCTACAACTTTTGTTAACAACTCAAATCCGTATCTCTTATGCATGACGAACCAGAGCGAACACTACTGTTTTTCAGTGAATGTTTTTTACATTCTCTGAAAAACAGTAACAAGTTCTGCCCACTCTGATTCGTGATGCATAAGAGATACATCTTTGAGTTATGGGCAAAAGTTGCAGCTAATAACAAAACCTACTAAAGCTCTATACATCATTTTGCGGAATGCTGTTGATGACTAAAGTTAGAAGGAAATGTATGTAAATTTTATTTATTTATTTATTTTATTTATTTATTTATTTATTTTTATTTTATTTATTTCTTTTAAATTTTTATCTTCATCCCATAGGCCGATGTGTATTTAAAGGCGTTTTAATGGCGGTTCAATGCGTTAGGCTGAATTCAGAATCCGTAGGCCGAGTTTGGAGTCAAGAAGCAGTGTTAGATTTTTAACAATATCTCAACAATTTGATTCTCTTTATCAAATCTTACGGTACGTACGGACAGGTTAATAAATTTAGAAGTCATCTGCAGTGAAAACTTTCCATTTTGTGAAACAAAAATCCACTCGAAAAATAGAGTCAAAAGGCGGGTTGTGTTTAGTAGAGCCAAAATTTGATTTAAGTTCCACTGCATATCGTGTAGGTATTAAGACATGGTTCACCCAATTAATAATTTTAATTGCAGAACGGCTTGGACGGAGAAAAATGGGTTTATGCAGCTAATTTTTGCCTTTACAAGCTGTAATTATAATTTGTATAGTAATTAAGAACCAGATAATTTATCGCTGACAGATCACAACTTGTTGCTACTTCCACACCCAACCGGGGGATGTAAGATTCGCTTACAATTATGTGGGATTCATCATCAGAGGATGTTAGTGGAGACCGCATGAACCGAGGATGCGATATACCGAGACCGAACAATGTAAAGGGTGTCCACGATGAAATTGCCACACTATGAAATTGCTCTAACTTTTTAACCGTTGGGTAGAATTTAATGAAAATTTGGGTGGATTTAGTTCATAGTGCATTATTTACATCCTGCAAGTTTTAAAGTCCTGTGATCAAAACTCGCGGAAATGGAGTCGAAAGAACAGCTCGTGCGTGATAAAATCTTGCGCATTCATCACGAGAACAAGGATCTCTCGCATCGTTCCATCGCTAAAACGTTGGGAATCGCGAATTCCACGGTGTCGCGAGTGATTAAGCGGTTCGAGGAACGGTTGACCACCGATCCGAAGCCCAGAAGTGAAGGAAAAAGTATTCCGTACAACACCAAAAATCACAACCGCGTAGTTGGGGCCTTCAACCGAAATCCGAACGCCTCCGTTAGGGATGTGGCTAAGAAGCTGCACCTAAGCCGAAGTTTTGTCCAGAAGGCCAAAACTAAGGCTGGGCTTCGAACGTTCAAGGTACAAAAGGCCCCTAATCGCGACGAGAAGCAGAACAAGTCCGCCAAAACCCGTGCCAGGAAGTTGTACCTCAACATGCTGACGAAAGTTGAATGCTGCATCATGGACGACGAAACATATGTGAAGGCCGACTTCAAACAGATCCCCGGCAACCTGTTTTTCACGGCCAAGGATAAGTTCAGCGTTCCGGAGCATGTCCGCACTCAGAAGATGTCCAAATTTGCGAAGAAATTCCTGGTTTGGCAAGCCATCTGCACGTGCGGGAAGCGGAGTGCACCTTTCGTGACCCAGGACACGATGAACGGACAGGTGTACATAAAAGAGTGCCTCCAAAAGCGGCTGCTTTCTCTCCTGAAGGCCCACAACGTCCCAACAATCTTCTGGCCGGATTTGGCCTCATGCCACTACTCCAAGGACGTGCTGAAGTGGTATGCGGACAATAAGGTCAATTTCGTGCCGAAAATGTTCAACCCTCCCAACCAGGGCATCTGATCGTTCCTTTTTTCTAGCGAACGGCAGCAGCAGTATGAATTCAATTTCACCACTCCCTTATGTGCGGTACTTTGTATACCATTCAATACCCCCACACTACGCTTTGCATTCATACATGCCGATGCACAGTAAAGCGAATAGATACCAAAAAGCATTCCCACTTTCTCTTCTTCAAAATCCTCTCCCGTACAGTCGCTCCCTTTCGCTCTGGTTTCATTCCCATTTTGATTTCATTCAGGTTCCTTTTTTCGTTTTGGGTTGGGAATGTCCGAAAAAACAGTCAATGAACGGCATTCATCGAGCAAAGTGGTCGGTGTGTTAGATGCTAAAAAATAATATGTTGGTTTGAAAGAACAATGTTTGGTTTTTGAATAACAACATTCAAGAATCAATATGATTTTTGTTTATCAGAATGAGAGTATTTGAATGAATCTATAGTGCCTTTTCATATAGGATTGTTTAATAAATTTTATTTTTATTAAATTGTCAACCTATTAACTTCTACCTTTAAGAAATTCATCATAAATACATTCGCACGGATTTCAGACCTTGCACTCAGCATGCCACGTTTACTGAGCCAGCTGTTCAACAGGATGAACTGGACAGTTTTTTAGCGGACATGTTTGGAGGCTGTCTAGCAGGTTCAAGCGGAGACCCGAAATGTATCCCAAACAAAACGCTTCCAGAACAGTTAAGTGTGTTGGATGTTGGATTGCGACAACCACACCATGTCAACGTTTGGGAGTACTGGGTACAGAAGAAAATCATGCAAAAGGATCTCTTTGAAGCAGCTGCTGTAATTTAGGCCGTTCCATCGATGCAACCAACCAACTCAAATAATAGAAGTAATGGAATGGTGATGATTTAATGAACTTCAAGGCAACGTGCAATCATTTTTTAACAAGCAGAGACATAAAAACCTAAGTCTACTCTACTTAGGTTTTTTATTTCTATGCTTTTTAAAAATGATTGCACGTTGCCTTGAAGTTCATTAAATCATCACCCTTCCATTACTTCTATTATTTGAGTTCAACAAGTAGTAGAGTAGATGTTTGGGGCCTCCCTTAGCTCAGTCGATAAGGAGCAGCTACAAAGCAAGATTATACTGGAGGTGGCTGGGTTCGATTCCCGGTCTGGTCTAGGAATTATTCGGGTTGGAAAATTTCTCGACTTTCCTGGGCATAGAGTATGATTGGACTTGCCACACAATTATACTACTGCAAAAATGGTACAGGCATCGGAAGCGCTCAATTAATAACTGTGAAAGTGCATCTAGAACACTAAGTTGAGAGCACGAAATAAGTTAATATGCGATAAGCAATAAGCTTGAAATGCGAAGAAGAAGAAGAGTAGATGTTTGTATATTTTTTGACTTATTAATCGCATGCCGAGTTCTTATATATCATCATCGTATGACATTTGTCGAGTTTAGTCACGTTAGCTCCGTAAATATTAATATTTTAATAGATTTCTTGAGTTCTAAAATGGTATCAAACATCCATTTCCGACTTCTACAAGTTACGCTGTTTCCGGAAATATCCATGTTGTATGGTATTTGCAGATTCATAGTGTTCTAGTACATCGGAAGTCGTTATCTTGTATTCCAAAATGGCGTCGAAGATCCATTTCTGGCATCTACATTCTGCACCGGTTCCAAAAATATCCATATTGTATGGTATTTGACGAGTATTCATAGAGTTCTAGCATATCGGAGGTCACCATCTTGGATTTCAAAATGGCATCTAACATCCATTTCTGGCATCTACATTCCACACCGGTTCCGGAAATATCCATATTGTATTCTAGCATACCTGAAGTCGCCATCTTGGATTCCAAAATGGCGTCAAACACCCATTTCTGGCATCTAAATTCCGCACCGGTTCCGGAAATACCCATATTGCATAATGTTTGACGAGTTTTCACAGTTTTATAGCAAACATAGGTCGCCATCTTAGATTCCAAAATGGCGTCAAACTTCCATTTCCTGCATCTACATGTCACACCGGTTCCAAAAATACTCATATTGTGTGGTATTTGACAAGTTTAATTGTTTGCCTAATCGTGCGGGAGTCCTTCATTTACGCGAAATCCGCGTCGCGGATCGCTGTTTTCCAACGCTTAACCCGCTTAATATGACTGCCGATATATAAAAAAAGATATCATCGAGATGAATCGTATCATACGTATATATTCCAAACGCTGCTATTTCACACTGGAAAGGAAAATAATGTGTGTGCGAAATGCTTCCGTGCGGTAGCCGATAGGTAATCCGTCTGAATTTACAGCTCCCGCAGTTGGCGATCAACTTGACCAAAGCAGAAGGAATGAATTTAAAAATCGGCATCTGCAAAGCAACTGCACAAAGCACAATGCAGCGTAGAAAGGAAATCTGACTGTTTTTCGATCCCATTCAGTGCGACTGTTTTTTCATCAGGTTCAGTGAATGCCGATCACTGCGAATGATGAATGCGGAAAATGTACAAGTTCATGCAGTCACAGGCAGAATGCGTTCCCTCTTCAAGCCCTGCTCCCAACACTCCGGAGCTCCGCCCCATCGAGAAGAACTGGGCGATTATGAAGCAGCACCTTCTTAAACGACCTAAGGTAGTGAAGACAGTCGAGGAACTGAAGAAAGTATGGGTTTACATGCAAAAAACGGTTGATTCACAGGTTGTGCAGAATCTTATGGCCGGGGTTAAGGCCAAGGTGCGGGCATTTGCGTATGGACTGTAAATAAAATACGAGTAAAATGGTAAAATGAAGTTTAATAGTTATTTCTCAATCCCTGAAAATTTGATGGCAATCGGATGAAAACTCGAATTTTGCGAATCAATTTTGTGTGTGGCAATTTCATCGTGGACACCCTTTAGTAAATTAGTTATGTCGAAAAAAATAGGAAACAGGTTGCCAACTAGACTCGAACCACGAACGTTGCGATTATCAGATCTGTACTTTCTCCACTGCTCTCTCCATGCTTCTGAATATGGATAGCCTAAAAGCAAATACGGAGGGCTCATTTTCTCGCATACTCGACTTCGTATGCTTTTTCTGCTGGAGAGATTCGAGACAAGTGTGCGCGTCGTTCTACAATGTTCTACAATGTGCGTAAATAGCCTGCATGGTCAATTTCTAACATTCGTTGCGATGTTCATGAACAGAGGATGATAGGAAACGGAACTTACATTCATTATAATAGATTTTTGGTTTGCATGCACTAAATTTTTTAAAGATCCTGGCGATTATTTTTGGACTATTTAGATCATTTTTGATATTGAGTAACTATGTTTTACTCCGTGCAAATATATTTATCCTGCACAGCACAGCTGGCTGCCCCTAGACTGCACCATTTAAATTTAAAGTTATCAATGGTTCCATGCGCTGATGTCTTATGATCATCCCCAATCAACTGCTCAGCAGGCAACATTGGTGTTTCTGGGGCGTTGAATAGGACACAAAAATCATGGCTACTATGTCACACTGCAAAATACAGTGTTGCCTACAGAGCAGCTGCTTGATCATGTCATAAGTTTACCAATCTCTTAAATAATTAATTACTTTTTCCTGTCTCGGTTTACATAGAAACGATCTTGAGCAAAGTTGTAGCTGAGAAAATTATCTATAAGAATGGCTATCTAACTGTTTCGCAGCTCGATATGGAAAAAAAACTAGAAGGCAATGAACAAAAAGTTGAGATTTCCCATAGTAATTTACATGTAATCTTCAAATGGCTTGTGGGAAGTCTGTTGCTAACCAAATGAGTTGCAACTTTGGGAGGCTAATCAGGACCCGATTTGAAACCATTTAAGCACTGTGGAGCGAAAAAGTCAAATTTTGCATCAGTCTTCTGCACACATTCATACCACGCGTTCTTATTGACTTCGTTCTGTAGCTTTTTGACTAAAGTGTCGTACCAAATGCATAATTGACTTGTTAACTCTGAAATAATGGATTTATTTGAAGTTTTCTGCTCGATAGGCTCAAAATGATCGAATAGGCCGAAGTAGATCTCTACTGTAGAGTTGAGGTTACAACTTGTAGGAGTTGTAACCTCAACTCGTTATAATCTTCGGCTGTGTATTTAGTGATTGTAGATGGTACTATATTCAAAATCAAATTAATGAAGTGAAGCAAATGTTCTAATCTTTACGGACAATTTCAATTATCGGTCCATTTATATAAGCCGAGCCATAGCGATCATTGTGGTTACTTGTCTAATTTGGTATTAATTCTGTGATACCAGAATATACCAGTGACTAGAAGTGAAGCCAGTCTTTCCTTTTGAGTGACTTTCATTGTGTATTGTGGGTTTTGATGTATCAGCAATCAAGATATTCATATTGAAATTTTGATTTACTCGTTCATTTGGATAGGCGTGGCACTACAAATGTAGTATTTTTGAGCAGATTTTGTAGACGTTACCTAGTTGCACACTTTTCCGTCTACCATTTGCCAGAGCATATCATATTTGACATCGATGTTCTTCCCGTTTATCGTCAGCTTCAATGGTTGCAAACCCGATATCTGTCGTTTTTCTTCAACCTATAAACAGTTCGGTTGTTTCATTTAACAACTGAATATGTACTGGACGACCCAAGTATCCAACAAGCCCGCTAATTCGCATTTTTGTAATACACACGGCTAACATAGGGCATGCTAAGGTTTATATTAGCCTTATATTGAAAAAAGCGGGCTTGTTGGTTACTTGGAGAAGACTGTCGAGGGTTTTGAAAAAGGCACTTCTAGCCAGGCATGGAAAATCATTTGCATTCATTTCATACATTTATTTACATTCATTTGCCTCTAACTTTTTTCATCAACAGCATTCCGCAAAATGATGTATAGAGCTTTTGTAGGTTTTGTCATAAGCTACAACTTTTGGTCATAGCTCAAATCTTTATCTCTTATGCATCACGAACTAGAGCGGGCAGAACTTATTACTGTTTTTCAATGAATGTAAAATACATTCACTGAAAAACAGTAGTGGCTTCTGTTCGATCTGGTTCGTCATGCATAAGAGATACGAATTATACTTGTTTACAAAAGTTGTAGCTAATAACAAAAACTACAAAAGCTTTATACATCATTTTGTGGAATGCTGTTCAAGAAAAAAGTTAGAGGCAAATGAATGTAAATGAATGCACGAAATGAATGCAAATGATTTTCCATGCCTGCTTCTAGCCGCTTCGAACCATAACGGGAACAATAGATGTTATGAGCATGTTGGAATCCGATTAAGTTGCATAATCACAGTCAAATCGTTGTTTATACTCGGCATGACCTGAGCTGCCATCAAACCCCCATTTTACGGTAAGCACGACGTCAAGCAGTTCACTTTCTGAAAATTCATCAAGCTTTGCAGTATTCGTTTAGATAATTCTGGTTCAGCAATTCTTGAAGTTTCACTTCGGCGGCGACGTCTTCGGTAACGGCGATGGCATCGCTATCTGGATAGTAAGCTTTTTCAGCAGACCAAATTTCGTGGTAATTCGGATACAAACTAGCATTTCTCGCGTTTGCGCCATGTCTCATAACAAATTGGCATTCAAAATCAATGCCAACGCCTCACTATTTGAGTATGGCTTGATCTTGGGCTGGCAAGCATCCGTTTGGCCCGAGTAGGTGTCGTTCTTGTGGCAATCCGGACAGCAGTAGCTTCGTTACTTCTACCGCACGATCGTAATTTCATCTGATCTGCGTAGCACAGCTCACTTGCTTCATAATCTTTGTAAAGGTCAGCTGTCTTTTGCCTTTTAACATTATCGGTACAGTCGTCAAAAGGCACCGGCTTTCGACCACGCTTAATACCGTTAGATGTAGACGGAAGTTCATTCATAATTTCTTCCGGTAATGGAAACGGTTGTTTTAAGTATTCTACGTTCTGCTCGAAAACATTATTCAAGGTTCGATTGTGCTTATCCCACAACCTCTTAAAGTATTTGAATGAATCTCTGACAGGAGGTCGGCATCGATGTCGAAAATGCTCAAAATACGTTGAGCCACAAAAAAACACTTGTGAAGTGTCAACAGAACAAAGTGAAACTAAGGAACCATCAATATAATGCACTAAAAATAGAAATACCAACGTACCTGACGAAGTTAAACGTTTTTCGGACTCCATTTTTAACTAATCGTTTTCCATCGGCGACCTTGTTATCCTGAATTAAAGTTTACAAATCTCAGCCGAACTGAGCTGCAAGCTGCACTTCACAATTCACTTTTTTCTCATCACCTCACATATGAAGGTGCTGGACGACAGGAATGTTCATGCGTCTCAGTGGGAGTCAGGCGGCGGAGCCCTTATAGTTCTTTCGACCAATTTCAACTCAGAAATCAGAAGCACATAAAAATTACAAAAAAACACAATAATAGTGAAATTTTGGCTATTTATTTGGACATATGCGATTGACTGGATCAAGCCATCAGTAATGCATTTGAAGAATTTAATTCAAAATCAATAATTCCTGTCCAAAGAACTTCTTCATTTACGTAAAAACCAAACTAAAATCTGACAATTTTCCATCAATAATGCATCTTGACGAACATGTCAGGGATAGCTCGGAAAAAAATGTAATATTTTTTCCATTTTTTTCAATAAATCTATACGACATTTTCCGAAGAAGATCACGACCGTGATTATTTTGCATTTTATACAGATTTTTGAATTTTATATAGATTCTTCAAGGGACATTGGCGTCAATCAACTTCAAGTGCAGGATATTTTGAAGGCTTTAAAGAATTTAGACGCCTCAAAAGGTCCAGGACCTGACGAAATTCTTCCAGTATTTAAAAAAAAGTCTAGCAATGGAACTCACTGCTCCATTGTTTTGGCTTTTTAATTTGTTACTGGAAGCCGGAACCTTCAGAAAAATATGGAAAAGCTTATTTTTAGCACCTAATATTTTAAATCCGGCCGGAAATCTAACGTACGTAATTTTCATGGAATAGCCACTATCTCTTGTATTCCTAAGTTTTTCGAGGTAAATGAACAATTATTCATTCAAACCAAGCATAGAATTACTGACATGCAACACGGCTTCTTTGACGGACGTTTGACCTCGACAAATTTACTTGAATTTATAGACTATTCATTAAATGGAATGGATAATGGAAACCACACACTCAAACAGAGACCCTGAGTTCGGTAAAAAAGTTACCGTCTTAGATCGGTAATCCTAAAAATTACAGATGTTTCGGTATTTCCTCGCTTTTTTGCTGAAAACTGTAAATAAAATGACCGAATTTCGGTGATTTCATTTCTATTCAACGAAAACGGTAAAACTAATTACCGGCAGATCTGTAAATCAGCTTCATCACTGACATCGGTGAAACATATGACTGAATTTTCGTTACATAGCGTTACATTACCGAGCCCGGTAGCTTTGACAGCGAGAAACGTCAAATCCACCGTAATGTGTTTTCAACCTTTTAAAAAAAAAGTTTTTAAGTGGAAACTGTTATGAAAAATAAAAAGTGGAATGATGGATGCTTTTATGGACCAGCTGCAACGCAAAAAGATGGGCGAATCGTAAATATTTTCCGTAAGTAATTATATTTCGTTATCTAAATAAATACCCATTGTTACAGATGGCCGTTGTTGTTGCTTGTTTTTTCTGTCGGTCGCAAGTTCCAGGTTATGTTACCGGACTGCATCAATGACCACATAAAAAACAGAAATTTTATACCGGCAGCAATTTTCAACTTTAGTACATTGACCACAACTGGAGCCAAATATGTGTATGGATTGTAGTGACCGCCAGCGCTACGAGTATGTTTTGGGTTTTAGATTTTCATAAAACATATCCGTAAGAATAAAATAAAATAAAGGATAAGGAAAAATGTATTTAATTTAAGCTATAAACCAAGAAGATACATTGAAACAATAATTTAGCGAATTACAGCTGAGCCGGTAACCTTTTTAAAAAATTACAGATCTTTCGGTAAATTTCATTTTCTATATCGACTCTAAAAACACAGTTCTCTGGAAAAGTCGATTACAAATCAATCTTATTTTTTCGGTAAACGGTACCGATCGTTCGGTAAATTTGACAACTAATTTTGCTGATTCAGTTTACAGATTTTTCGGTAATGTTCTCGATTACCGAAAACATTACCGACCGTTCAGCTGTTGAGAATTCGGTTAATGAATTACCGAGGTCGGTAATTTTTTCTAAGTGTGCACGTAGAAGCCCTCTATGCGGACTTTAGCAAGGCAATTGACCGCATTGACATACCAATGCTACTCTTCAAATGAAAAAGAAATGGAATTGAGCCAGGATTACTGAAACGACTTGAATCATATTTAACTAACCGACAACGAATAATTAAATTCAACGGAAAGAAATTGACCCCAATTCAAGAAACCTCAGAAGTTCCCCATGGCTCTCATTTGGGACCTCTTCATTTTATTCTGCAAAAATGCAACTTAATATCATTTAGCAGGAAAAGAACACCGTCAAATATTTCAATTGCATTAGGAAATCAGAATGTAGGAAAATGTGAAAGAGTAAGGGATTAAGCAAGGTTTCAAATACTCATTCAGCTAAAATAATGTTTTCCGGAATAATAAAACCAAAAGATGGTATGATGACATGATTTACTTGTAACTTACAAGAAGAGGTTACACAGTAGTGAAATAAACAGGTTTAATATATCAAACACATTCTTTGCAACCTCTTCTTGTATCTTACCAATTCAAAATATGAACATAGCATCTAATTATTTCATAATTTAAAAAAAAAAACATTGCTTTAGCTTAAATGAGTATTTGCAACCTAGGATTAAGGGATTATTTTAGACTCCAAACAAACAATAATGCACAGGGCAAATAACATGCTAGGCTTTATCAAGCGCTTTTGCTATAACTTCCAAGACCCATACACAATTAAAACACTATATATTGCCTATGTGAGGTCAATTCTTGTAGCATTGTCTGGTCTTCGTATATTAGGTTGGATATCATTTCCTCTTATGAAAACATTAAAAGAGCGACATGAAAATGCAATGGTTTCGTTTGTAAACGATATTGTTTCGCAGCGCATTAACTCAGCATAACTTTTATCAAAAATAACTTTGCATGCAGCTACTCGACAACTCAGAAATCGAAATTTATTTGTCATAACCTATCATTACACAAACTATGCAAAATTTGGGCCATTAAATCGCACGATGGCGTCTAACAGTCAATATTGCGAAACCATTGACTTAACAATGCCTCGGTATAAAGTAAAACAATATTTTAACTCTATACGGAATCATAACTCGTAGGAAGTAAAAACAGAATACCAGACAATTTTTTAAAATATTCTTTAAAAAAAAACAAATTTGTATATGCATTAGTACTAGTCTACATCGGTTGTTGAAATAAATAAATGAAAAAAAAATGTTGTAGTTCAAAGGCATACTTTTTGGGTGAAGATGGTTTGGTTTGCCCGTTTTTGCCCGTTCTCAAGATATTTACATAGAAGGTAAAATATTGAATAACTATTACTAGTATCATTATAATAATCTCTTATTTTCTTATAAAATGCGTATTTCAATGATATCTACAACTTTCTTAGACAAATCTTTCAGCTAAAATGAAGTCATGAATTTTTTTCTAACAAAAATGATTTTTGAGGGTTTTTCATATAAATGTCAATTAACTCATCATAGAATTAGTAAACGGTATTGACATCTTGAGCATACTTTCTAGTATTTGTATTATCTACAACTTTGCTCAACTTGTAAGGACAGCGACCTGAGTGCCATACAACATAGCGGGAGCAATAACAGACTCGTATATGATACGCCCCAATTGCCAAGTAGGCTTGTACTTTCTCAAAAACTCCATTATTGCTCGGGAGACTCTAACACTGTTTTGACATCTGGTGCGAACAGTTTTTGGGCGCTCTAAACGGGCCGTTAGGTAGACGCCCAGATAACGGAGAGGTTCAGTCGTTTTGTAATTCGTATCACAAATGTTAATCTCAGGAACCGCCTCAGCATTAGGCTCGCGTATTAATACTTTGCACTTATCTTTGTTAAGCTTCAATCCCACGTACGAAAGGTACTCAATAAGCTTTGTAAGAATGGCTTCAACATCTTCAATGCTCTCTGCGATAATAATAAGATCATCGGCGAATGCAAGAATGATAGGCAGGGTAAGACGGCCTTTCTGATCCAGACGAAGATTTTGCACCTCGTCTGCAACCGACTCCAGGACGGACTCCATAATTAGGTTAAAAATAAAAGGGGACAATGGACAACCCTGTTTTATCCCCCTCTTTCGTTCCATTGGCCGTGTCATCTGGCCCTGCCACAATACCTGCACTTGTTCTCCTCTCAGGCATTCAAGAACGCGGTTGATGAACGCATCAGGAACCCCCTTACCTATACCGAAAAAGAAAAATACAAAAATCACATGATTCTAATACTATCATCTGATAGAGGAAAGCTGCAGATACCAAGTTTCTACTCCCGTGTTATAAACATTGCACGGTCCGAGGAAAAAGCAGAGATGATGTTGAATGGGATTAATAGTTGGAAAACAAAGACATAAAGTTACCTCGTAGTATAGCTGGCAACGACTCCAACGACACTTGGTCGAATGCCTTTTCGATATCCAGCGACATAAGAAGGAGCGGCTTTCCTCCATTCCAATACTCTTGCAATATCCTCTGGAGTACGTGCAGATGGTCAGTTGTGGACCTGTCCTGGAGAAAGGCGGCTTGATGTATTCCCAACGGTCCGGTAAGGTGCTGAAGCTTGCGAAGGAGCCAGATGGCATAAACTTTGTAGCCGGTACAGCTGAGACAGATACGCCGGTATTCGGCAACCGTCTTAGGGTTCTTAGTCTTGGGAATAGGCACAACAATTACCTGCTTCCACTCCTCTGGCAGCACATTTTGTTCCCAAACCTTCGTCAGCAGCTGGTGTAATTCGGTGAGGGTCTGCTCGTCGGCGTACTTGAAAAACTCACTGCAAAGCCCATCCACTCCTGGAGTCTTCCCATTTTTCAGTTCAGTAACGATAGACTCTACCTCGCTTAAAGTAGGACCGGAGCAAAGATCTTCATTAGCTGGTTCAGGTAGCAACGTTGGTATCTGCGTAGCGCCGTCGTCAACTAGCAGCCAGTCATTTAGACGGATCGTTGTCTCTTTACGTGTGGCCACACCCTTTTTCTTGTGCCGTTTTAGGTAGCAAAACGTCCGATTTATCCTCTCACCAGCTGGGTACTTATGAAGGTCCTTAAAAAACGCTTCGATTTCTTTTTCCTCGTGATCACGCTGGAGTTTGCGTAACTCTTGCTGGGCCTCTACTAGTCTATAGGTCCACTTTGGGTGTGGAGACCTTTTAACCCAAAACGACATCTTCTTCACCTTGGCAAGAGCTTTTCTACACTCTCGGTTTATGAAATGTATGGGTTTCCTCAGGACCGACTCGGCTGACTGGTACACCTTCTGCCGGAGCCTTGACCAATGCTCCTGTAAAGGTGTGGATGAATTTATGCTACCTGTGCGGTTCTCCAGTTCCATGCAGAACTTTAAGCGAACATTTTCGTTGCACAATGGAGCCGGGTTCAAACGAGTGACTGGTCTACTGAATTGTCCCACGCGTGAATTCGTGCACGGAACAGAGCGGCTCTCAGTGATGTTGCACATCAACACTCTATGATCGGTAGTTACAGATCGAGGGGACTTACACTGTAAGTGCTTGAGGTACAACTCAGAGTTGATGTGCGTCAATAGGTGATCTACTTGGCTCTTGGATCTACCATTGGACCACGTCCACCTGAAACTAGCGTTTGCAACAGATTGAGTGGATCGAGCAGCGAAACAGTACAAATTCAAGAACAGCCGCATCTGCATCCCGTTGTCGTTAAAATTATCATGACCAGCGTATTTCCCAATAAGGGCGGACTCCGAGAAAGTAAGGCCTCGATTGCTCAAATGGCAGTTGAAATCCCCAACAATGATGACACGTCGAGAACTCGAGAGGTTACTTACTAACCTTCCAAGATCGGAAAAGAAAACATCGGAGTTCTGATTTGGCCCATGAACATGTACTATTTGTAGGCTACGGGAAATATTTTCAACCTGTAATAATGAAATATTTCTTATATGTTGACTATCAAAAGGAATAGAAATTGTATCAAATGCAATACCTTATAGACCAGCTCTACGTACTGGATGCTGAAACCATAATCCCTGATGGCTTCTATTTGGGCATCCAACCCCAGTCGGACCAAAATGGCAAGGCCCCGCTTCCGACTTCCAGATGCAGCTCCCATATACCAACGATAATTAGACGAGATAAGCTGTAGGCAGTCAAGGTTAACCTCCTGCAGACACGCGACATGGACATTCTGTGACAAGAAATAGTTGTCAATCGCTTCCTGCTTGCTCTTCATACGACAGCCGTGGACGTTGAGCGATGCCAACCGTAATCCGCGACTAGCATCTACAAATACTTCAACCTCAACAGTTTCCTGAGATGCTGACTGTTCGTAACGGGACACTTTGGAAGCAATCAATAGATGATCCGGCGGTGGTTTACGACGCAACTGAGCGGACACTGAGGGACGAAGTCTTTCCAAAGAAACCACACTTGAGAACACATTACAATCACCTCGATCCTCTTCAAGAATGTGGACGTATGCAACACTCGCAAGGCCCATCGGATCAAGTCGACGTGTTTCTTTAACGTCACTATGAATGAAAATAGTTATACGAAACAGTGACGCCATAAGGGACAATGCTGCCAATCCGGCATCATGATGGCCAATACGCAACCGAAATAGATAAGAAGCTAAATCTTCTTGTTTGCAATCGATTCCGCACAACTCCAACAAATTCGGCTGAGTCTCAAGTTCACTTGCGATCAAACCTCGGTAGATATTCAAACTCTCTTCAGTTGGCGGTACTCGAGTGAGTTGATGGTGCAGCGATGAAAATATTGATTGATTGGTATCTCCAACAGATACGACGGTGGCTGCGATACTTACATCAAACAGCAGAACTGTATTCGATTGAAATCCAGCGTAAGAAAAGGCAGGTAATTCCCGAGGACGAAAACATAAAACGCTGTCATAATGGGTGCGAACCCCATCATGCATACCCCGATAAAAAATATTATAAACGGGCCATTCCTGATGTTCGGATCTTGTTGGGACAAACTCGATCTTTCCGTTATCCTGGTGTACGACTATAGATATCTGATGATGGTTGCAAATTGCAGCAACAGATTCTGCACCACCCCAGAAGCCGTCCGACCATAATGCATCCAAATATCTTCGAATTTTAACGTCAATCGGAACATTCTCCAGCACGAAATCTTCAGCAAAAGTGATCAAATGACCAGTATAAAATTCCAGGTTTTCACGGATCTCATCAACAGCTGCTACCCTTAGCTGCCTGCTATATGAGCAAAACAGATCATAGCTGGGTACTATACCAAACAGCTGATGAACAATTGCCCCAAAGAGACAATTTCCGTCTCCCGGAATTTGCAGTAACCAGTAGAAATCGCCCTTATTGTCAGTCAAAAAATCCATGGTTGTAACCTAAAAATACATGGTTCGTTGCGAATATACCTATATTAACATAATCTATAATATATTTAAGGATTTCATACCTCAGAGATCGTTTTGGGAGTATTATGGGCACTGTTCTTAATGAAACACTTTTTTTTTAATATAATTTCGACTTAAATTTTAACGAGGGAGTAAGTAGTTTTACCACGTGATGATTGCAGGGAATATCTTGTAGATCTTGCTGCCTTTTTCTCAATGATAAATGAGGCGTGGGAGTGGGGGGGTTTGGAGGAGGAATAAACACAAAGCTGTATTAGTGTGTGTGGAGACAGAACAAAAAAATTATGAATGAACGTTGAATGAATTTTATTCTATGACTAAGAGTGTGAATGAACCCAAAATGCATGAGTGAATGTGAATGGGGCATACGTGATACCAGTATGTATTGTATAATGGTATTTTTACAGTTTGTACCGTTCTGATTCATATTACGAACACGCTCAAATTCTGAGCACTTGTGTTTTTGTATGGGACGGATTTTGAAAAATTTTCTTTTAGGATGTCCATATTACGATAAGTCGTGAGTTTAAATACATTCTGAGCGGATCAGCAATATTTTAGGTAAAAAAGGTGTTTTTCTAAGGATGATTTTAACGCACTGTTCGGAATTTGAATCAATACGGTAAATCGCGCGATGATCGAGACGTTTCCGTCGGATAAGATTATTTTGCGGCCGAGTGTCTAGGAAGCTATGGAAACCGAAATGGCTCTTGATTTTGTTTTATGCCCTTATAGTATAAACCACCATCGCACTTCGTGAGTTGCCCCAATAGAACCCTTGCTTTTGGTTTGAATCAGTACAAATTCGTTCTATTATATAAAAAAAAGAAGTATACATATTCATTTTCTTCCGAACTAAATAAACCACCATCACACTTTGTGAGTGGCCCCAACAGTATCCTTGCCGTTGGTCTAAATCGGGTCAAATCGGTTCTAATAATTATTTTATATTCAATCAAGTAAACCACCATCACACTTTGTGAGTGGCCCCAACAGCATCCTTGCTGTTGGTTTAAATCGGATCAAACCGTTATAATTAATTATTTTGGTCATTGATAAAATAAAATAAACCATCATCACACTTTGTGAGTGGCCCCAACAGTATCCTTATTGTTGGTTTAAATCGGTATACACACATCTAATAATGATCTACATCTCTAGACAGCCGGCTGTTTAGAGCATAAATCGAAAACACTTATAAATAACTACACAAAACAAAAGATCGCATCACTTATCAAGGTGAATCCTGATCCAACGAACCTAACCCACTAACAAAACCTCCTTCCTGTGACTTTTGTGGGATGCAGAGGTAAACACGGTCCCAAAACAACAAAAGTCACACACTAACATTCCTTCCCTCTCCTACCTGATTGCAAGGACGTGGCCGATGACGTTATTGATCTTTAAAGGTAGGAGTCACTGGAACATGTACACTGAGAATGGCAGGTTACTCCCAAGCCCTATTCAGTTGATTCTTTGTACAATTTCACTGGTTCAGATCAATCACGGAGTGCAACTATCGATACGTGCAGTCAGACTAAGCTAAGCTAAGCTAAGCTAAGCTATCTACAACTTTGCTCAACTTGTAAACAAGTTTTGGGCATGTTCACAAAAATTTTAAATTTTATATTGCCCTTCTAGATGGATAGATCTTAATTTTACTTACTTCAAAACAAAGCTTATGAAATATCTATCAACTTCTCTCAAGACACTACCCTTTCAAAATAATGTTTACGTATCCAAAATAAAAAAAAAACGCCCGTTTTGGTAGGTGGTTCAATGTCCGTAAACAATGAATGATAGAGCTACAATGAATCGTATTGTAACCATACAATTGTACTTAACATAAATTGTTTTGTCAACAACCATGAAATAAAAATAGAATGGTGAATAGGGTAGTATACAATATAACAATGTAGCTATATATCTTAATCGTACAAAAAATCACTTTTTCCAAAACAAATTTAAGCCATTTACCATTCATTTTATTGTTTTTCTACTGTTGAAAATTCAAACTGTTTGGAACGTATTGTAGATCTATTGTAATAAAAATATATTAAATTTTCTTGTATGAAATACTTACAATAATATCGATTGTTGGCAATAGATTTTGTTGTGATTTTATATTATTTTATGGTAATTGTATGGTATGCGTCAACGCAACGCAAACGGATCTAATGTGTGTGTTACAATGAATTTGACGCGTTCTGCTCAAACAAACTATCCCGTGGAAAGGTTAACATGTAATGCAAATTTCGTTATTCTTTTTGTTGAATCATATTGTTGGAAAGAGATTCTCTTATTCCCGCGGGTTTCGCGTATGTGTCTCCACTTACGAATCCATCAACCCTTTTTGACCCTTCATACAGCAGTATATTGAATTCAGAATGAAGACGAAATTTGATATTGCTGTTGAGAAGAGCCTACATACATACATACATACATACAGTAGGCAGTGATAACACTAGTTTACAAAACAACATAAAAAGTGTGAACTTTAGTGGTTGACCAACGTTTCTAATGCAAAATCCTACGCTGAATTCAATGCCGTGGTCAGAAAAAATTAAGCCATTTTTGAGATATAAAAAATTTTGATTTTTTGAATTTTGGACAAAAGTATGATTACTAAAATGTCAATATCTTTGGAACTAGTACACCAATTTTAAATCTTTTTTTATGAAAGTGAAGCTAAATAAATTTGCTATCGTTCATTACAAAATTATGTCTTAATTAAAAATGTAATTTTGAAGTCATTTAAAAATTTACAGCATTTTTTTTTATTTTTCCTGCGAATTTTCCATAAAAATCTTGTTTTAATCAAAATTTTTAATGGGATAAAAAGATTCGAAAAATCATTCCATAATTTATTCTTAAAGTCCATTAAAAACTGGAGAAAATGAGCCTTTAATGGATGAAATCGGTTGGAAATTGTCTAAGTTATGAAATTTTTTGTAAAATCATGGAAATTGAATGTTCCAAGATTGGCCGTTGTCCCGCTCCTAGGTTCATGCACCACTTCCAGTAAGCCTTTCTGCGGACGTGTACGCATACGGTGCATTTCACTAACACTACCAACTGTCACGCAAAATTAAATGGGATATTTTCAACAATATAATTTACGCTAGTATTTGTGAGACCGCTCGGCGAGAACCTATCGCAACCAACTCAATTTGATAGCTTTCTTTCTTTAACATTGCTTAACGATGTATACGACAAAACGTGAATTCAAGTGTAAAAATGACAAAAGTTAAGCAACAAGGACGTCACAAAACAGTTGAGTATCCACAAGTGGCTTCTATGACAAAACCTGTTCCACATTCAAGTTCGGTCCCGTATCCTGTTTATCCAAAGCGGAAACGAGCGCCCTCTGTTGAATCGACCGTCACAAAAAGTGAGGAGGAATTCAAGGAGGAATGCGAGGAAGACTTCGAGGTGGAATTGGAAAGAAACCCAAAACTGTTTACACAATCCGAATTTAATGATTTGGTGCGAGATCTCGACTTATCGAAGGAGAAATCCGAATTGCTGGCATCACGCTTGAAAGAACACAACATGCTGAGCAAGGAGGTCAAAATTTCTTGTCACAGGAATCGTCACAAGAAATTTGACAAATATTATTCTACAAAGGACAAGGCATGTTTTTGCCATGACGTAAACGGCTTGTTTGAAGAGTTTGGTGAGCCATATGATCCAGCTGAATGGCGTTTATTCATCGATAGCAGCAAGTTGAGCTTGAAAGCCGTTTTACTGCATCAAGGGAATGAGAAACCTTCTATTCCATTAGCTCATGCCGTTAATATGAAGGAAACGTATGAATCAATGGCGCTATTGCTCAATTTGATAAATTACAATCAACACAATTGGAAAATTTGTTCCGATCTTAAAGTGGTTGCCATGTTGACTGGATTGGAACAGGGATACACAAAATATATGTGTTTTTTGTGTAAATGGGACAGTGGAGCTCGTAAGGAACACTACGTCCGAAAAGATTGGCCAAAACGGGATAATTTCACAATTGGTAAAGACAACGTTAAAAATGATCCTCTTGTGGTAAAAGAACGCATAATACTTCCACCACTACATATAAAACTTGGGCTATTCAAAAATTTCGTCAAAGCGTTGCAAAAAGAAGGGCCGGCATTCCAGTACTTGAAATCAGTATTTCCAAATTACTGCTCAATTATTCCGCATTCAATACAGTTTTGACACCAGATGAGGAAGAAGCGTGGAAATCGTTCCAGCGTGTTGTCACAACCTTTTTAGGAAATTTTAGAAGCCCAGATTATGGGGAAGCCGTCGATGAATTGCTCAAAAATTATGAGAAAATAGGTATAAATCAAAAATATTGTGTTTGTTACATATAATTAATTTCAAATCCTTTTATTTCACTGAACACAGGTGTGAATATGTCTTTGAAGATACATTTCCTACATTCTAACATGGATTTTTTCCCAGAAAATCTTGGTGACGAGAGTGATGAGCACTGCGAACGTTTTCACCAACAAATGAAGATGATGGAACGTCGTTACCAAGGGTTTTGGGATGAAGCAATGATGGGTGACTATTGTTGGTTTCTGATTCGAGAAACAAGTTCAATACATCGAAGACAAAGTCATTCGATTCTCAATCATTTTTAATAAAACCTAAATAAATTTCTTTTGTATCAACTCGGTTTTAAATCCTGATATGCCTTAATCAAATTGATATGTAGAGAAAAGAATCTCCCATGAAAACTTTACATGCAAATTGGATGCTTACAACGACACCTAGAAAAGGAACTCTAAAGCTGTTGTATTTCAGCAACATTTTTAAGTGTTTTACAAAAATGCTCATAACTTCGACAATTTCCAACCGATTTCATCCATTAAAGGCTCATTTTCTCCGGTTTTGAATGGACTTTAAGAATAAATTATGGAATGATTTTTTGAATCTTTTTATCCCATTAAAAATGTAGATTAAAACAAGATTTTTATGGAAAATTCGCAGGAAAAATAAAAAAAAATGCTGTAAATTTTTAAATGACTTCAAAATTAAATTTTTATTTAAGACATAACATTCTTGTAAACGATAGCTTATTTAGCTTCATTTTCATAAAAAAAGATTTAAAATTGGTGCACTAGTTCCAAAGATATTGACATTTTAGTAATCGTACTTTTGTCCAAAATTCAAAAAATCAAAATTTTTGTATATCTCAAAAATGGCTCTACTTTATTTTTTTCTGACCACGGCATTGAATTCAGCGTAGGATTTTGCATTGGAAATGATCATCACCTTACCGAGTTCAAAAATGCTGTAAACTAGTGTAATCAGCTTTTAAAGATTTTGAGCTATTACAGTACTCAAAATATAGTAATGACAATCGAACTGAAAACTTCAACAACTGTTCTACGCATACAGTCCGCTATCCACTTATTGAAATCATATCCAAAACTCGTACCTACAACATTCTTTTCATTCCTATAGAGTACATATACCAGTCATGGTAATAAGTCCATATGATGGTATGTTCCAATTTTGGCCCAAAGGAATAGGATTCCATTACTGGAATGCACCATACGAACGTATAACCATAACTGGCACATCTTCCCTACATTATTTAGTCGAAAAAGAAGAAATATTACAGAGTGCCGGTTGTGATTCTGCGATGTGGCAAGAAAATATATCGATTTACTAATTGGGATTGAATATTCAAATCAGAAAGGAGTGTTTCTTTTTAGCACGAGTTACGAGTTTTCAGCACATCAACCGAAAACGGGGGTGAGAAACATAAACTGACTGAGCTGAGTGGAAAACTCCTTCATTATTCATTACGAGAGGGTGAGCCGTGCTGCACGTTCTCCGGTATCATGTGGATGTTGTTCAAGCACACGGGTGCCCTTTTCGTGCTCGCTCACCTACCCATTCGTCCGATATCGTATGAATAAACATCAAATTAATACTGATATCCCATGTATTCACTCAATATTTTACATATTTAACGAAGCTTGGTTCGCTTCATGAGCTGCGTTTTTCTTGGCTTCTTGTATTTCCTTCGAGACACGGACGGCTAGAAAAAGTTTAATGATTGTTTGCTTATACCAACAAACCCCGATGCTGCCCCTTCTCAAGTCACGTGCAAGCCAGATATAATTTATGGGGGTAAATGATGGATTTCTAGTTTACCTTTAACGTAAGGAGCTGGCAATAATTGCTATCCCCACCGCCCTATAACCTATTTAAAGTCTCGTCATACACATCGATCGGTGTCATGAGGGTTAAGTTATACGTTGTTATCACGGAGGAGCTCTCTCGTCCAATTTGTGACGATGAGGAAAGATTGACGACTCTTTAGCCTCTTGATGTATAAGGAAAGTTTCGTTGGCATTAACAATAGTGAATGGTACTTGTAGAGGTATGTTGGGCTATTTGAATCTATTAATGTACTATTGCATTTGTAGGTACAGTCCATTTTGTGAAATGACAGGAGCCGGTTTGCCTGACAGAACTGACGATATTGATGTTGCTACCCCAGAGTGGTACTAAGGGTATCAAAACACGCGTTTTTTTAGTAGAGAGAAGTTTCTCAGTATGCAAAACTCCTTCTTATGGTACAAAAAAGATAACGATTAATCTCCCTACAAGTGAGACACAATATTTATTTTTTGGGAACTAGGTGAGATAGAGAATAATTATACAGGGTTGCTTCCACTCACTTGCTATAAATTTTTTTCCATTCCCCTTTAGTTTGAAGAAATACAGCTATGTGGGAATTTCCATTTTCACATACAGCTATCCCTCGAAGAACGCGTTACCCACTGAGTTGCACGTACCGCTTTTTCTCGGCGGGGTTTCAACCAGTCGGTCTGATTTTTTGCATGTGAGTAGTGCCAATGGAGAACTAGTCACTCGCAGAAAATCAGAGCACTTGGTTGAAAACCCACCGAGGCAAAGCGGTGGGTAGAACTCAGTGGGTAACGCGTTCTTCGGGGGAAAGCTGTACATATATATTTCACGTACACCAGTCTACATGTCAAAGCACAGCTCTGTATAAAATTTCTCCACTATTACACGATAAAATTTATCGTATTTCCCCAGCACCAACGCAAGATCTCTGTTTCGAGGTTCAGGTGGCAGATGATATACTCGCACATATTGAACATAATGCCCCGCATTCGGCATGCGTACCTCGATTACCTTTCCATCATCATAATGGAAAAAATAAATGCTGTGGGTTATGCAGCTACGTATGGAGCATCAATTCTTCGGACTTAAACTTTTTGAAAAGAAATTTATCCTCAGTTATCCTGTATGCAGCAATCATCTGGACGGGATCCACTTAGGTGGATTCCAATTTCGTCCATAGTGAGTTTTGTTCTTCCATTCCCAAAGCTAAGTTTGATGGTATTCTTAATTTCAACACCGCCACTTATCACACACCGAACAATAACCGGATGGAGTAAACAACTGCTGAAAGCGAACTGAGGAAAACAAGTCTGAACTGGTTTGTGGGGCGTAAGGCGTATCTGATTTTGTGAGATTGAGCATTTATTCACGAGAAATTGGAGATTGAAGCCATTGTTTACAAAAACATTTACGCCCATATCTCAAATCAGTTCGGACGTATGTAGGCGAAGTCTGTGCATTTACATAGTTTAAATAGAATCTAACAGGGTGTTGCCAACTAGAAATCCTCAGAGGAAGAGAATGATTTGTGCCAAATAAACTGTCAAAATCGGAGCGAATCTTCCTTTAAATATTTTCCGAGGATTTCTTGTTCTTACTAGATCATATTTCAGAATATTGTAATCAAATAGAAATTCAATCAGCTTTATTTTTCATGTGCTTCTCAGATTCAACTGGTTTTTGGAATCGAAAATAATATTCTAATGCCACGGATACACTTGTACCACAAACTACGAACATGGGCATTTTTTGAATAATAATTATGGGCACGATACAACAACTTAACATAAACTGTACGAGTTTGAACATCGATGAGCACTAGTTTTATAATACAAATAATGCTAATGCTCATAGTTTGCCATACAAGTGTAATGTGTATCCGCGGCATAATTAATGGCATTAATAAATGTCCTGTGAAATGCTACACACCAATTTATAATTTCTAGAAACCAGCTCAATTATGCTCTATCTGGAAAACCAGCAATCTTTTCAGCAAAATATATATTGCTGGTTATCTAGCAAATCTTTTTTGACAGAAGTTTGCTGGAAAACCAGTAATTTATTTCTGAAAATTATGATGGAAATTTTGCTGTAAATTCAGTGATTAAATAAATGCTTTTTTTTTCACTTCAATCAGGGGCTTATCAAGTAATGGGCCAATCTATTTTTTGGTTTTGAATTACTTATTGGTATGTCCGTATCTTAACGTTATTTTTACGAAAAATAGTGAACTTTCTCAATCATAATCCAGGGATTCTGAACACAATGCAGTTTGTGCAGAATTTTGTTTGTAAGCTGTCGTCCAACTAATGAGAAAAATCACTCTGTTCTTTTTTGACAGGCTATGATTTGCTGGTGTCCAGCAAAAACAACTGATTTACTGGATGCTGATGATTTACAGGGTTTTAAGTAATAGAAAAGATGTTAGCATTATGTTGGTGCCGGCGCCGGTGGTGTAGTGGTAAGCGTGACTGCTTTCTAACACCCCAATGGGTCTGGGTTCAATCCCAGCCGAGGTCGGTGGGATTTTTCTGAGGCATAAAGCCGTTGGTCCCGGCCCATGTGTGTTGTGAATGGGTGCGATATCCTAGGCAGGTGTGGAAGCTGCTTTCCTGCACATTCGATTGCCGTCAATGGATGGTAATCGATGTCCGTCGGTGATTGGCACTAGATTGCGGAACAGAGACCGACGTTAAATAAGGGAAAGAAGAAGCATTATGTTGGAAGATGAAAATAGAATTTGGTATGTACATACCAAATTTAAATCGCCGAAAATCAGCAAAATTTTGCTGATTTTAGACTTGGTGAAAAATGAGCAATCTTTCCAGCAAAAGAATTCTGCTGAATTTTCCAGCAATTTCAACTTCTGTCAAAATGACATTATTTTACTGAAAATAGCATAGCATAGCATATGCGATGGCACAAATCGTAGGTGGATATATAATGATCATCTCGTATATTCCGCAAAAACATAATATGTTGTCGCAAAATTCTTTTCCCATACCATGCAATCTGCAAAAGAAACCTCGCATTATATACCTGGCTACGTCCTTACAATCGCAGAGGAAAGGTAGGAATATTAGTTCAACATCTACTTAAGACATCTACGAACATCTACTTAATGACATTATTTTACTGAAAATCAGCAAATATTTGACCAATATTTCTTTGCTGATAGTCAGCAATAAACAATTTTGACATTTGGCTGCATTTTGCTGATTAAACTATTGAACTAAGTAAATCGAATTTGTTTTCACTTACTTCTAGCTTCTGTAAAAGATCGTTGATACAAAAATACACATAATAAAGACAAAATTGCCAGACTCTTTTCCATGTATAATTTAATAAATATAGCGAGTGTCCGAACTAGTGTCCTTAAAGGGTGTCCACGATGAAATTGCCACACTATGAAATTGCTCTAACTTTTTAACCGTTGGGTAGAATTTAATGAAAATTTGGGTGGATTTAGTTCAAAGTGCATTATTTACATCCTGCAAGTTTTAAAGTCCTGTGATCAAAACTCGCGGAAATGGAGTCGAAAGAACAGCTCGTGCGTGATAAAATCTTGCGCATTAATCACGAGAACAAGGATCTCTCGCATCGTTCCATCGCTAAAACGTTGGGAATCGCGAATTCCACGGTGTCTCGAGTGATTAAGCGCTTCGAGGAACGGTTGACCACCGATCGGAAGCCCAGAAGTGAAGGAAAAAGTATTCCGTACAACACCAAAAATCACAACCGCGTAGTTGGGGCCTTCAACCGAAATCCGAACGCCTCCGTTAGGGATGTGGCTAAGAAGCTGCACCTAAGCCGAAGTTTTGTCCAGAAGGCCAAAACTAAGGCTGGGCTTCGAACGTTCAAGGTACAAAAGGCCCCTAATCGCGACGAGAAGCAGAACAAGTCCGCCAAAACCCGTGCCAGGAAGTTGTACCTCAACATGCTGACGAAAGTTTAATGCTGCATCATGGACGACGAAACATATGTGAAGGCCGACTTCAAACAGATCCCCGGCAACCTGTTTTTCACGGCCAAGGATAAGTTCAGCGTTCCGGAGCATGTCCGCACTCAGAAGATGTCCAAATTTGCGAAGAAATTCCTGGTTTGGCAAGCCATCTGCACGTGCGGGAAGCGGAGTGCACCTTTTGTGACCCAGGACACGATGAACGGACAGGTGTACATAAAAGAGTGCCTCCAGAAGTGGCTGCTTCCTCTCCTGAAGGCCCACAACGTCCCAACAATCTTCTGGCCGGATTTGGCCTCATGCCACTACTCCAAGGACGTGCTGAAGTGGTATGCGGACAATAAGGTCAATTTCGTGCCGAAAATGTTCAACCCTCCCAACACTCCGGAGCTCCGCCCCATCGAGAAGTACTGGGCGATTATGAAGCAGCACCTTCTTAAACGACCTAAGGTAGTGAAGACAGTCGAGGAACTGAAGAAAGTATGGGTTTACATGCAAAAAACGGTTGATTCACAGGTTGTGCAGAATCTTATGGCCGGGGTTAAGGCCAAGGTGCGGGCATTTGCGTATGGACTGTAAATAAAATACGAGTAAAATGGTAAAATGAAGTTTAATAGTTATTTCTCAATCCCTGAAAATTTGATGGCAATCGGATCAAAACTCGAATTTTGCGAATCAATTTTGTGTGTGGCAATTTCATCGTGGACACCCTTTACCTACATAATTTGTAGTTTTGGACGGATTTGTACGAATGCAAAATACTTCCGACTTTGATGCTATCAGTTTGACAGGTCTTAACTGAGTGTCCAGCAATCGTTAGCTGAATTTCTTGGGAAAAATATCGTGTGTTGTTTGTCAGTAAAGTATTTGATTGTTCATGGTCCAGCAATCCGTTTTACTGATATTGAAAACTTAAATTTGGTGTGTAGCTTCTTGCAAGGGTTGCAAAATAATTTACATTCAAAACCCTGCTGCCAAATTGTATGTTGCTTTCTCCGCCCATCTCTCACTTTGAGTATTTCTATTGCCAACCAGTTGACGAGTTGGCGTGAAACTGCAGTAATTGAAACACTAACTACACAAATACAGCTGCCATATTTGGATAATTTTTATTTAAAAAGCGCTCTAAATACCCCGCTTTACAAAGATGTTCCTCGTGATAAAGCATTCCTATAAAATGCAATCAAACGAAAATGCATGAGAGAAGCGTGTAACGAATCGTTATTAAATTTGATAATTCCAGGTCTTTTACCTGCATCGATGCCACCATGGTTCTATGTTTCTGTATTACATTCTTTCCAGGGCAGTTGCACTCCACAATTCTACTGCCTCAGCCTAAACTAATACCAGTGCCGATGAGGATGTTGCTCTTGTTGGTGATGATGCCGTTCGTGAAGCTACCTCCTCCTGGCTTATTCCGATCGGTGTGGTCCAATTTGATTAAAACAGTTGGAGTTCTCAACCCTCTCTCACTCTAGTAATCGGTCTTTCCTGCTTTTAAGGTTCTTTTAGCCGCAAAGGCCACCCTTGAACGGTTGGTACGTGGGCCTCCACGTTGCTCATATATAATAGAGCTATCATAATCTCACACTTCTGCATGAGGCCGTTTTGGAACAACAGCAGCTCAAACACACGAAGCAACGAACCCTATCATTTGGGAGATTTCCCCCTTTTCCCTGGCTCGGTATCAGACAATATCTGGCCGAGCCCGCACACGGTTCTCGCTTGGATGTTATTATTGGATCACCGTTTGTGGATTAATGATAAACTTGTTTTGATCTTCTCACGAGCCAATTAGTTGTGGTGCGTCGTCAGCTGGTTAATGGTCACCATTGGTGGCATAATTTTTTTTTTTTTTTGAGAATTGTTGTATCCTTTGTGGCTGTGAGAACTCATATTTTAACTCAAGTTGGAACTTGTTTTCTGCCTCATAAGCTGGTATGAAACGCCATATTCCTCCTGATGCTTCAGTTCTGAGAATGCAATGAATGTGCTCACGTATTGTTTGCTTTGTACATAGAGGTTGTTCTCTCATTAGCACTTATAGCAATTCGAGTGTTTATCATTATGAAAAACACGACTCAAACACACAAGAAGCAACAGATGTTTATTCACAACGGAAACATTAAATACAACAATTTGGAAAAGTTTTTCAAAAGGTAATAAGGGTTTGCTAAAATTTATTTTTGATGGGCACTTTCAGGAAAATAATTTTTATGACTTTTTCGAACGTTCGGATGCAACTCTAGATCATCTTTTGGAATGATATTTCTCTTTGCAACCAGCGTTTATTTTTACTTGTTCATTTATTTACTAGGCTCAGCCGTGTGTGACACTTTGCGGAGCCAAAAATCAGTAAGGTTTGAATTTACATTTTAATCAGCAGTAGTTCTAGGTTAGTATTGGGTACCAATTAGTCGTGATGGTTAATGGGTAATTATTTCGATTGGAAGGTGCTAGGTTAGGAAACTGGTTATTTGAAGCCTCCTTCAGATACTACTCTCGGACGGTTGAACAAATCCTGGCTGGGCAGGGGCAAGTAGCACAGAAACAGGAGGATAATAAAACTGGGACACAATGGCTGAACATTGTTTGAAAAGGAGGGAATGGTCAAATCAAACTCTAACATCACACAGATAAAAAAACTGAATTTTAAATATGATGTAAACATTCATGCGTGTAAACTTGTATTTCATTTCACGCAAACGAGCAACTTGTAAGTAATGTTGTTTATAAAACTGGGCCCTTGTATACAATATTTGCGACAATGCGACAATGTCTCAGAACTTTGCATGATTTATAATTTAAACTTGTATGATATGTGACGCTCCTTTTATGTGCATCACATTGAACAAAAATTTACGCTACTTTTTCGAACTGTGTAGGTCGAAGTTGATCTAGAACTCCTTGAATAGCCTGTTTCATGGAGAGATCATAGTCAATGGGAGAACTGTTGTTAGTAAAGCATACACGAGGGGGGTTATAGCACAAAAGGCTAATATCCGATGACATATAATTAACTCAAGTAACACATTTTCTTGCAATTATGTTGAGTAAATTTCTTTACAACCAAATTCAGTTATATAAAGGCTATATAAACTGTTTTATAACATGTATGTTGCTTGGGAAGGTAGATTCGCACGAATCTATTCTGGGTGCTCAATTCGAAAATTTATTCGAAGTTTTCAATCACAAGCTTGTTACTGACACTACATTTAATCAATATTCTTAATGAGTGCTCCCAGCAACGGTACTCCAGGGGTTTTACTCTCGCTAGAACCTCTAGGCTCATATTGTGTGTTGAATGTATACAGCCAAGGGCAATACGTAAACAACGATATTGAATGCGTTCCAATAAGGTGGCTGTTTCTTGCTGAGAGGAAGCAAAAAGAGCCATACTCAAGAACTGAAAGAATAGTCGTTTTATACAGTTTAATTAAGTCTTCCGGGTGAGCACCCCACCATGTCCCGGAAATTGATCGTAGAAAATTGATCCTTTGTTGACTCTTTTGTCAGTATTTCAACTTAGGGTGGGTACCTCAAGTGGATTTTGAATCAAACCAGACTCCAAGGTAGTCGAAGGTTAAAGGTTAAAGGTTAAAGATTTAGACGCAGTTGGGCTGGAATCCGCTTCCTTGTAAACAGTTTTTTTGCGGTGAAAATTCGATCTCTAAATTTCTTGCCCAGAAAGACAGATTATTTAGGGAATTTTGCAATGGTATTTGCAAGATTTCCGCACGTGGACCTCTCAGGAAAACCACGGCATCATCTCAAGTAAGGGACTTACACATGAACCTTGGGGTAAGCACATGTAGCTAATTCTAGAAGTTATCAGTTGACCTAGATTGAAGGTTATTTGTTTTTCTGACAGTAAATTTTAAAAGAAATTAACTAAAATACCGGGTAGTCACTACTGTGCAAATTGTCTGACAGTATGTCTATGGAAACAAAATCAAATGGCCCTTAATATCCAAAAAGACTGAAGCCAATTGCTCCTTGAGCGCAAAGGCCAGTTGATTATCGTTTGTTCCTTTACTCGTTCGGAAATCAAACTGCGTATTTTTTTCCCTTGATTTGTTTTCCGTCGATCTTATTTTCCGTGCTGAGCACCATTGTTACCGACGCCAGGGAGGTAGCTCCCACACCTGGATCCTACCTATCGACCCATCAACTCATGAACCGGGGACCAACGGTTTTACTTCCCTTCCGAAGAAAGGCGTGATCAGAGATGTTACGCCTCAGAACATCCCGACGGCACCGACTGGGATTTAACCCAGGCCACGTTTACCATTACACCACCGGCGCCACTGGGTTGCGAGCTTGCGACAGGCTGTACAATTGTATATCCCCTGATGAAGACCAAGTCCTTAGATCAAAACGGCTTACATAAAACTCCGTAGCGTTTTGATCCAACGTTAAAATCCAATAGCAGAAAGGTTTATCTGCACTCTAGTTTTAATAAAAGGGAGCTAAATTGTGCGTACATTCTGAAATTACAATCATAGGCGCTCCTTACAGGGCAGACTAATAGAAACAATCAGTTAGATACCAGCTCAAAGCTTACCATGACAGCACTGAACAGAACATAATACATAAAATTCCCTTAGAATGTTCGTGACAATTTTCTTGGTGAACCCGCCAAAATTGCCTTGACACTCTTCTCATATTTCTCTCACATTAGACTTGCTTTGAAGGTATGGTCAGGATAATCTTGTAATTCTCTTCAGTATTTTCTTAGTACTCTATCAAAATAGCCTTGAAGTTCTCCCAGAATTTGCTAGATGCTCTTCTCGCAAGGTTCCCTTTCAATTCATTAAAATCTCCGTTAGAATTCCATTCAGATTATCCTCCTTATAAATATTTTGCCTTTATGGATTCTCTTCAGCATACCCATTGAATTCATCTCAGATTTCTTTGGTAATGCTCCCAGCAGTTCCTCCAATTTATCATCAATGTTCCTTAAAACTCATCTAAAGATCTTTTTTTGTTCATTAAGTGTTTCCAGTGTTTTCATTGTATGGCAGTATCGCCAACGGGGG
The DNA here is from genome assembly GCF_037179485.1 of Ochlerotatus camptorhynchus. Lineage (NCBI taxonomy): Eukaryota > Metazoa > Arthropoda > Insecta > Diptera > Culicidae > Ochlerotatus > Ochlerotatus camptorhynchus. The sequence goes on from NW_027040880.1 coordinate 157,643, forward strand.
ACAGAGCGCTTCCATTGTAGCATTGAACGAGAAACGTGGTCAGCAATCACGCACTCATCACGAAACGTTTGAATTCTAAAGTCGACGCCGCATCGACCGAAAGAACTGCTCTTGAAGAACAATGAGGAGGACAACACAATGGTTGCTGTCGAGTAAACAGACGATAGCGCGACACAAATCGAGAGTGGCCTACTTCTGTCGACAGCCGAGTGAACACTGACATCTAAAGAATGTGGTCATTGATTTATCTTTGAGATTCTTTTTGCTTTATTCACAATTATGCAATTGTCATCATGGAACTCTACTTAGAATTATCATGGAATTCTCCCTTGAATTCATAAAGAATTCACCTCACACTTCCCTTTCAACTCTTTTCAGAATTACCTTCGAGTTCATAAATTCTAAGACAATTCTTAATTCTATAAATTCTATAATAATTCAGATTCTGAATTCCAAGGTATTTCAACCAGTGCTGAAATCTGTCATCGCAATTGACAGACTTTCGCGCGATATTGACAAAATTGTTTTTCACATAGTCACTGATAGACTGGACCCAAAAACCTTCGTCAAAGTCCCATTCAATGTTTCGTCAATGACAAAGATGCACATCATAACAAAAAGAGTAACTTCGTGAATTCTGTATCACATTATTTTAATCCAAGCTTGTTCACTTTAACGGCTCCATGACATTGTTTTGCTAAAGTAATATAATTTTGTTTCAAATCTATACATGCCTTGACAATTACTGTTAGCTCAAATGAGTGACCAAAGCAGAATTATGAATAACACCGTGTGTTTTCGAGATTTTTTAGCCCTGATATCAGTAAATACTATGAATTCTCAAATGAGATTAAAATTCTACTTAAGGTGATTCCTTGTAGAGTCCACAAATGGCCACCACGTAGGCTATACATACACCTCCACTTCGAATTTTCAATTACACACATCTCGGAAATTAATGCCCCATTTCACCTGAAATGGCTACTTCATGCATGCTGCAGTACAGCAAACGTGAAGTAACAGTTTTATTGTGGTTCGTATCGTTAGAGCTGATATTTGTGCACTTAAAGTTTCGAAGTGGTTACGAGAATAAGGATCTCACAGCGAAACACCTTAAATGAATTACTAATTTTACAAGGCTCAGTTTATAATTTTCAATCCTGAACAATTTTTCGATTTCTCTAATTTCCGTCATTGAATGTATAGTATAGTTGTCTATTACTGGTTGATGATACTACTGAGGGAATAGTGCCTAGCTATAAATGCATCAGTACGCTCAAAAAGCCCTTCCTCCCCAAACATTCAACCTCCGATCGACAACCAATCACCCGCTGGTATGAGCGTCAGCAGATGTCATTCATGTCTTGTATGCAGACGTCCGTATTAATATATTTTTAATCGTTTCTCTCCTTCTGGAGCGTTCACCGCAAACACGAAGATTAACCGGTAATTTTTCGGGATTCAATTTCACGCAAAAGGGATCGAAAATATCAGTTGGGGTATCTTTCTTCTTTGTGTTGAGCTGAAGCATCGAAACAAGCAACACATTTTCTGCGGGTTGTTTGTTTAGCAGGCGGAAACATAATTTATGTTGGTCCATCCCTTTAGCAGTCTAATTGTCGATAAATGGTAACCGAAACCCTATCATCATCACCATGATCGCCAAGGAGCGAAAAAGAGAAGGAAATGGTGAAGAAGGGGTTTGTCGAAAGCCTCTCACCACAAGGACTCATATGGATTGAGACGCCAGCAGTATGTTTGGGTTATAACACGAGAAAAAAAAACGGGTCATGATGGTGAACGTAGGCCACAAAATGATATCTCTATACACATGAGATGAGCTAATCAACCATATATTTAATAATGACGGTCCATTAGGAGAAAAGTACTTTTCCTGGATTTTTGTGGCTTAAAAAACACATATGGCATAATGGCTCTATTGTCGGTTAGTGACATGACATAATTAGAATAAAGAAGTTCAAAGAGCGGATGCTTGTGGTCTTCTTCAATTTTTAAGTTTACCTTTTCAGTTAATGTTCTGTATGTATGTGTATTAAAAAAAATATGTAGTTGAAAATCATAAATTTTCGCACAATATATGCTTGATGAAAATGGATTTATGATCAGTTAAAACATCGCTGTATTTACAAGCGTGTTTTTCTAATTCATTCAAAGCAAATGAGGTTGGAAGCTTTTGAGCGCATGAATCAACAAGTAAACTGTAATATTTTGCAACATTAAAATCTGTTTTATAATTTACCAACGTGTTATTGCAGTTCAAATAAAGTATAATAAAAAAACATAATACTAGTGATGATGATGATGATGATGATGGTCCCACCTCTTACCCCTACAAAGGTTTGAGCTGGACGAGTTATCTTTAAGATAATTAAATATAAACATTTTAACCAGGTTTGCAAACAAAATCGAGCTGGTTACAATTACAGATATAAATGTCCTGTTAAATATGCTATAGGCATCAACCAAAAACATTCAAAGGTGTAACTAGTTATCAAAAGTCCAAGTATAGTCCTCGACAATACTTCCATTTACACGTGACCTGGGATTTACACGTTTAAGCTTCCGCAGTGCCAGGACTATATCCAAGGAAACGACTTCCAGCCAACCCTTTACTAATTCAAGGCTTTTGCCACAATTTCCACGTATTAGTCATTTATACCTGTATTCCGCGCGCGAGGCTCAAACCATCGTAGACTACTCAAAGCTATTTTTACTATTACTACTACAAAATCAAAAAACTAAAAATCCATCATCACCATCGAGGCAAACAATGTAGTTTTTTGTATATGCTACACCAATTACTAAAATGTCTATATGACAGTCTCCATACAAAATAATCCGTTAGAGATAACTTTGTCAAGATACATGATTTATCCATTCATAAAAATTTAACTGCTCAATAAACAGCTTTTACATGTGAAATGCAGCGTCTCTTGAATTCTGTAAGTGTAGTTGCACGCTTGATGTGTCTAGTAATACTAAGTAATGGTATCGTAATACTAATAAATGTATCGTAACACTTAGTAAAATTTAGACAGTCGTTACATTTGTCAGTTCGCACAACCTCCTTTCGAATAAATAAATTCCACAGTTTGCTGCAATGCTGAATCTTTTATGCTCTCGTCCACAAAATCATCCATCGGTTCTATTTTGTCTGTCAGCATTCGTTCAAAGTCATCAAACACTTCACAGTGTTCCATTACTGAAGTATCTCTAGTTCGGCAACTATCTGAAGCCACAGTAAGGATTGTGGTATCACCAGCATCTTAACAGTTCGATTTAGGAGGAGCAGTAACATTATTGTTGGTTATTAAACGCTTGTATGCTGCTTTAAATTGGCTTGCACTAGGATTGTTGTTAGAGCCAGCCTTTGCTCGGACAGTCGCGAAGAATGTTTCCAGGTGATCCTGGCTAAACCTGTACGTCCTGATGTGTACCAAAACAACAAGCTCTTTATACATATTCAGAAAACTTTGCTTGTCAAATAAGAAGCCCAACAATCCAGTTTTGGACTGAGACTTCAGGATAGATTGTCCAGTTAACAATTGGATTGATCGGATAAATGTATCGGCGTATCGAAAAACTGCTTCAATTTCATCAAAATTGTCTTTGCTAAACGGCTTCTTTAATCCGGTAGCTTGCATATCCTTGCTGTTCATTATGTCGAACAAATTATTGATCAGACTTACTAGCCCTGCGGTATCGTCTGAACCACTGAAGGCAGGATCTTGTTGCTTTAGCAACCTCAAAGCGTCAGAAACGCTTTTGCTTGGTGTTTGTTCAGCCAGCACAACCTTCATTTTCTGGTTCTGAAAGTTAATATGATGATCTGCTAATTTTGGAGCTAATTTCAAACCGGTAAGGTTCTGAAAGTTGTTCAGCTTTTTTATGTACTTCAATCTTGCCTCGCCATTCATGGTGCGTAGAACAGACTAAGATAACAATATGTTTGTAACCAACTTCAGCAAGTAAAACATATACTCGATGCGTGCCAGAGGGATGTTGGAAATGCGTAACGAACGGTGCAGCATTAATTTTCAAGTTACAGCCAAGGGCATTAGCAACAGAAAAATTGGTTGAAGTACCGTCGAATTTGAAACTGACAACTTTAACGCCGACGTCTTCCAAAGCAACCAGACCGTTTTCAAGTATTATTATAACATACGACAAAAATGTTTTCAGTCCGCAGATCAAAAAATATGCTACTGGTATTTTCCAGTCTTCTTCAACTGATGACACTATGAAAACAAGTGCTCCCTTAGCTGGTTTCCAGCTTATCCTCCTCGCAAAAAAAAAGACAACGAATCTCCATAACTAGCAACTCCATCGAACTTTTTCTTTTGCGGATTCCATTCAACGAGTTGCCGGATCACTACTTCATCTTATTAATGGACTGTTACCAGCAACTGTCGTCCTTCAGAAGTCATAGCTTTTGATTTTGATTCCAGGACACTCAAAGCTTCAGCAGTGATTCCTGGTTCACCATCTAGCCCTCTGTACCATCTGGCTACCGTCTTATCATTAGGAAGGGCATTTTTAAAAGCAGCTTGAACATACCGATATGCTATCAGAGAATAAAAGTTCAGCGTCATAGCAAAGATACGCACCGTCTCACTATACGGCAGTTCACGATGCACGCTATCCAGTTCTTTTAAAAGTTCAGAATGTGTTTCGTATATCTGTATTTATTAAAATATTAATGAATAAAAAACTTCAATAAATACATTTTAATCTGGTGGTAAAAATAGCTAAGTGGTGAATGCTTACCTGAAGTAGCAATAAGTGCTCTGAAGACACCAAAACGGTTTGACGGAAACAAGCACTTTTATCACATTTTTTGCATTTTTGGGTAGAAAAATTAAGTCGTATTGCAATCTTACCACTTTTCTTGGAACGATGTTAGCGCTGACGAAGACTCCGTCGAAGAGGCTCGTTCACGTACATAGCTGTTTTAAATTACTTTTTCATTTTCCGTTTAAGTTTGAGCATTGTACTTCTCAGGAAGCTCGACTTGTCGGGAAGTATTCATCACATTATGGGCGGCGTGTGAAACGAAGTTAATGTCGACCACTGCAATTGGATGTCTTTTGTGTAATTCAGTTGATGAAGACCAGGTTAAAAAATGGCACAGCATTTTTCTTCAATGTTCGCTCTCCGTTGTTTTCCCGAAAATCACTTTCTTTGAAGTGCAGTGAGCAAATCCTTATACTGCTATAAACGGTATCATTGGAACCCGCCTGTGAAGATGCTCACCATTGATATTGCTTGGGTTTCTTGGGAAATCTACAACGATAAACATAGTAAGGTTCACAAGAACATAATCTAGAAAAACAGAAATCTTTTTATCGTGCCTGTGCAAAGATGTGCCATTTAACTTCTGCCGCCAATGTATATCAGTTAAGCACGGGGAAATTGAACATCGCATGATCAGTTTTATCCGGCGAAAAAACGGATAACGCACTGTAACGGTAACAATTACCTATAAAAATAATGAATTTCATGAAAAATCATAGGTAGGCAAAACTAGAGTCGGTGTATAATGAGTCACGCCAAGAGAAAAACAGTTGAACTCGCTTCACGGTTTTTTAAAGATTCCCATTATTTTCACTTGGCAGAGGACTTCTACAACAACTTCAAATGACTTCTAGCGAGAGAAAAAATATTGCGGCTTTAGTGAATCATTATATCAGTGATTTTGTCAAATTATCTTAACAAAAAATAGTAGAAATTCTCATTACTAATCATTACCGAGCGTATCTCATGACAATTCAACGCTCACTGCGTATTTATGCTCATTCGATTATATTTTATATTTTATTGCAATACCTTTCGTGGACCTTTCATAGCATTGTAATGTTTATTTACTTTGCACGATAGGTAGCCGTTTTGACAGTTCAATAGGTAGACTTGGCTTCACTCTTGGCGTGACTCATTATACACCGACTCTAGGCAAAACTCGTCAGAATTCCCCCTGCTACACGGTAAGAAAAAAGTACCCAACGGCCAGTTCACTTTTACCTACTTTTGACTAGTTTGTCTCCTTTTCTCCTTCTAATGTTGTCAAAAACGGAGGAGTAAAACCACCCAACAGGGGTAGTAAAGTGTGGGAACCCAACGTTGAGTATAATCATATTTACCTACTGTTGGGTACAACTAACTTACTTTTGGTTAAAAAGCTAGTGGAAAATTCCATACAAACTGCACACAAGTAAATGAAAATTACGTTGACCCGCTTTACCTACTTTTGAGTTCCTGCACTATAGTGCCGAGATGAGTGAAAAAAAACTTAATTTTGGGAACTTTTTTCTAACCGTGTAATGTTGTCAAAAAAAGAAGGGGCAAAAACACCCAACAGGGGTAGTAAAGTGTGGGAACCCAACGTTGGGTATAATCATATTTACCTACTGTTGAGTACAACTAACTTACTTTTGGTTACAAAGCTAGTGGAAAATTCCATACGAACTGCACACAAGTAAATGAAAATTACTTTGACCCGCTTTACCTACTGTTGGGTTCCCGCACTATAGTGCCGAGATGAGTGAAAAGAACTTAATTTTGGGAACTTTTTTCTAACCGTGTAGAAGGTGTTCGGAAATGAGATGTGTAGACGGCGGGAAAGAAAATACGTTCCATGATGTGTGTGATAGCGATGATTTGTTGGAATGGATATGTGAAGGAGAAGGAGAGTCTGTTCGGTACGTGAAGGTTCGTATTACTGGAAGTCAGTTGGTTGGTCGAGGAGATTCATTCTGTTGGCGATTTTTCATACAGCTGGACAAAATTTGTATCGAGGGATTTTTGGTAGTCTTCGTTCACGACAATATGTTTATGTAATATTAACTTTTTTGAAAACCGAGACATCTTCTGCACTTCCACGAGGATTCACTGGAATTTTGGATAAATGGGCTGGGTTATGATACGCTGAATTTAAAAGATCTTCAAGCTCAGTAAGCAACAACGGTCACCGAGCCCATAACACCAGTTATAACCGTTTTGTTATTATTGCCGTTCAATCTTGGCAACGGGCAACTGTCACGATAAGCGTCATAACTAGGGCCAACAAAACCTACGCAGCGAAACAAAGAAGGAAACTGATGTTAGTGTAAAATGTTAGCGAGCCTGATTCACCATGGAAGTGATGAGATCTTTTGATTGCATCGTGACATTGAAATCGAAAAGACCATGGATTGACCCCATGTTCTTCTGCTTGGTGAGCAAAAACAGTTGTCACTAGGCCACCGAGCCTCTTATATAACAAATACGATTATGATCGAGTCCATGATCCAGCTGCTAAACTAATTGCAAAATAATGCCTATAAAAACAGTTCTTTCACAGATCTTATTGTTTGTTTCACTCTTTATTTGTTCCAAATTACATTCATGTTTTAACCTAGGTACTCCAGCTACTACAGTTAAATGGTGTATTCGTTGAAAATGACACACACATATTTACTCACCGAAATTAAACCGATTATCGGATTTTCTTGAAATTTTCAGGGAATGAAAAACTACTAATGAGTTATGATTTACAAAATTTGTTTTATTCAATTAAATCTTCTATCCCGAATGCCCACACCTTCCTTTTCACTTCACCCATCAAATTTTGTACAACCCATTTTTCCAGCCAGGAAGGCAGCTCCCACACCTAGACCCTACAGTGGAAAGCATCAGTGCAGATACCAATACTTAAATGTAGAGAAGCTAAAGTAACTACACAATTTAGAAGAATAACACTAAGCAACATCGAATATAAAATTTATGCTAAGTGGTTAGTAAGAAGACTTCGTGAATACGCTGGAGATCAGGGCTACCATCAGGCAGCGTTTACAAAGGAAATAATATCGATAGATATTGGAAAAATAAATACTAATTGGAAGGAACTAAGTTCACAATTGGTTAATATCTTTTAGGTACCAGCATTTTTGAAGGAATTATTGGTCCAACAGCATTTAATTAATAGAGTTATGCAAGAATTAAATGTGGAAAGGGCAAGCATACTATATGACGGTGTTAGTACATAGGAAAGAATGAAGGCAAAAGACATTAAGCGGGGATGCCCGTTTTCACCGTACATATTTACACTTATTATACAGAAAGTGCTTGGGGAATAGAAGAAAAAGTGTCATTAGGCAAATCTTTTAGATGATAGTAATGGTAGTTTACCAGTAATAGTAGTGTTTGCAGATGATGTATTAATAATAGCAGAACATGTAAAAGAAATGTAACTAAAATACACACTTAGAAAAAATCATGTAAATTTAGGTGCTCTGAGACTGACATATACGAGCATCAATTTTGACATAGAATAACAAACGAAATATTCAACTCCATCAAACGTACTTTTCGTCGAGTAACGAACTTTTCAGTCTCGAAGCAGTTAATTTTACATAAAATATTTGTTTACGTCTGACCCTTTATGTCAAAGATGGATTCCGTCACGTGTAAAATTAGTTATTTCTAAGTGTGTACTTAAGGGGAACCTCACCGGCCCAAAAATAAAAAAATATTTTCGGTACGTTTTTATTTTTCTAAAAATATTGGGAAAAATTATCAAAAATCCAAGAAAATTAGTTTCTTCCTTAGATTTTTGTCCAACTTTATGCCATAATGACTTATAAAACACGTTTTTGCACGTGAATTTTCTTTAAAAAATTAGAAAAATGTGATTTTTTTAGATTTTTGATACTTTTTTTTCAATATTTTTAGAAAAATCAAAACGTAATTTTTTTTTTCGGAGCGGTCTGCTTCCCCTTAAGGAAGAGCTAGGTAAAATAGGATTTGAAATAAATAGTGCGAGAAGCCAAGTTCATGCTTTGTTCACACAAATCTGGAGAATTTATTCAACTACAACATGGTGTTGGTTAAGATATGTCGAGAAGCTTTTATTCGACTTCCATGAGTTGTAACAGAGCTCAAATGTTTCATTAGTCAGCGTTTAATTGGACATCTTTTGTTCCTTAAACAGCGATGATGATGATTTATACGCTTGATTATCATGTGAAGTAACGTGAAAATTGGACACTATTATACATTTATTAAACGATTATTTAACTGCAGGAAAATTAATCCAAAAATGAAAAACGGAACGGTACAGAGACAACAGACAGAGTGGTATTTTCTTTAATGTTTGTTTTCATTATTTCTGACGAAGCACGCACCACACACAGATCTAGAAAATTTATTCCATACATATACATTAGACTGATGCAAAATTTGAAATTTTCGCTCCACAGTGCTCAAATGGTTTCAAATCAGGTCTTGATTAGCCTCCCAAAATTTAAACTCATTTGGTTAGAAACTGACTTGGCACAAACTATTCAAAGTTTATATGGAAATTACTATGGGAAAACCAAACTTTTTGTTCATTATCTTCTATCCACTTTCCATAATGCTTTTTCAAAAATTTCTATATCTATTATTACGGGAAATTTTCTAAGCTACAACTTTGCGGAATATCGTTTTTCAGCCAAATGTCAAATTAAATTGTTATTAATTGTTTAAGAGATTGATAATCTTATGGCATGATCCAGCAGCTGTTCTGTAGGCAACACTGTATTCTGCAGTGTGAAATAGTAGCCATGATATTTGTGCCTGATGAACAGTTGAATGAGCATAATCATAAGACATCAGTGACTTGAATCATTAATAACTTTTGTTCCTTACATTTGATTGAGAAGTGATTTTCAACAAAGTTGTAGCTGGGAAAATTTGCTGCAATCACTGCTATCATTTTTAAAAGCATAGTGATGTGGTGAATTGTTAGATAGATATCAACAAAAACATAAGTTTTCCCATAGTAATTCCCATATAAACTTGAAATGGTTTGTGCCAAGTCAGTTTCTTACTAAAGTAGTTCAAATTTTGGGAGCCTAAGCAGGACCCAATTTGGAACCGTTTAAGCACTGTGGAGCGAAAATTTCAAATTTTGCATCAGTTTAATATACATTTCCGTGGCATGGGTTTCGAACCATGTACCTTCCGATCACCAGCCGCTTGCCTTTCCATCTGAACTCCAAGAATACATCATATAGGCTACTCAATATTCAATAAAAGCTTGCTTGAAACATAATGCCTATCAGCAGTCCCCATCGTCCCAAGGGTCCAGTGGGAATCATTAATTCATTCTCGTTGTTTTACATGAGACCAATTCTACCTCTTAATCTCTCAAATTTCCAAGGATGCTTTGACAGAACAGAAGTGGAACTTCGGATCATTTTACATTGGAGAACACTAGCACACCTTGCGTTAGAAGGCATCTTCTGCCTGCAGTTAAGATAGGCAACATGCTATATAGTGTGAGTGCGAAAAGAAAGCCCGTGTGGAACAGTACCACAACGCATCGCTTGTTAAATAGACAAACGTACCACTTTTTGATTCACCGATTTTTTTGCACTTTCCCTTCTGTTCTGTGATGCTGGGTTATTTATTAAACTAAATCAGTGAATTTGGTATCGTGAAGTTTGTCATCGATGATTTAGATTTAGAACATAAATAAAAAAGGGTTGAGCTTGGGATTGAACTTACGACCTTCTACTTGGAAAGCGGAAACGGTAACCACTACTCTACTGATTTCGTCTTGTTGTTTGACTGAACCAGTGTTGTGGAATAATGAATCTAATACGTCGTTTATAAGCATGCAATTGACCACTTTGTCAAGCAGTTTTGGCGTGACTTTCTACCAGCGATTTCACAAAACTGGACCAACTAATTTCATTTTTTTATGAAACGCACAAACGTTGGCTACTTTTCTCGTGGTTCTAGAAGAAACAATCTCAAAATAATGTTTTATTTCAAAGTTCGAGTGGTAGTAAACGTCATTTTAACTGCTCGAATGAAGTGGTTAATTAAAACATGGACACATGGCGGTATAAGAGCTATTTTGCTGAATGTATTCACATTTATACAGCAATATTGTAGAGCAATGCAATAAAATCTAATAATGCAGCTAGAAAACATTTATAAGACTAGACGTCTTAGCATTTTATTGAATCAATTAAAAACAGTCTAATTAAAGCGTCAATCTATGTGCCAATTATACTATTTCAGTTTGTTATTAAATCAAACTTCTGGTGCTGAATCTGGAAGAGGGTTAACATTAATAAAGCTTTTTATAAGTAAATTAATCATATCAGAGCAAACAGCGGAATAAAGGCACATCTATCGATCTCAATGAGCTTTTTTCAGCACATAATTCAACAACCTATTTTATTCAGCATTGTACACTGTTATACAGCATTTATTCAGTATGCATGCTTATTTGTGACTTTGAATTGTTTGTTGGGTACTTGACAGAAACACTAGATAGGCCATAAACGAAAATAAAAAGGTGATTTATCTTTATTAATGAGGCTTTCAGCCTGGGGCTGGTTCGCCTCCACTAAAAAAAGGTGTAAACAAGCAATACCCAACTAACATTTTCAGATTTATAAGCCAACTTGTCCAACATTGTGCTGTAAAGTAGCAGAAAAAAGTTGCATATACAGCCCAGCAGAAGCTAGCAAAATAGTTTTGGAGAGCGTTTTCACAACCATTATTTAATTTTTCAGTCACACTGAATAACAACAGCCAATAAACGTTAATGTCACTTCTTTGCAAATATTAATTAACTTTCAACTAATGGCTGCAAAACAAAGCTATTAAAATGAATATATTACTCACTTTTTGACTTCTATACAGCCAACCACTCTTGCTGAATAACATAAACATCAAAAGTGCCTTTTCAACAACTAAACAACCTCTACTCAGCTAATAAATTGTGTTAGTGCTATTTTGGTAGCATTTAGTTTACAACTAGGTTTATTTTTAGACGTGTCAACTAGGTTTATTTTTAGACGTGTGCAGTTTTACTCTGCTCCTTTACAAAGCTGAAGTAACTAGTCGAGAAAAATGATTTATGTGCACTATTATAAAGCCTCTACTCAACGATATTATTGTAGAAAGTTATTTATATTTTTTAACTTCAGTTCAAAGTGCTGGCGTAGCGAAGTTGGAAGTGTCAAGGTTTGCCAATACGGTCGTCGTCTCGGGTTAGATTCCAGGATCCGGTGCAGGGTAGATAATTTGAGGGTTTTGCTTATTACTAATTTCGATTAATTTGATTCTCACAGCAAAATAAACTCAATCAATTCCTCCAACAAAAAAAAAAGCGCTATCAAAATTTAACCCAGCTTCAACAGAAAGCTGTGTAGTGATTATTGGATAACCAGGAAAAGGTTTAATAAGCGTCTCTCAAGTTCGCACACAACTGAACAGCAGGAAAACAGCTGTTTATAAGCGTAAATGGAAATGCAATAAGTGCTTGTTCCAACCGTCCCAACAGCCATAAGTAGCTGACTAAGTTCGCCAGATTTACTTGTATAGAGGTTGAGTAAAGGATGCCTCATATCGTATAACGTTTGAATACATCTTGAGGTTGTATAAATGAAATGAGTAAGTGTTTACATTGTGAAAATTGTAAGTTGGGTAAGTAGAAGTAATGTCATAATATAATTTTTGAGAAAATATAATCCACCGTGAAATCTAACTAAGTTGATGTTTAAGGCAGTTATATCATACAAAATCACGTATTGACTTAAGGCTGCAGCATTAATTAAAATAAATAGGAAATCAATCAGCAAATATGAAATGCAGATATTAATGGAAATGTTGAAATATTGTAGAGATAGCCCAAAAGGTAGTTAAACAGTGTCAAAGTTATTAGATGGAAAACCGCAGTAAAGAAAATCATTGTGATGAGAATAAATTATTTGGGTCACATTCAAAGCAGACATGAAGGACATCCATTGAAGGTAGCACAGAAAATGAAAGTAAATAAGGCCTGTACTCGAAAAAAATGCACCAGACAAAAGAGTTTGCCAGAAATTTATTTTAAGTCGGATTTTCTTGAAACTTTCAGGGAATGAACAAATACATATGGATTATGTTTTGGCATAATTACTTTATTCAATTTCCTTTCCATCGCTACAAGCCCGCACCTTTCCCTTAAGACCCCTCATTACATTTTGTGGAATGGTGGAGCCGACCTTTTTGGTCACTTTCATCCATTCTTTCTTCAACGCCAGCTCGTTCTTAAACACCTTGGACGATTTTCGAACTTTGGCCTTCAATATGGCCCAAAATATTTCCACGGGACGAATCTCTGGTGAATTTGGGGGGTTGGCGGTTTTTGGTACAAAAACAACGTTATTGTCTCTGTACCAATCCAACGTAGATCGCTCGTAATGGCATGATGCCAGGTCCGGCCAAAATAATGTCTCGCCTCCGTGGGACCGCAGGAAGGGCAACAGACGCTTCTGGAGGCACTCGGTACGGTAAATTTCGCTGTTGATGGTACCCATTGTGATGTACGGTTTACTCAGTTTACCCATTGGCATATGGCCTGCCAGAGCAAGTATTTTTTGGCGAATTTGTCCACTTTCTTCTTCCATATGCCTTCTGGAACATCAAACCGTGATTTGGCAAAGTAGAACTCCAGCCCCGGTATCTGCTTTGCGTCTGCCTTGATGTAGGTTTCGTCATCCATTACCACACACATCGGTTTCGTTAACCACTCTCGATACAGCTTCCTTGCGCGGGATTTGGCCGCCGTGTTTTGTTGATCACGCTTATTCGGTGCCTTCCGGACCTTTAATACACGAAGCCCAGCTCGTTTCATGGTTTGCTGAACGAACCAGGCGGAACACTTTGCCTTCAGAGCCGCGTCGCGAATCGAAAGGTTCGGATTACGCTTGAAATAATCCAACACCTTCCGGGCCTTCACAGGGTCAGCTGTCTTCGATTTTCTTCCACTTCCAGCCCGCCGCTCGGTCGTCTGGGACTCCTAAGCGATTTTACCACCTGAGACACAGTTGTATGGGTGATTCCCAGTTGTCTTCCGATCTATCTCATGGTCGCAGTCGGATTTTCCATACCGGCGCGCAAAATTCTCCGGCGATTTTCTTCTGTTTCGATGATATCTTAATAACCACTGAACCGATTGTTATGAAATTTTGCACATGTAAACAATTTACTCCAAACTAGTTATACCCAGATTTTCATCAATTTTTACCCACGGATAAAAAAGTTACACACGGATAAAATTGATACATTTTTTTCGAGTACAAGCCTTAGTAAAGAGGTAGACCAGCTAGACATGGACTATATACGTGTCAGATTTGGAAATGATCATTTTTGAATCTGGAAGTGTGTTTATGATACCATTTTCCATTTGATAAGGGTAGAGTGAACATGCGGGGCTCATTGTAATTAAAAGTAACCTCGGAATTGTCGTGAATTACCAGGCATTCTCAAATGGGTCACTGGAGCTACAATAGAGCTAACACCTTCTATCTCTCGGACTAAACCTGCTTTAAAGTAATGTTTATAAAAAGCAGTGTTCTTCCATAATAACCAGTGATGGAAAGTATCATGACACTCACTCAACACTCGTCAACGCATCATCCGACTATCGCTGAAAGAACGTTTTGTCACGCAGTGAGAGGTAGAGTCATGGCAAACAACAATCACCAGTAATGGTCGCTGCTCACAGGCAGAACGTAACACTCGCTGTTGATGCTGTAAAACACAACGGAAACAGTGAAGACTTCTGCAGTACGATGATGAAAAAAAGCGAAACGACAGAAGAAAATGAAAACAATGCCTACGCATTCCAAGTTCGTCTCGGCACACGCGACTGTATGAGTTACAAATAAAGCTGACAAAATTAAACGGAAGCTGTTGGGCTCACTCACCAACACACTCACATAAGCAAGCAGAGAAGCAACTGCTTCAAAACGAGCACAGATGAGTATCGTGATTGTCTGGAATGACCAGATCAGTGATGGATCACCACCGAAGAAGACAGTCACCAGTTGCTTTTTACTTATTTCGTCGACTTTATGGATGGTCATGAAGAGTGCTTCCACAAGCACATTGATAGGAATGTACCAAGCGTTGCTACCATCAGCTGTTTGACGATCGTGATTGTGATAGGTCGCAACTCTGATAATAGCACTGCCGGCCAGTGGTGGTTAGATTATACACACACAGAGGCAATCACGCTTACTACTTGGCGTCGCTTAACGAGTAAATTTGCCTCATGGTTTCCTGTCGAAAAATCTGCTGGAAAATTAGGAAAATGACGAAAATTTCACTCAGTCTAGGAGTAGTACCAATAGACTGAGTAAATCCAATCTTAACTTTTCTCATATTCGGGGAGTTTTTCCTGGACAACCCTGGAAAAACATGAGGCAAATTTACTCATCGCTGAGTTCCTGCACTTTATGTGATTTATGAGTTAACTAAACTCAAATTTGGGTCGTTCTCATTCGCCGTGCATTCCTTAGTTATCGGTTATCATTGATACTTAAACATATGCGTTTAAAAGTTTCTAATTTGTAGTAAAAAATAACCTATTTAAAGTAAAAAGAAACGATTTTTGGGTAATCGTAGCTTAGTTTGCATGCGAAAGTGTTGTTAAAAATCAATACAAATATTTAGCAATTTTTTTCCTTTGCAACGACAATGGATATTTAAGAATAAATAATCAAATACGATTGAATTATAAATTTTTGAAACGAACATGCTTTTGAATTTAATTCAAACTTATATATTTTTGTTTCAAACATATTTTTAATTAAATAAATTATGTGTGAGACTGATGGTTTAAAAATTCCATCACGATGAGGTATGGGAGAGAATTTTTAAAATGCTTCTATTTATTAACTCAGTATTTTGATTATTTATTATATCACTACGGAATGAAACATATCAAGGGTTACTCGATAAATGCATTTAACCATTTTTAAATTTTCCTTCTCAATATTTTCATAGATAGGTAGTGTTGAGATAGTTGAAGAAATAGTTCGGACTATACGATAGCGAAACTCGAATTTCGGTGGAGTTTGCTTCAAGGTGAAATTCATAAGTTTTATTAGCATTCAATTTAACAATAACGTAAGATTAGTAGGCTGCATCTCGTCGTCAAAACTACGGCCGTTTAGTTGCCACCGTCCTGAACAGGTTGGTTTCAAATTATCCCTCGTTGTGAAATCAAATTTAATTATAATGCTTAGATAACATAATACAAGCATTTCAAAATTCTCTCTCATAGGGTAAATGGCTCTAATGTTGGCCTAGGGTTTAAGATTGGGCTCATCACTAAAAATCTGCTATTTATGATTTGTATCTAGATGAATGCATTATTGGGACGCTACTAATGTATATTTTTGGTCGCTGTTGAAAATTTAGTCAATTGCTGAATTTATGTATGGGCCCAAGTTAGGGGCCTTTAGGCCGAAATTACATCCATTTACCCTACCTCACCGGGAAGGAATTCTGAACCCATCATCGTGTCGATTGTACTTATGTTCGTCACGAAAGCTATCGTGAATTAGAGCCTGGCCAACGGTACCAGAACAAGTGGCCAACAGACATTCAGTCGCAATGGTCTTCTCATCAATGTATTCGTATCAACCACTAACTAAAATGCTTTAAAATATGCTATTGAGATTGTGATTCATCTTCGAAGAATCCTCCGGCAACGATCCAGCACAGTCACAGTCAATCGTAAATCAGGCGTGTCGAATGCCGTGTTTAAAAATCAGATTTGTTACTCTGTTTGCTCTTTTCGCTGCGGCTAAGAAAGATGGATTGCCTGAGGGTGTTAAATTGATATTTATTGGATTCCCATCTCCGGTGAGCCCATCGGGAGCAGAAGATATTGAGATTAATCGGTTCAGATAAGATAGGAACGGGAGCTGTGTAAATTGAGTATATCATTAAGAATGTCTACGCATGTTCCAACCATGTCTTCAAATGCTTGGAATATTGTCAACAACATTAACGGCGTGGCAAATCAAAAATGGAAACAACGCAACTGTAATCACAAAGCACACCATTTTTCATTTGTCAGCTATAATTAAATGATAAAAATCCTTATCGATTCAAATTTTTCCTCTTCAATTCGGTATGCCCTCACGAAACCCATTCGATATTTTCATTATCTCTCATCTGCCTACCACCGAACACGAAAAAACGAAACGCAGACATAAGACTCACAAGAGGCTGAACCAGTTCCAATTCAATCGGTCACGGACACTTGTATTGGGTATAGGTACCTACTACTACTACTGGTGGTGTGTTCCTCTCACACATTTGTTGGTACTTCGGAGAATTGTTACAAATTTGGCACCTTTTCCGTGTCCGATTTCTTGCCCGATTGTCTCATCACTCTCCGGCTCGTCTAGAAGTCAGCCCCAGCAAACAATCAGTGGCCATGGGATGATTAGGGTTTGATTGTTTCCCTTTCAACTCCGTTGCCGCCAGAAGTTGCGGCGACGAGCAACCATTCCGGCATTCGAAACTAATCACATTAGTAACAGTATCATTTATTGGTTTCTTTTCGGCCTGTGTGTTTTAGATTAGAACGGAGTGATTTATTCGGTTGCTATTTTTCTTTTCCCCTTTCCCGATGGTGGTCGGTTTTCGGTTCTCCTAATGAAGTTGGTCGAAGGAAATCACGGGCGTTTTTCCATCTCTATGACGGAAGTTTATCGGTTCCGATTGTTTGCCTTTCAGGAATTTAATTAAGTCGTTGTTAAGGGACGAGCTGCGAGACGATTGAAGTGAAATAGGTTTACACGTGTGAACAAAGAAATCGGAGTTAAATGATCTTGTCTCCCTATAGCTTTTTTTTTTGATACATGAACTGCTGAAAATCGTTTATTTGTCCTATTTGGATTTTTAATGTATTTCCTATTGTGTATTTTGATTCAACCACTTTAAACTTTGCGATTGTCCTCAACTAATCGTTATGTAGACAAATTTACGGTCATTCTTTCGATTTAATATAATGAACTCATATGTTCCGACATAAGAAGCGCCGCATGGAAGAGCTAGGCTACTGGTAGATTGAAAGTTGGCGACCGAGTTGACCAGCAAAAGGAATAACAATCATTTATTAAATCTTGTGTACGCTCGGTCACCAGTTTTCACAGGGCTTAACACAATGGTAGCGGCATAACAGCAAGCACAAATTTTCCAATACACTGAAATCTGTTTGACAACCCACAATAAGCGCGTTGCGGCCATAGCGGCATTGTACTACAACTTTTTGAAAAATCGCGGTTCAGTTGAGCGGCAACCTGATAAGTGCTCAATGTTTTCAGTTGAATTTTTTGTAATTTTGAATTAACCAAAACTTTCAAGGCGTGAACCAAATAATTCAAGCTCGTAGTTAGTTGTAAAAACCATGTTGGCCGCATCTGGACATGTCCGGGTACCCTCGGAGAAGCGTTTAGTTTCTTCTTGAATCAACACCCTCATGCGACACATCAAACTACAACAGAATTGAAAAAATAAGATCAGTGGTGGCCATATTAAGTACTCAGTACCACGTTGGCCAGATCCGGATATGTTCGGATACCACCGGAGAAGTGTAACTTGAACCTACATCCTCATGGGACACATAAAACTACATGAGAATTCAAAAATATTAACATTGGCGGCCATATTAAGTACTCCGGACCACGCTGGCCAGACATGTTTAAAGTGCTTCCTTGGAGCTTCATAAATTTCTCGAAATTTTCCTGCGGCCAATGGAATCTTTCTGGAGTTCTCAGAACTTTCCTGAAATTCTCTTCAGAACTACTTTGAAGGTCTTCTCAGAACTACTCTCCTCAGACTTACTCTGAAACTCTTATCAGAACTGATCTAAAGTTCTCCTCAGTACTACTTGGAAGTTCTTCTCAGAACTATTTTGAAGTACTCCTCAGACTTACTCTGAAACTCTCCACAGAAATACTCTGAAGCTCTCCTCAGTACAACTCTGAAGTTCTCTTCACAACTACTTTGAACTTCTCCTCAGATTTACTCTGAAGTTCTCCTCAGCACTACATTGAAACTCTCCAGAGAACTACACTGAAGTTTTCCTCAAAACCACTCTGAAGGTTTCCTCAGAACTACTCTGAAGTTCTCCTCAGACTTACTTTGAAACTCTCCACAGAAATATTCTGAAGTTCTCCCCACAACTACTTTGAACTTTTCCTCAGAACTACTCTGAAGTTCTCCTCAGAACTACTCTGAAGTTCTCCTCAGAACTACTCTGAAGGTCTCCTCAAAACAACTCTGAAGTTCTCCGCAGACTTACTTTGAAACTCTTCACAGAAATACACTGAAGTTCTCCTCAGAACTACTCTGAAGTTCTCATTTAAATTAATTTGAACTTCTTCTCAGAACTACTCTGAAGTTGTCCTCAGAATTACTTTGAACTGTTCCTCAGAACTACTCTGACGGTCTCCTCAAAACAACTCTGAAGTTCTCCGCAGACTTACTTTGAAACTCTTCACAGAAACACACTGAAGTTCTCCTCAGAACTACTCTGAAGTTCTCCTCAGAAATACTTTTAACTGTTCCTCAGAACTACTCTGAGGTTCTCCTCAGAACTACTCTGAAGCTCTCCTCAAAACTACTCTGAAGTTTTCCTCAGAACTACTCTGAAACTCTCCACAGAACTACGCTAAAGTTCTCCTCAAAACTACTCTGAAGGCCTCCTCAGAACTACTCGGAAGTTCTCCTCAGACTTACTTTGAAACTCTCCACATAAATGCACTGAAAATCTCCTCAGAACTACTCTGAAGTTCTTATCTGAATTACTTTGAACTTCTCCTCAGAACTACTCTGAAGTTTTCCTAACAACTACTCTAGATCTTCGATGAAGTTTTCAACATTTTCCTGAAATGTACGAAGTTGTCTGAATATACTCTTGAATATCTTTAAACTTTCCCGATAGTCGGGACTTCCTTAAAGATATATTTACTCCGCAGAAGTTCTTTGAACTTCTCAATAAATTAGAGTTCTCTGGACTTCCCTATTCTCTATTCACGGAATAGATATTAATTACTCTTCTCCAAAGCACTGGATATTTCCTAACGGTTCATGGTACTTCTTCAAAGTGATTCCTAATGTTTTGAAGTTAATGCAAATTCATCGATGAACCTGACAATGTTCTGAAGATCCATAGATCAACATAAGATCCCTTTTCCCTTCACTGTGCGATCAAATAGAATATTTTTCTCTAGGTGTTCTCATACACGCTTGTAGAGCGATACAGCCTCATACAGAGAGAAAAATCAACGGATTTGAACGGAATGTGATCTACACATAGGTATAAATAGTAGATCCCTTTCTAAGAAATCATGCATACTTTCCTAAGGTTATAACATAACAATACCCTGCAAATCTCATTTAATTACCCCCACTCCCGTAAAAGCAACCTCATCCAGCAAACACAACACAATTGAAAAAATAACAAACCACTTCCTTTTCCCGTTTCAGTGCTGCTCCCTGCTTTTTCTCCCATATAATTCCCCCTGTCTGACAGGCAAAAGCACAAAAATAAACACCGATTTTCGCACTCCATTGCGCGCCCTTTTTGTTGATTTTGTGTAAACTGCATGAAGGCGCCGCCTCGTCCTACCAAACTAATAGTAACAAAGCCGCCGATATCACAACAAGACCCAGTAGCGACAAATTTAGGGCGGTGAAACAACATAAATCTTGACAAAGAGCAGATTTATATGGATAACACGTCGCACATTTAGTCCAAAACAAAATTAAAAAGCGAATAACGAAGATGAATAAAACAGTACGGTGGTGGTGCTCTTGGTGTGTCAACCGGGGAAAAAAGGGAAAAGGAACGCTCGCGTTGGAAGGATGCTCTGAGTTCTGCAGGATCCAACTAAAAACGTGAGCCAGTTCAATGTAGGAATACCTACCTTTGTACATACCTAGGATGGTAAATCAGAACGGCAAGAGTTGTGATTAGTGATGGAGAATAAAGCGCTTTTTGCGAAAGAGAATTTGTAGGTGTCATGTTCGAGGTAAATAGTATGCATCGATGCGTGTCATGTACCGTAAACCGAAGACAAATTGATGTCTGTTTAACATAAAAATCGAAACAAATTTCTGCAAAAACGAACATAATTCATCAATTGATTAATGGTTTTGATGGTTTTAATAAACTAGTAATTTTGAGGACTATATTGTACCACACTGAAAATAAAATTTAGTTTATACAACGAAATAGTTCGTTTGATCCACGAATCCATTCGATGTTATCTGCAACCAGACATGGAAAATCATTTGCATTTATTTCGTTCATTCATTTAAATTCATTTGCTCTTAACTTTTTTCATCAACAGAATTCCAAAAAATGATGCATTAAGCTTTTGTAGGTTTTGTTATTAGCTACAACTTTTGTCAACAACTCATATCCGAATCTCTTATGTATGACGAACCAGAGCGAACAGAAGCCACTACTGTTTTTCAGTGAATGTATTTTACATTCACTGAAAAACAGTAACAAGTTCTGCCCGCTCTAATTCGTGATGCATAAGAGATACAGATTTGAGTTATGGACAAAATTTGTAGCTAATAACAAAATCTCCTAAAGCTCTATACATCATTTTACGGATTGCTGTTGAAGAAAAAAGTTAGAGGCAAATGAATGTAAATGATTGCATGAAATTAATGTAAATGATTTTCCATGCCTGTCTGCAACAAAATAAATTTGTACTTTTTATGAAGCTAGTTTCGTTATTAATTCCGAGGGGCACGCAATTCAAAGAACCGGTCCGTTGAAGTTAAAATGCAATCAAAAGTACTTAAAGTAATTATTGCGTTTTGAAGTAGTACTGACGGTAATTAAAATTATCTATCCGTAATTAATGTAATTAAAAGTATTGGAAATGTAATTAATGTACTTTAGTTAAGAAATTTCAACTGTAATTGATGGAGTTAAAAAACTGTTAATGTTCTACATTGTGTAATTAATGTAATTAAAGCAGTGGTTAATGGAATTAATTTGATTACAGCCGTTGCCTGCGTTGGAGTTAAAGGTTATTACGTGCCGCTAGATTAATTCCACACTCGCTACGGATTTCATTTTGTATTGCGAACGAATAACTCATAAAAAAAAATACGAAACTTAGAATAGAAAACATACAAACATACAAACATTCAAAAAAGAATATGACTGTATTGTACATAAATAATGCAAAAATTTACGAAGGCATTTCGTACGATCGCATTTCACTCAAGAGGCAACCAGTCCCCATTTCCTTCTGTGAAGAATGATTTCCCCGCATCAGACTAAAGTCCATCCCTTATTGTAATCCCATCTCCAACATCAACTTGACGATTCCACCTTCATGGCCACCAGCATTCACATCAGCATCAATCGCAGCAACAACAAATATGAGCAGGACGACAAAAGCAGCAACAGCTTTTGGACATACTAAACTCAGCACATCACCACCATCAGCATCAGGAACAACAACAATACGAACAGGCACCTTATAAGGCCAGAAGAACAGCAGTTTGCTGGTCCGTACGAAATTCAGCTCGTGTATTGTACGAATAAGGCGTAATATTAGCATTTTTCCAGATGACAGGCAATACGAATGTTTCGCACAATTAACGGAAAATTTGTTTTATCTACGAAACCCATTTTTACTAAATGAGCGTAAGAGAAATAACGAAAAAATATTTTCAGTGCACATTTTTTTCCTTGATTTGTTTTCCGTCGATCTTGTTTTCCGTGCTGAGCACCAATGCTACCGACGCCAAAGAGGCAGCTCCTACACCTGGAACCCTACCTATCGATCCATCAGAACTCATGAACCGAGGACCAAAGGCGTGATCAGAGATGTTATGCCTCAGAACATCCTGGTGGCGCTGACGTGGATTGAACCCAGGCCTGCTGGGGTGAGAGATAATCACGCTTATCTCTACGCTTATCTGTCCAAATCGACAATTTAGCAGGAAAAAATGTTTTCTCCGTTCTTGTTCATTTTAGATGCTAAGTGTCCTGAGAGAAGTTGTTTGTTATCATACCATGCTTCTTTTGAGCAAAAAGCCAGTTAGGGTGGTCCTCGTTTAAATCCAAATTCAAATTCTACAATTGCTACATTGCTGAGCATAGTTTTAGAAAATATTATTTTAGACAACTTTGCTGAATACACCATTTATCTATCTCTTTAGTTGACTGTTTTAAAGCATTTATTAAGTATTTAGTTAGGGTGTCCCTAAAAAAAACAGTTTTTTATTCTATCTTTTTTGAACCATTTTCTTTTGGAAAATGATCTTTGAAAAACTAGTAGAACACATATTGGCGCACGTTTTTGCTCAACAAAGCATGTTGATAAGTCTTAACGTTAAAAAAAATATAGACTATTTTGCCCAAAAAACCAAGTGGTGTTAAAATGCTTATATCGTGTTTCTTCGGCATAGTTTTGAAATGCCTCAATGTTTATGTCAGATCTACTGTTAATTATTGTGAGAAGCACATAAAATCGCTCCAGTAACCTTTCATAAAGGCCAGTGATTTCTGAAACGATTTTCCATTCCTTAAAAAAAATTCGGGCAGTGTTTCCGTCATTAGAGTTTCCTCCAGACGGCATTGGTTCACTTCCCAAGTAACATTGCAAGTTTTATGGAGGTTTTAAAGCATGCTACAAGTCTACAGGGTGCGTAACGAATGTTTGCAGTAAATTTCAAATAGTAATTTCTCATGCTTGTGGATCATGATTTAGAAATATTTGGCAGCACTGAATAGCTTATACTGTTAGGTGTCAGATGTAAACAAACAGTGTTGAGTAAACGTAAAGATGTCGAAACAAGAGAGCAATCGGTCAGCCGTTGTCGCTTTGTTGCGCGCCGGAGTAAGCGTAAAAGATATAGTTCGGTCGGTAAATGTGTCTGAAAGAACAGTGTATAACATAAAAAAAGCTTGGGAAAGTGATAAAGTGTCATACACACCTACCCGGAAGAAATATAAGTGCCGCTCCAATGCGGATGAACGGAACCGAGTCAAAAAAGTAGAAAAAATGATTAAAAAGAATCCAGCAAGGTCAATGAGGTCTATGGCACGGGAAATCGGGTGTTCGGACTTCTCAATCCGGCGAGTAATGGCTAAGAACCTCGGTTATAAATCATATGCGCTACGCAGAGGCCAATTCATGAATGCTGAGACCAAATCACGGCGATTGGAAAAAGCTAAAAAAAACTCCTGAGTCGGTTGAAGCACCCACGTCATATCAATCCTTTAATCTTTTTCTCTGATGAAATTTTTTTTAACCAGGATCAAAAGGTGAATCGAAGGAATGACAGGTGGCTTGCACCAGACCGCAGTCAGGTTCCTATCGTCATGTCAACCAAGTTTCCGACTCATGTGATGGTTCTAGGCGTAGTCTCCCGTGAGGGGATTGTAATGCCCCCTTATTTCTTTGATCAAGGACTAAAGGTAACAGCCGATGTATACTTGAAGGTTCTGAAGGATGTTGTTGTACCGTGGATGAAGAAAGTTGCTGCTGGCCGTCATTGCATCTTCCAACAAGACGGAGCACCTGCTCATACTGCTAATAAAACACAGAAATGGCTTGCGGAAAATATTTCGGAATTTTGAGAGAAAGAAATTTGGCCCCCAAGCAGTCCCGATATCAATCCGTTGGATTATTTTGTATGGGGCTTCGTCGAACGGGATACCAATAGAACCCCTCACACCACACTTAAGTCGCTAAAAGCTAAAATCAAGGCAGTGATGAAAACTATGGATCGAAACATTGTAAAACGTGCATGCGGCAGTTTCCGGAAGCGTCTAACTACAGTCGTTGAAAGGGAAGGCGATTTTTTTTTGAATAAAATTAGTTACAACTCCCATATGTTGCGAAAGAAAATAAATCACAAAACATTCATTGCTAGAATAACTAACTGGTGTAATTTTTCTCAAATATGTCATTTACTGCAAAAATTCGTCACGCACCCTGTAAATCATGGTCTACAGAACCCTTATGAAACCGAAATTGTTACTTGGGTTATGCGCAAACCTAACTGTTCCCTGAATGCAATTTTCATACTGAGCTCTCGTTCTTTCACTTTCTCGTTCAACTTGCTAACGCTTCATGTTGGTTTTTCCATTGCCAACCTGCTTGAAATTTTAAGCATCAATTCCATACACCGGATATATGTATGCGTGGAGAGGGAACATCCCAAATAATAGAGCATAGGATCCTTCCCAACAAACAATTTGTGCTGATTAAGGGCTGAATAAGCTATGTTTTAGCTGAAGAAGCATATTTTTGCCTGTATAAGCTCTTATTCTGCTTCCAATGTTTGTTGGGTTTGCATCATCTTGACGTACTGGATCGTTCAGCTTCTTTCCTGTCTTACAAACGGTGGGTTTCAAATTTTTGAACTCCTCGTCCTCAACTTCGTGTTGTGTTTCCGTGTTACTGTAAGCCGTAGTGGTACTAATGACATGTCATAGATATGAGAGTCACTATATTCTTTTATTTCTCCTTCATCGTCTTCATCAAAAAGGGTTGTAATCATAAGAAGTAAATTTGCTTTTTGTGCTGGAATCAGCGTTGCCAGATTGTTTTAAATCTTATCGGTGTCAAGGTTTTAAAAAATCGGAATTTATCGGTATTTACTATTTATTTTTTTGCCGTTTTTGAAAGCAAAATTTTTAACCATGGTGACGACTGGGATTTGAGGGGAATTGCTTTATTTGACTCAGTCTTAAAACACTCTTTAATTTTTGAATTAAATTTTCAAAATTATCGTTGTTCTCAAGTGTTGATGAAAATTGTGACCAAGTAGTGTTTTTTTTCAATTAAATATTATTAAATGGAACCAAAATATGGAAAATCAGACACAACAACGACTAAACTATTGACAATAACGACAAACAATATTTTCCCTTTAAAAAAAGTAACAACCTATGGCCGAAATGTCGGGCAGATTACATTGTAGTCGTTGTAAGGAATTTTAGCTTATCAACTATGATCGGAAAATTCCGGCAGAAAGCTCCGGGAAATGTTTGGACTATTGCTATCTCCCTTTATAAGTGCATTTTGGGGTTGAGTATAGATAATAATAGACGGTTCGGTTCGTATGGACTTGTGTAGATACAGATTACAATCAAAAGTGGGCAGGCCACACTGGTACAACTGAAGGAAGACTCAGTGAAACCTCTAAGTGGGGCTGGGAAAAAACGATTTAAACGTTTAATTGAAGGTGGAGTAAACCCTGATGAAGCCCGCCGTCTGGAAATCGTACCTTTGCTCACAGCCTCTTCGGACGCAGCTAAGCGTTTTCGAAACAGCGAGTCTAAGAGTAGTGGTGACAATCCGCGACCAAAGAAGCAGAGTCGTCCCATGGGATCGAAGCTGCCTTTGCATTTAAAATCAGTACAGCATAATTTGGATATGATTAGAACGGAGTCCTCTGGACATTCTAAAAGTACAGATGGTAAAATTGAACCATCATATAGGGATGTAGTTAATAGCGTGAAGATAGGCATACTCCCAAAAGGCTACCCAACCTTTGAATTAACAATGCAGCAGCTGATTGCAACACAAAAAGCTGTTCTTAACAAAGTGGTTTATTTATTTGTTATATTTACTTGTCTTCGTATAATAAAAACGCACAGACAGAATTATTAATGTCTAGTTAAAGAACCAATCCTATTTTTAAACATGGTTTTCGAAATATTAAAATCATAATCTTCACGCGATTCGTTGAAACGACGGCAGCAAACATCCAGTGGATTGTTTTGACCGTAGACTGTACGATGCTGTGGAATACGGAGAAGGTCATTTTGTCGCGTCTGCCTAGCGATGCATTGAACTGGATTTTCCCTAGAAGTTCAGCACAATCTACATTGTTGTCCAGAATGTCGAATATGAACAGCCGTTGCAGAAGAATCCTTCTATCAGCCAATGTTGAAAGACGAATTAAAGCACAGCGATCCTCGTACGGCGGAAGAACAACCGGATCGTTCCATGGTAACAGTCGTAGAGCGTAGCGGACAAAGTTACGTTGAATCTTTTCAATGCGAAAGCAAAGCGTGACGTGATACGGTGCCCATACTAGAACGCCATATTTCAGTATGCTACGCACTAGCGAACAATACAATGTTTTTAGACAGTATACATCCTCAAATTGCTGCGTGTTGCGCTTGATGAACCCTAGTATCGCATATGCTTTGGCGGTGGTTGTTGCAATGTGCTCGGTGAATTTCAGCTTAGTGTCCAGTATTAATCCAAGATCCTTGATTGATGACACACGGTTGACACTTGAAGCGTTCATCTTATAATCGAAAATGGCAGTTGTCCTAGATCGGTTGAACGAGATGATGTTACATTTACGAATATTCACTTCCATTCCGTTTAATGAGCACCATTCAAGAAGCGAGTCGATATCCATCTGAAGAGCGCAACAATCGCCCATGGAGGTTATCAGGCGGAAGAATTTCAGGTCATCAGCGAACATGTACTTCAGTGATCTGATGAGTCCGCACAGATCGTTAACAAACAGCACGTCCCAAATGACTTCCTTGGGGAACCCCGGAAGTAATTGAGAACGTTTCAGATGAGGTTCCACCGAGGCGTACAAAAGCCCAACGCTCAGACAGGTACGATTCAATCCATTGAGTAAGCCACTGAGGGAATCCCATGCGTTTGAGTTTTTCCACTGCCAGTGCATGCGGCACTTTGTCGAATGCTTTAGAAAAGTCGACATAAACTGCATCGACCTGTTGTCGCTTTTCAAGGCTGTCCACAAGAGAAGAAACGTAGCACATCAGGTTGGTTGTTGTTGACCGCTTCCTGACAAATCCATGCTGACTCTCTGATATCACATGTTGAACGTTACGATACAAAGAATCATGGACAAGACTCTCCAAGACTTTAGGAAAGCAACTCAAAATCGAAATTGCACGATAATTTTCGACGTCATTAACATTAACACTTTTATGAATGGGAGTGATGGCTGCAGTTTTCCATTTGATGGGAAATGTGCCCTCCGAAAGAGATCTGTTGAAGAGTATACTCACAGGCAAAGCGATTGACTCCGCACACCGATTGATGAAGAAAGGTGACAGACGATCTGGACCTGCTCGTTTCGAAGTGTCGATAGAAACCAGCTTAGCAAAAACATCTTGCCGAGAGAAGTTGTCGACGGTCACGTTCAAGTCGTAGTGCGGCAAATTGCTCAAGTACGATTCAGTCAAAGGTGGTCGGTTATTACTTTGCACACTTCGAAAGAACGCCGAGAACAGATTTGCAGATTCTGATGGAGAATCAGCTGCCTCACCTTGGTAACGAAGATGTCGAGGCATTCCGTTGGATCGCTTACGGGTCTTCACATATTGCCAGAATTGTTGGGGGTCCTGTTTCAAACTTGCTTCAGTACGATGAATGTAGCAGCGAAAGCATTGTGCATGCAAAGAGTTATATTCGCTCTCTAAGTCACGCAGCTCAGCCTTATGCTGTTCATTCCTAGATCAAAAGTAACGCTTCCTTGCCCTGCGTAGACGATTTCGCAGCCGTTACAGTTCATTGTTCCACCATGGTTGTTTCTTCCTGTGGGTGTCGATCCGTTGTTTTAGACGCACAACTTCGCTGATGATTCCATAAAGCTTGTCGTAGAATATCGATACCGCTTCGTCGACACTGCAACCAATTAGAAGATTCACCCATCCGACGTCCGAAATCATTGAGCTCAAAGCTGCAAAATCACATCGCTTGAAGTCAAAATCTAACGGATCAGTTGCTCGGGAAATTTCACATTTGCTTGCAGTTTCAATCACCAGCACCAATGGTTTATGATGTTCATCAACACGCAGTAGCGGTCACGGGGGCTCCACAAGCTCGAATACATTGATATCAGTAGAGAAAACCCAAACCTAGTATCCTTCCATTCGCATTACCATAATGATTCAACTGATGCAAACCATTAGCGATGAACGATTCAACCACAGTGAACTCCTGCTCAGAAGACGTATTTGTAGGTAGCAAACATCGCAATTCATCATCATGGTCCCAATTCAAGAAGGGTAGATTGTAGTCACCAACAACAACAACCAAACCACGATCACCAGCTTGATCCATCAGTCTTTGAACACATGAACAGTGCTGTTCATACAATGCATTGTCGCTGTTGGGAGCGAGATAAATACAACAGACGAAGAGTTCAAATGTAGGCTGCTTGATCCGAACGATTATCAATGTAAAGAAAAAATTAAACCTAAATTTTGCAATTGCTTGTTCAGACCAGGTTACCTAATTCTTATTTGCAAAAACCAGGAAACATCTGACTGGATAAAAAAAAATCTAGTATAATTCCTTGCTCTTCTAGAAGCTCAAAATGAAGGTTTAGTGGTTGATAACTGGGAGATATTTATGAGGAAAATAATAAATAAACTTCATGTGGAACTTACCTTTAGATGGGATATCAATGAGATCGTTAGAGGAATGTGAATTTGTTTTGGACAACAAATTGGGGAATGCTCCCATTAGGAAGAAAGTCCTGAAGGTAAATGGATTGGAAAAAATTGAAGTTAAACAAATTACAGAGCTAACAATACTGATACAAGGTGACAATGTCAGTAAAAACACCACGATTCAGAATGTCCCAGGACCAAGCACTGTCCATAGCTCTCAAAGGACTCCATTTAAAGCTAATTAGGCTAAAATTATTACCACAAGGACCTGTAATAGCACTGGAGACGATAAAGTCGGTGAAAATACCACAAATAAGAATGTCCCAGGTCTGATCGGTGTCAAATATACTGGACGGACTCTTTCAAAACCTGAGTATAGAAAGATTAATATTCCGGCAGGCCATAATCAATGGAATACAACCCTCAGATGTATGGACGACTTTTCCGAATAAGGCAATAAAGTTTATTCGTTCTATAATACCTTACTGGGATAATGCCTATATTCAGCTAGTGGAAATCACTCTAACACTGGCTCCTGCCACTGGCCTAACTGGCCCCTGGCCCCGTAACGTGGGTAGATCACCTTTTCGTGGTACGTTACGGAATGTAAGATCTACCACCGATTCCTAGTCCTGACTACTTCAAATTAGGGGAACAGGATTTTTCAGTAATCCAAGGAACACATCTTAGTCCTTGTTACTTTTTTTGCCATGTTGATAGTGACAAGACTCGGCTTTGTCTACCGAGGATGATCTTGAAACAAGGCAACAAATGAGTTAGTTGTCTTCATCTATGTGATTCCTAATCTTCTATCCGTTGTTCCCTAGTTTGGAGTGGTTAAGACTAGGGTTCTGATGTATGGTCATTATCGGTGTCATACCTTAATTTTGTTGCTAAGAAATCCAATTTTGACTGACAAAGGGGCGCGCCTTTGGAGGGTGTTTCAACACTCCGAAGGGTATAAATAGCGGGACCTTTCAATTAGAGTCAGATCCTTGCGATAAATGCAAGAGTGGCAACTGTAAAAAATTCGAATACTTCACCATTTCTCAATAGTGATGGAGTAATACGACATGCACTCAATTTACTGGTCGCAGTAGTGTTAGGTCCCGAACAGAGGAAAAAAAAAACTGGCCCTTGATGTGGCATACATTTAACCGGGGCCTGCCACAATAGATCATATAACTGGTCGCAGTGGAAAATGTACCCAACAAAGAAAAAAACCTTGCGTTTTTTTATATATTGTTCAGAATAACGAGATAAAAGCGTATTTAATATGGAACCTATATTTTGTGGTATAGTCGCCAAATGCTGGGTCTCTGGATAATCCTAATAATCCGGATACCTTCTTCCGAACTTTCTCTGGCTACTAAATTTTCGCACTAAAGCTTCATGTTGGTTTAAGCATAACATTTCCTCCCAACTCTGAAAATCGTTAAACTTCAGTTACGAAGTAACAACACACTTTGATTGAATGTTATACTTATCATTTATTTAATGTTAGCGACACCGGTGGTGTAGTGGTAAGCGTGACTGCCTCTCACCCCAAAGGGCCTGGGTAAAGGAAGTAAAACCGTTGGTATCCGGTCCATGCGTTGATGGGTCGATAGCTAGGGTTCAGGCGTTGGAGCTGCCTCCCTGGCGTCGGTAGCATTCATTGAAGCTGACGAATTTCGGAACGGATTATTATTTCAAACGGAACGGAATTATTATTTCAAACTCAACTCTATCTATCGCAGTGGGGTTTTTGGGGCTCTGGTGGATCCTACTCACCATAAATATTACCAAGAATGACGAATATCTTTAAGATCTTCGGGTCGGGATTCTAGGTCTCAGACCGTAGAACCGTAGAATTTTCCAAATTTTAGGAGTTGGATATTTTATTATTCTTCACAATATCAGTCAGAAACTTGTACAACTAAAACATTGTAATATTTGGTATGACACAAAAATACAATTAGGGTAGATAACTACTTCGGCTTAATCGCCCATTTTGGGCCTATCGAGCAGAAAACTTCAAATAAATCCATGATTTAAGAGTTAATAAGTAAATTATGCGTTTGGTACGATACTTTAGTTAATAAGCTACGGAACGAAGTCAATGAGAACGCGTGATATGAAGGTTTGCACCCATTATTCCCAAAAACAAAAGAAGCGCTCCGACCGAATCAATTTTTATCTTCATCCGATAGGCCGAAGTGAATTCATTGGCGTTTCAATGCTTTAGGCCGAGTTTCGAATCCGAAGGCCGAGTTTGGCGTCAAGAAGCAGTGTTAGACTTTTGACAAAATCTCAACGATTGGTTCAACTTGTACGGAAAGCTAAATAAATTTGGAAGCCATCAGTAATAATAACATTCCGTTTGGTGCTAAACTGCGCTAGATTAAGAAAGATTAAGTGCCGGAAATGGGGTAGTTAACCCTATAACAGTAGATTCAATTTCTGTCGCAAAATCCACGCCAGCTGTAACAACCCTGCAATTAACCCCCGGATTGTGGTACTGGCAATTTTCTATAAGCAAAATTAGTGATTTATTAATCTTTAATTTTCTATATTCAATTATTCTAGCGCTTATTTCAATATTCAATTATTCTAGCGCTTATTTCAATATTCATTATTCATTCTCCACTGGGCTTCTCTATGATGATCAAGGCTCAATAATCACAGTCACAGCGAAAAGACCTACCCAAATATGATTGAACTCAACCGATCGTTCAGCTCGGTGAATGTATTCAATTAACGGATTTGCTACGACCGGTCAAAAACGATGACCGGCAACTGAAGTAAATGAGTAGCAACGCACCCACACTATTTCTCTCATTTTCGGAAAGCCGCCAAGCTCTTTCATTCACGTCGTGCACAGCATAAATGGATAATTAAAGAGCGGTCCGATGCGTGTGATTAGTTTTTTCGCAACTTGCGGCGATTTAATGAAAGGGCATCGGATCCCGTAATTCGAAGCCGAAGTGGCTCAGATTGGAGGAGTGAAAAAGTGGTGCAAATTAATTACGCTAATTTGTCCGGTAAGTTGAAAGGGCGCGTTCGATCGATCGAAATTTCTAGGTTATGAATGGCGCTGTCACGTGGAGGTGAAAACAATCTTTCGGTTACACCCCCACGGCGGTGCTGCGGAGCTCACTTTGTATTTCCCCCCTTGGGAGAGGATCATTCTCCCATTTTCCTTCACCACAAACTTTATCACCTAAATCCAATTTTCCCCTTAGCGACAATCAATTTTCAGCTTGACAAACCTCCCTTAAGAAGAAGAAGAAGCAGCAACGACAACGACACAAACACCACCGAAAATGTCAAATCATCACTCGATTTAATGACACTTGAGCACAAGAGGTAGAAAGGCACTGCTGCTGTCAGTTTGGATCGTAAAGTAGTCGTACAAACACGAACGGGGGTTTTCCGGTTTTCTTCCTATAGATATCCTAGACCGTTTCGTGCAAACGACGGTGGTGTGGACTAGTGAAAAATCGGTTGTCCTAAATGGGACCAAAAGTTACTCATTCGGAAAATCAACTTCTGCCTGTTGTCAGTATCTTCTTTCCGTTGCCACTCGGAGCTGGAATTTCGTGTTGAACGCCCTTTACTGCGGAACGGGTCGTAACTTTGCGCCTTTGCAAGGCCTCGCTAGATAGGAGATAGGGCGACGGGATGAACATAATTTTCGTGATTGATAAATTCCTTCCTCTTCCTTGGACGACGACGACGACGAGTGTGAATGACGAAGGGTGCGTTGTTAGGTGCCTTGTCTAGGTGCCAGTTATTCTACGGAAATCAGAGTGTCATTTTGAGATAATGGTGGTCGTGGTCGTGTTGTGGGTGATTTTGAGATTTTTATGATGATTTGAAAGATTTGTTGACTTCGTTAGTGTGGAAATTGGATATTTTCATATAATTATTGTGCGTTTTTTAAAAGTTCTTTTATAAAACGTATTAGCATGTCCTACGGATCTTAAGATTGGGCTTATCGATAAATCTCCTGTGCTTCAAATTGTCTTAGAACAATGCGCCATTTGGACAATGCAAATTAATATTTTTGGTTGCTAGTGAAAAATTGGCTTTTCTTCAAAATGTATGTATGTACCCAATACTATGGACACTTAGGCCAACATTAGGGCATTAACCCTATCTGCTGATATATGAACATCTTTAAGATAGTCACCCGAAAACCATTTGAAGGATTTATCACCCAATATCTATATTTTTTAATTTGATATGTCACACAGCAAAAAAATAATTTTGATATCACATCAAAGTGGATGCACTACAATCATGTCGAAAATTTCATGTAATTTTTATGACCACATAAATAAACAAATGCAGTAAAAGCAGCGTAATGTCAGTTCATGCATTGTATTAATGATAATTTTGTCCTTTTTAGCAAGTAATATTACACCATATTTTCGACATGATTGTAGTGCATCCACTTTGACGTGATATCAAAATTATTTTTTTGCTGTGCAGTTATTGTCCAAAAACTAAACAAAACACTCAACTAGTAATACGAAATGATAGCAACATCATAGCCTCTTGATTTTAATACCGTAAGTTTTTAAATTTTCTTTTAAGTAAGAATTAAATTCCATATTTCCATTTTATGCGATCAATTTGCCCCCGTATAACGGTTTCAATTTAGAGCTGCATTTATTTCCTTTGTTTATTTTCCATTCATGAAGCATTGATGACTACATTTAGCTTCATTGTAGACGTCAATATTTCAAAACCAATCTTCAAGAACATGACTTTCGATGTTCAGCAAACAAAACGAACTCAGCTATTCATCAGTTATTGAAGTCCTCAATGGCCTTTGTTATTGCACATTCCGGCATTGTCTAGGTCGGTGCCGCAAATTGATCAAGTTAGGACAATCACTGAATTTGTCGGGATAATGACTATTTGAACAAGTCTACAGGTTTTCTTCGTGGATGCACGCACGGAAAACATGGGACAATTTCGTTGATGGTCAGTTTACTTATACGCAGCACGAAACACGAAAGCAGGTATGTTTAACACTGCCCAGTAACGTGGGTGGATCACCTTTTCGTGGTACGTTACGGGATGTAAGATCTACCACCGATTCCTAGTCATTGAGATTAAACCCATGATTTTCTGCTCAGTAAGCAAAAACGATCCCTCCAAGGTCATCGAGCATCCCAGAACCATAATGCTCCGCGACAAAACCTGACTACGTTTTCGCTTGGTATGTAACGAACGGTTGAAATACGCGTAAATTCAAATAGTGTCCTAGGTTGATGGTTAATCTTAATTATACAAATGACGATGGCGATATATTGTGGAATAGCTTTAGGTTAAATCCATGGTTTTCTGCTCAGTCAGCAAAAGCGATCCCTGTAGAGTCATCGAGCATCTCACAATCCACAGCAATTTGCGTCAAAGTACGATTAAGTTCTCTTTATGTATGTAACGAACGATTAAGATACGCGAAAATTCAAATACTTTCTGCGGTCGATGACTAATTGAAACATATACAAATAGCAATATGCATTATTTAGAATATCTGTCAATATGACACGTCTAGAGAACAAAGTAGATTCATAACCCATACTTTACATAAAAGCAGCAAAACAAAATAAAACAATCTCTTGCCAATACTGTTCTCACTAATACATTGCATTTTCACTATTCTACTTGAGCTTTACTAGTTCCATAATCGCCAAGCACCGTTCCTAACTTTAATCAGTTGTAAATTATTCGGTGCGTGAAACATACAGTGCATCTTCAAAGACGAATTTCCAGTTTATGTTTATGTGCCGTCGGTTCGGCGAGTTTGAAGTTTGGTTGCAACGCATGCCAGGTGACGGAAATTGTCTAGCCTCGTGATAGAGATGATGGTAATAGTGGTTTACCACCCATTGTAGCACGGAAACTAAGTCCAACAGCAGTTGGCTCCCTTCTCTGTTTGTCTTAATCAAGCTTGATAACCTCTGATTGTCCTCAACATGTCGCTGTATGAAGGGCCAAGAACGGATTGGGTAGATCGATAAGCAAAGTCCGCATCTACGGAACAATAAAGAATCTCCTTCCAGCAACTTGATCAGCCAATTGGTCAAAAAGACAAGCCCCCAAACAGGAAGATTTTCCAATGAGTGAGGAGAAGAGCCCGCCCTTTTTCCACGAAATGTTATCAACAGGAAGATGGCATTCCCACTCTCCCCGTCCAAATCGCTTCAATCGGGTGCCCTGTTAGATCGTCCCTTCCCTTTTATATATGTATTACAATGTATATACGAGTTGATTGTTGTTTATTGTCAAAAATACTTACATTTTGATGAAGATCATGCTACTTATTTTACCTTTTTTGTGATACTCACCATCACAGAATCCAACCTTGAATTGTAGACCAGATCCATCAACAATACACTCGTTCCGAGAGCTCATGGTCATCTTCTTCTTCAGGTTCGCTCACCACCCGGAATGAAGGCTCGGTGCGGTTAGTAAAATCAAACAGTGTTACATGCAAACGAAAAAGAGATACAACCAGGATTAGTTTCTTTTTTAAGTAATAGTCATCTGAATACCCAACTAACCATATCTCAATGACATTGTCTCAGTCTGAACCTACATTAAAAGTCTAATGTTCATCCATTGCGTCTGAACGCACCGGCTAGTTTAGAGAATATTCCGTAGGGACCACCCACACAAAAAATCGCAATTTATAGTACTGACTCTCACTACGACAGCGTTGTAGTGATTCCAAGATTCTGCCGGATCAGTGGATATTTCAAGTGCTGGACATGTGCTTAATGTACTGCCATTTTGTGGGTACCTGGTTGTTTGTCAATCTTTCCTTCATCAGTTGACAATAGTTTCGAAGTGAAAAAGAAGCATCTGCGCTAAACTGGTCCTGAAATATACCACTTTATCTCAAACCCAGACTCTGGTAATCATATCATTTGTAGATTTTGCAACTTTGCTAATAGTTTCTGCCTCACTTTTCTAGGCCAAAGCGTATTTAACCGATCCAATCTTGAAGACATGGCGAACGAAATTCTATCTGCTCGCTCTGAATTATTCGGCATTAATATAACTGTTTATATTGGAGATACAGATGAGCGACACTTATTTACCGTCAACTCAGACACTTTATCACGTGTAAGGATTTACCTAGGAACAAGAGACAGCATTTGTATCAGCGACAGCGTACTACAAATCACTGACTTGTAACCTCCGGCAAAGAGGACTAGATCGAGAGCATTTTTGGGGGTTCAATCTTTTTTCATCGGATCAACGAAGGATGGTTATCCGACGAAACTAGCCTCTCTCTCTCGTTCCTACTCCTGGCGTCAGTGCATCTGACAATTCCTTATCTATTCAGCCTGCATTGCCTACTACTGTCTCGGTAGCCCACACACTAAGATTTTTTTTACAGGAGTCAGTATTTTTAAACTGGGTTTTTGAATTACTGAAAAGGTCGGTAAAATGCAAATGACCGTTATCCGTAAGGAATCAATGAAATCGACCAATTTTATTTTCTATCATTAAATGGGGTTAACAGAACTATGTATGTACAAGTTCAGAACAAATTTTCTCATTAATAAATTTTCCACAGATTTTTAAACTTTTACCGAACAGTTCCGCAATTCAAAAACTCGGTAAAACCGTACTGACTCGATTAGTGTGCAAGCATCGCCCGTTCAATCATCTTGAGCTAATGAAGTCGTAGCCTGTTCTTCTGTAGTGCAGTCAGATTCAGACAATACTAACAATTATTGCCTTCTTAAAATGGGGTCTCCTGGAATGTGATGGGCTGCCGAACACGCGAGAAGCGTTATGGAACAGATTAATGTCTTCATCAGGAGGGTGTTGGAATTGCTTTCCTTCAGGAGGCTAATATTGACGTAGCTAAATCCGATACGAAGAATTTTATTTGTTTAACTGGGATCACTCGCAAAAGCACGGGTAATGTATATTATACAGAAGCTGACATTACCACTCGCCGTATGATAGTGGTCAATATGCATGCACCAAATAAAACCAATTCGACATATTTGGGACAGCTTGGTGGATTTTATGAGAGCTGCTCAGACAAGGAACTCGTTATGCTGGTCGGAGATTTTAATAGTCATCTTGCCTACAATGAAACAAATGCCTGAGCGAGACAGAAGCTGTCTTGGGAGGATTACATGTCACGACAAGAGAAATCAGACTGGAATGCAATTGCGTTATTTATTGGTACGGCACAATATGGTAGTTCGATCCACGCGGTTCGATAAGTCCGTCAAGGACATGAACTAACGGTTCAACATGTTCGTAGCTAGATCATGTAATAATTACTTTTGTATCCAAGCATTACGTTAGCAACATCAAAGCAAAGAAATCCGTATATGGCGAAACTGACCATAAGATGATAACCTGGTCTATCATACTAAACCGAATAATATGTGCCAAAACGAATCCTAGATACATTCAGCAATTAAAGCGAAACATTTGTCGGTAAGTAATGCATAGGCTGGTCTGGTGCAGAAGACGAGAAAGGCTGCAAAACATGCCCTTCAAATTAAAAGAGCGCCTACGACCTGATAGTGACTGCCGGAAATTGGTGGCACTGATATGCAAATACAGTGCTTTCCCGATTTTGTCAGCCTCATCTGAAATTTTAGGCTGACAAAAACGTGAAGCTGACAAAATCGGAAAATTTTGTTTTTAATATTTTAACTTTCAGTTTAACCATTATTGATCCACTATTAATGGACTTTTTGATGAATATTTATTATTCTTACAAGAAAGGGCATACCAAATGTCTCGAAAGTTCATTCATATTAATCCCATAATCCGAGAGTTCATTCAAATTAATCCCATTAACGCAGCGCAAAAAGGTTTGTAACTAACTTTATTTAAAAAAAAAACGAAAGAGAATGAGTTTAATGAGCAATATGTAAAGTGTTTAATAATGTGTGTGTTATAAACATTCAGATGGCTCAATAAATATTTAATGTTGAGAAAAAAAAAACGAAATTCCCTCAGCCTCAAGGATTAAGTGGAATTACTTAGGAAGCTCGAGAACAAAGCTATGACCAAGGCAGATATCGCGAAGCAGTTCAACATTCAACCTTCAATCGTCAGAAAAATTCAAAGAAATGCTGAGTCTATATTTCTTTCTGAATTAAAGAAGAATCGTCAACTTTCAAGTACGTTTCAACAGGTATGTATAAAAACCTTGAAGATGATTTGTTTTCTGGTTCCTGAATCAAAGACGCATCACAGTATGCTTTCTGCCTGCCAACGTGACTGCAATCATCCTGCCGGTGGACCAAAATGTGATACAGAATATCAAGCTGCGATATCGAGAGAAGCTCTTGCTTCATGTGATGGCCCACGACAACGAAGACAACACAGAAGAATTTTTGAAGCAGATGTCGTTGAAGGAAGAATGTTTTTGGATACACGAAGCCTGGGATGAATTACATGACGTTGTTATTCAGCAGTCATGGAAGAAAATCGGACAAGTGATTGAATGAAAATTTCTACACGAAGATGATATTCCGTTAGCGCAACTAATGGGCAGGGATAATTATCGTAACCACCGACACCATGATTGCCCACAATGTGGTATAACGTTATGCTACCAAAGCATACACGGACAAATATATCCTTAAACTTGTGTTGGATGACCATGAACAGTCAGCGATCAACGACGATTCAGAGCAGCTTGAAGAACCAAGTCAAAGTGAATTTCAACTTCCCGACCTGGGTGAACCATCAAATACGGGAACTACCAGTAATGCGGAATGTTTGATAAAATCATTGATTGGGCTGAAGAATCAGCCCTTTCAATTGATGACATCATCTATCTGCGTCGTATTCGAGAATTGGAAACTGAAGTCAAACCACTGTCGGGAGCACAGCGAGCAGCAGCAGAAAAATTGTCTCAACCGATGACTTCCAGGTCGGCGCACGGACAGGTAAAGTTTTTTTCTTTCTTTTGTAGGTACTTTAGAATGGCGGACCAATCCTTCGAAAGGTAAGTGTTCACACGCGATCACTGGACTTGAAACGCACTTTACTTTGTCTATATTCTATTTAAAAATTACTATATTTCACCTAATTACAAAAGGCAATAAACTACGGGTTTAAATTCAATTCACTACTTTCTTATGTTAAGTTTTTTTTTTGACTTTAAATGATCTATATTTCTTGAATTTGTGTGGTTTACATGTATAACTTATCAAGTGACACAGATGCGTCTTTTCAACTTTAGTTCTTTTGATATTTCAATTATTATTAATTACAGTTCCTAGTCCTATCAGGCCTGTTTTAAGAATGACCACCTTGGTGGGATTGGTTTGTTTTAAATTTGAAAAAGGAGACTACTTATAACTACTATTTACAACTATAACTAACCTACAACTACTATATACACCTAATCTACTATATACAAATTGCTTATCAAAGCATGTTCTGATAAATTACATTTTTGTTTAAATTTAGTCTTAATTTCGTTAATTCTGTAATCTATTTTGGCAATGCCTGCCTCTTCGTGTAAATTTGTTATTCTAGTGTCGAAAGGACGATCAAGTACCATCCTCAGCACTCTATTCTGAGCGACCTGGATTTTGTTCCTGTGAGTCTGTGCACATGATTCCCACACCGGAGCTGCGTAGAGGATCGCAGGTGCTATGATTTGTTTGTAGACAGTCAGTTTGTTCACCCTTGAGAGACGGGATCTGCGGCAAATCAGCGGATACAGACACCTAACCAAGGCGGAACACTTGATTACGGTTTTCTCCACATGTGAGCGGAAGAGGAGCTTTTCGTCAAACAACATCCCGAGATATGTTACTTCGGCGGACCACTCATGCCATCCATGATTACAGTACAAGAGGGAGCCGGTTTCAGTTTGGGCGATTGCCGATGGAGGAACATGATCGCTTGTGTTTTGGAGGCATTGATTTTGATTTTCCACGTGGTGGCATAATCAGCAAAGGCGTTAAGGCATCGTTGAAGTTTGTTCGTTATTTCGCGAGGCATCCTTCCTTTGACGGCTATTGCGGTATCATCTGCGAACAGGAAGAACACGCAACCGTCACCTAGGGGAGGAATGTCGGAAGCATAAATGCTGTAAAGCAAGGGGCCCAGAAAACTGCCTTGCGGGACTCCTGCTGGGATGGAAAACGTGTCTGAAAGACAACCATTCAACGATACCTTAAACGACCTTTGCTGAAGTTACGGGTGATTTTAACCAGATGTAATGGGAAGTTGAAGTTACAAAGCTTGTACACAAGTCCGTCATGCCAAACATTGTCAAACGCCTTTTCAACGTCTAACAAGGCCATGGCTGTGGACTTGGATACAGCTTTGTTACTTCGGATGTTTATCATCACCCGTACTAGCTGGTGATTGGTGGAGTGCCCCTTTCTGAACCCAAACTGTTCCGGAAGGAGAATGTTATTTTCCTCGACAAACTTGAGCAAACGATTGAGAATGAGTTTCTCGAACAATTTGCTCAGCGCTGAAAGGAGGCTGATGGGTCTGTAGCTTGAAGACAATGTTGGATCCTTACCGGGTTTGCGGATTGGTATGATTTTTGCTACTTTCCAGATGCTTGGAAAGTAGTGCAGTTCCAAACATCTGTTGAAGATAGCGGTTAGGAGAGACTGCACTTTCATGCTGAGTCTCTTCAAGATCAAGTTGAATATACCGTTAAACCCGGGGGCCTTCATGTTCTTGGTGCATTTCAGCGCTGAGCAAATTTGTTGTGATGATGATGATGATGATGGTCCCACCTTTTACCCCTACAAAGGTTTGAGCTGGACGATTTATCTTTAAGATAATTGAATATGACATTTTAACCAGGTTGGCAAACAAAATCGAACTGGTTTCAGTTACAGATGTAAATTCCCTCTAAAGTTTACAGATGCTTCACAGCGATATAAATGTGGAAAAGCTCAGGCGTCCACCTCTTAGTTCGCCTTTTTGTCCACCTAAAATATTCATAAGTATTACAAGCAATCAAGAGTTAATGAACAATCAACAAAGCATCCTATTACACTAGCAATCCCGCAATCTGATGCTATCATAATTTTCTGCAATGTCAGGAATGCTCACGAACCCCTAACATTTGCCAGAAAACTTACTACTAACTCAAGGTATCTTTCAAATAAGCTTCAAAATTGCATTTTTTTTATCAAATGTTAAATTCAGTCCTCTATATCCGTAATACGCGCGCGAGGCTCAATCCTTTGTAGACTACTTTTTTTTTAAATTAATCTACTATAAAATCAAATATTAAAAATCCAACATCACCCTCGTGGCGAACAGAAATAGTTTTTGCAGTGCTACAATAATTATTAAAAAGTCGTTATGACAGCTATCCATATAAAATAATCCGTTAGAGATAACTTCGTCAAGATACATAATTTGTCAATTCATAAAAAAATCACTGGATAACTGTTCAAAAGACAGTTTTAACGTGTGAAATGCAGTGTCTCTTAAATTCGGTAAGTGTTGCTAAACGTTTGATATGTCTAGGCATCGAATTGAAAACATTTATTCCTTTATAATATAATGAATTTTGTGAAGCACAAGTCAAGAAATGTGGTGTTCTTATTTCAACCGCGTTTCTAGCTGTTGAACTGTAATCATATCCGCCGGAGGCACGACACAAGGGGACCCGAGCAAAGCTGAAGATCAAATTGAAATCAAAATTTGCTGTTATGATGTAACTTATTTTGAATACTCCAGTTGATCTCATTTTGGTTGACTTAACGGTTAACACAGCAAAAATGAGAGCAATTTTTTACACTGTTGAAGCAAACGGAAAACTAATCCTGCTTTCAATGAAATCAATTTGTTTACTGATTTTGCATTCATAATGTTTAACTGAATACGGGCCTGGAGTAAATGGTTACCACTCATGTTTCTCAAGCTGAAAGACTTGGGCTCCAATCTCACCCCGGGCAAGTCACGAATGAGCTAAAATGTTTGTTTAACACAATAATCATTAGTTCAACGACAGATGAATTTCAATTAAATTTTAAACAAGACGTAAACAGCAGAACTTCAAGTTAAGTTGCTTTCATTTAAATAGTTTTGACTGCATAATGAAAGCACAATATGATATCAGGCTTATGTCGCAACATTTGAAATCAAAATCAGTTTTCATTATGATAGCAACTGCATACTTTAATATCGATTTGCTTTCATTTTGTTAACCGACTTTGCTCGGGGAGGCATCTAGGTTTTGAACGCATTGCGCAACCTGATCATCGAGCGGACTTTGGATAGTCGAGCCAAGCAAATGCGATGAAGCGATATGCTCGCCGATCGCATTTGCTTTCTCCTGTGGGGTGATAATAAGCCGATCGTCATCATTTTCGACTCTGAGAGGTGGAACGGGTTTGGGATGAGTTTTCAGGACCTTGGCTACCTTCCAGAATGGTCTGGAGCGGTCATCCAGATTCTGGACAACACGCCCGAAACTTTCATTTCGGAGTGAGTCCATTCTGGAAGTAATCTGCCTGTTCAGATCGGCCATTTCA
The DNA here is from genome assembly GCF_037179485.1 of Ochlerotatus camptorhynchus. Lineage (NCBI taxonomy): Eukaryota > Metazoa > Arthropoda > Insecta > Diptera > Culicidae > Ochlerotatus > Ochlerotatus camptorhynchus. Next base: position 200,438 of record NW_027040880.1, read on the forward strand.
CGTTTTTTGCCCAGATCTCCTGTCCTCTGAAACTGGCGTCTACGAACATTTCTCAACCGAATCAGTAATTGGGTGTGGGAATCAATAGCAACAAACTTACCCCTCACAGGAACTTGTCGAACACACGCCTCGTCAGCCACGGATATGGCCTGTTCGAGTCCTTCCAACGCCCGGTCGATGTCATCTACAGTGTCGAGCAGTGGATTTTCATTGATGTTGCTGTCCACCATTCGTCCGTACTGCACCCAGTTGACATGGTGGTAGTCTTTACGCAGGCAGCTTCTAGTAGGAACCACGTTAACACCGACTTCAGTCACCACCGGTTGGTGGTCGGAGCTGAGATCGTTGTGCGCCTCCGGCTTGGATAGTACGATGTTTGACAGGAAAAAGTCCAGGGTGGACGGATTTCCCGCCGGAGCGATAAAAGTTGGTTCGTCCGGAAACTGCACAGTGTACAGTCCATGTTGTGCGTGGTCGAACAATAGACATCCGTTCCGGTTCCTCTGGTAGTTCCGCCAAGCTTCATGGCGGGCGTTCAGGTCGCCCCCAACGATGAATCGAGAGCTAGGGGCTGTTCATAAACTACGTAGACAGTTTAGGGGGGGGGGGGGTTGACAATTATCCACGGCCCATACAAATTTTAATTTTTTTTGTATGGACAATTGTCTACGCAGGGGGAGGGGGGGGGTCAAGAATCCCAAAAAACTGTCTACGTAGTTTATGAACAGCCCCCTAGTACGGGTGATAGCGGTCAGGTCCTTTTCGAATTGGATTCCTAGTCCATTGCTTGCGGTACACTGGCGTGGGCAGTAAACAGTGATAAACCGGACGTTTCCAGTTGGTGATTCCACCTCCACACTAACGGCCTCGATGATAGAAGTGCGGATGTGGGGCAGAGTGCAAAACTTGATTCCCTTTCTGGCGATGACCGCTACACCACCCCCCCCCTGGAGCTGGTGCGATCAAGCCGGATAATGTTGTGGTCAGGCAACCAGAAGCTGTCGCCGGACTTTAGGTGGGTCTCGGTTAGAAGAACCACGTCGATGCTATGCTTGCGGAGGAAGTGGGCAAGCTCAATCTGTTTAGCTCTTACAGAGCAAGCGTTCCAGGTAGCGATGGCTAGTGGTTTAGACACCATATTAGATGATGAACCTACCGAGCACTTGGATCTGTTCAGGCTTATTGCGGCACTTACGTAGAGCACCGTCTGCTGAGAACAGATCGGAATTATTTGTTTGAGCTGTTGGTTGCCTCCAGAATCCAGGGGGGATGGAGAACTTTGTCCAGCAGAAGATCCAGACGTTTCTTGAGGGGGCGCGGATCGCACCCTGGGATTCGCTTGTCCATGAAGAGGCGGAAAGTCCTCCGTCCTGAAAGCCGGGGCCTTATCCTTCCTTCGTGCTGGTTGATTGTTGGTGTATGCTTGATTTCGGATGCGCTTGAAATCCTCGCGTTTAGGGCACTGCTTGTTAGATCCTTGGTGAGCACCACCACAGTTGGCGCATTTGGACGCCACAGCTTCATCCGCAGCACATTCGGAGGTGGCATGGTCGTGTGCGCAATTTCCGCAGCGTGGCTTAATGTTGCAGTTGCGGGTACCGTGTCCGAAGTGCAGACACCGCTGGCACTGAGTCACATCGCGATGGCCGCCACGGTATGGCTCCCAGCGAACGATGATGGAATTGATGGACCGGATGGCTTTCAGTGCGTTGAGCGTCACCGTTCCCTTCTGGAAGTGTACCAGGAAAAGGCTATCCGGATACGCCTTTACATTCTCGTCTCTTCTTGTCATTCGATACACGGCACTTGGGGCCAGCTTGTACCGGTCCCTGATTTCTGATTCGATAAACTTCGGGTCGAAGTTTGGTAGGCCCCTGATGACGACCTTGAACGGCTTCTCACCGGGAATGTCGTGGGTAAAGAATTCCGCCTTGGAAGTTCTCAGGTGGGCGACGACCACGTCAAACTCCGTTTTGGTACGGAGCACCACTTTAGTGCCGACTCTGCCCAACTTGTATTCGGCTTTAACGCCCAGCGACGCTAGATCCGCAATGAGCACATTAAGATGGGCATTTTTCACTACCAATGGAGGTAGCTTCACTTTTGCCGTGCTCATTTCGGCAGTATTCTCGGTTTCGGCAGCGTCACCGAAATCTCCAACTTCACTGTTGTTCGTCGCAGTGACATCGGACTGGCCTCGATTCTTCTTCCTCTTCTTACTACGTTTTTCCAACACAGCTGGCTGGATATTCCCATCCATGGGGAGAACAGCAAACCTGTTCGAGGTAGGCACACCGGAGCTTCCTCCACCGGGGCTCTGGACTTTCGCCGGGCTTCGCGACCGATGCTTCCCCATTACGGGGCACACACACACGCACGACAAACCGCGAAAGAGAGAGTGCGAACACTATCGCAATGAACTTTTCAAACAACTCGAGAGAGCGAGCTAACACCGAACTGAACTGCTTGACGATCAAGCAGAGAATCTCGTGGCTTCTGTTTGTTTTGGTTCCACTTCAATTATGATGATGCTTGATGACGTCGCTGTAGCGAAAGAGGATGACTCCTGTCACTCTTAACTTTTAAGAGATGAACTAGCCTATGGCTAAAAATCTCTATAATGAAGAAAAAAAAAAAAAAAAAAACTCTTAATTTTTACAACAGGGTGCGGCGGAAGACGGTACAACGCCATGCTACCTATCTAAATTTCCCTTTTGGGCGTTTATAACCGTCGATCAAAGGGAGTTTTTACGATGTGACCGATGAGCAACAGATGGCGCGTCGATGCATTTTCGTTGTCACGAACACCACAATTGATGTATTTTTATTACGATTTGTTACTGCACCTTTATCATTTTTTCAAAGAATACATTATCATGTTGATAAAAATATAACAATGTTCATTTATTACAACAGTTAAGAAAACAAGTCCAGTGGTATAAAAGCCTTTCCAGCAGATAGCAATCCAAAACATTAATTCATATTTCAACCAAAACACTAAGGGAGCAGACTCTAATGACGTAGCATTTTTAAACAACTTAAGACACCTCTATCCTTTTGTAGCGTATTTTCCTAAACCTTCTCGGCCTTCCTCCTATAATCCCTGCATGCTGGAAGTTAGCCAAAGTGATTCCAATACACAAGCCGGGCAAAGATCCTACCAGTACCAAAAGCTATCACCCCATCAGCCTCTTGTCCTCCATCTCGAAGCTATTCGAAAAGTTGATACTCAGCCGTCTGCTGGTGTTTTCAAATGACAATAACATCTTCCTCAAAGAGCAATTCGGGTTTAGGAAAGGCCACTCTACCATCCACCAACTCGCACGGGTTACTAACATCATCAAGCGAAATAAGTCCGTTTTCAATACATCTGCCTTGGCATTGTTGGATGTCGAGAAGGCGTAGACAATGTCTGGCATAATGGTCTAGTGTACAAGCTGCATCGATGCAACTTTCCGATCTACTTCGTGAAGATCATCAAAAACTACTTGTCGGGCGGATCATTCCAGGTCTACTTGAACAATGTCCCTTCTGATACGTTCAACGTTGATGCAGGGGTCCCTCAGGGTAGCCTGTTTGGGCCTATCCTATTCAACATTTTCACGTCAGACGTTCCTCCCCTGCCGGGTGATGGTATCCTGTCAATGTTCGCAGATGACATGTCCATCATCTAAAAGGGTCGAGTGATCCGTGCTCTGGCAAATAAACTACAATCAGGCCTGGATGTTCTGTCCGACTATTTCAAGAGCTGAAAGATTTGTATCAATGCAGCTAAAACACAAACCATTCTATTTCCACACTCGAATTCACCTCGGCTTGTTCCGCCTGCTAACGTCAAGATTCATCTTGATAGCACTCCAATTGAATGGTCGAGTGAAGTAGTCTACCTTGGTCTCACTCTCGATAACAAATTGCTATTCCGATCCCATGTGGACAAGATATCCACCAAGTGTAACATCTTGATCAGGTCATTCCCTCTTATTAACAGGAAGTCCATCCTGTCCCTCAAAAACAAGCTTGCTGTCCACAAGCAGATCATTCTGCCGGTTATTGAGTATGGTATGCCAATCTGGGAGAGTTGTGCTAGGGCCCATGCATTAATTATGTCACGCTAAATCGAGCAAAAAATAACCCCCTCCCCCCCTATCCTAACGTTTTTCCAATACCTAATGCATTGCTTGTCACAAAATCTTAGACGCCCCCCTCCCCCCTTAGAGCGTGACATAATATATGCATCAACCCTAAGACCACCTAAAGCTTCAGAGGATCCAAAACAAGATCCCCAGAATGATCCACCGCGAACTCGTTATTCTGAGATTCACCACCTGGCCGGTCTTCAAACACTCGAGGAACGAAAGAGGCCCACGCTGGAAAGGTTCAGAGTCACCTGTCTGCGATCAAACCACCAGATTATTTGTGATTTGGCAACCTAGTTTAAGTAGTTAGGCAGGTTCCTATGCTCAAGTAGGTAGGTTATCAATTTTATTAATTCAAACCAAAACAATCCCATAAAGGGTATTCTGTAAATTAGCGCTAAACGCAATAATCACATTAGAATAACTAATTAACTAGAACAAAGACGAAGAGCCAAAGGCAAATCAATTGAAATGTTAAACCAAATGTCGAAACATAAAAAACAGAAAATAAACGTAAGTTTTACTACTACATACTACTACGAACCATTGTTCAGTTTTATACGAGAAGGCGAAGAATAAACAGAGAAAAACGTCCAATCCAGTATTTCTGTTTTCCCAAGCGAGAAGAATTTTCATGTTTTGACCGGATTCGCCGAGTTGAGTTGAGTTCATTTCAGAGCTCAATAGCAAGAATTTTCGGTAGACCAAGCTTATCGCTGGGCGAATTGGCTGCCCTACTTTTGCTCAATAAAACAGATGAAATTATCCTTCATAAGTAAAAAAAATCTCCTTAAAATGGATCTGGTTGCTCCTTAAATCAATGATCAAAATACGTTAAAAATCTTAAAATGCTCAGTAAATATTTAAAGTACGCTCCCTAAAATAGAGAAAACTGTGCATTAAGCATTTGAAAATGCTCCTTAGTATGCACCGCTTTACACCATTTTGAAGTGTAATTGTACCATATATCATCGGAAAAGCTGCTGTAGAAAGGTTCGATCACTTAATGGGGAAAAAAGTGCGGTAAAGTAAAATACTTTTTTCCGAGTAACACACTAATTTGTACCATAAATAATTGAAATGTTTCCTTACTAACATCACTTTTGCGTATTCTTGATATATCAATATCTCAGGAATTACGCAAATAGCGGCGCCGGTGGTGTAGTGGTAAGCGTAAATACCTCTCACCCCAGCAGGCTGCTCAGATAAAAATTCTGAATTTTAATTGTGATGTAAACATTCATCTACGTAAACTTGTATTTCATTTCACGCAACCGAGCAATGTTGTTTACAAAGATGGGCTTTTGTTTACAATATTTGCTACATTGCATGAAATGTCTCATAAATTTACATGATTTATAATGTAAACTTATATGATATGTGACGCTCCATTTATGTGCATAATATTGAACAGAAATCTACACTACTTTTTCGAGCTGTGTGGGTTCTATCCCAGTCGGCGCCATCGGGATGTTCTGAGGCATAACATCTCTGAACACGCCTTCCTTCGGGAAGACGGTAAGTTAAGCCGTTGGTCCCCGGTTCATGAGTTGATGGGTCGATAGGTAGGGTCCAGGTGGAGGGAGCTGCCTCCCTGGCGTCGGTACCATCCCAAGTAACAATTTTGGTTTTATGAAGGTTCTGTAGACCATGATTCAGACTTGTAGAATGCTATAAAACCGCAATAAAACTTGCAATGTTACTTGGGATTGGTGCTCAGCACGGAAAACAAGATCGACGGAAAACAAAACAAAAAAGAGAAAAAAAAAAGGAATTGCGTAAATTACTTTTTATCGTTAAGTGTTTTTTTTTTCTTTTGTAAAAAGGGATGGGGAACATGCCATCAAATTGGACATTAAATACACACGCTTAGAAAAATTCATGTAAATTTAGGTGCTCTGAGACTAACATATACGAGCGTCAATTTTGACATAAAATTGAGTCATAAAAGACGCGAAATGCAGCTCAATTAAACGTATTTTTAGTCGAGTAACGAACTTTTCAGTCTCGGAGCACTTCATTTTACATGACATGTTTGTTTACGTCTTATCCTTTAAGTCAAAGATGGATTCCTTCACGTGTAAAATTAAGTATTTCTAAGTGTGTACTCAACCTGAGAAATTTTCGTTTCAAGCTTTCAAACGTGAATTAAAAATACTTGGCAACACTGTACAGCAATAATAGTTGCATATTTAGATTTTTTGACTATGAAAACAATACCTAACGCTATATGTAGCTTCATTCGTTCCGGATTCACAAAATAATGTAGTGCTTTCTTGCAAATCACAAAACATAGAAAATTGCACCCCTTGACCGAGGGGGCTCCGATCAGCACAAAATATTGGATTTTGAAAATTTTGCGTTAAATAAACTTCAAAATTTGCTTTTAATCAGAAGAGGTCAATTTCCTTTTGGATAATTTTTTCGGTCACTTGACCCTTATACATTAATGGCTATGTACTAAACAAAAAATTAAGTATCCTTGCCTTCCCAGTTGATTTTTAGATTATTTTGTTTTATAAACTGGTGAAATTTAAGAGAAGATAAATATATTCTGTCTTCGGTTTGACTGAATTTAAAAATAGGGCTAAGTTCCGATTGGGAAGTTAACAGCGAAGAAGAAGAAATAATAATGACCTGTTCAAATAATACGTAACATGAAAGGGAGTGGGAGAAGCTGAAAAGTGGGGAGCATTCAAGAAATCTCTTTTTTTTTGCGTTCGGTCATATAAGAACGGACCCTTTATGCTTAATTCCACATTCAAATCCAATCACGCTTCTGATGTTGGGATTTTTGCAATACATTTATTTTACACCATCAGCATGCTATCTCGCTTCCGCTGCCAGCGCCAAATTACCGAGGCCTCCCATATTGAAGATAGAGTTATTACAAGCATTGATCTCCGCGGGCCAATCTTCCCTCTCCGGGCATCTACCTACTTTCCGTGCAACGTTTCTCCCTCTACCTACCGGGAGACCAATTGCCAACCCTTTCCACTTTTTAGCTCCCCTTTCTCCATCATCTCGCGTATACGCTTTATCACCAGGTATTCATACATACTTATTCTTAAACACATTGGCGGCTCCTTTGATCTGCTACCAATTAGCTTAACCGACACCTAAGGCCGCGGCTTCTTTTGACCACTTATAAGAGACCAACCGGACTCTCTGGGGCTCTCCGTTTTCGGTTTTCTCAGATGACGGCAGAGCGCAGGGAAGGTCCATGACCACGAGAGGAAAATCGCTGAGTTCGCTGGGCTTTAATTTGATCGCTTTCTTCCTAGCTTCCTCGTCTTCCTCACTTTGGTGGTGGCTGGCGGCTGGTGACTGGTGGTGGGTAGCATTTCTTCCTTCCACGTGTTTTAATGTTTTCCTTTTTTTTCGTGGGTATTTTGGGCTGGTCTGCCGAACTGTGGGAGATATAGGGTAACGGCGGTATTTTGAACCGCTTTAGGAAGTAGTTATAAAAATTTTCTAAAAAAGTATGATTTTGTTACAATGAATGGCTAATTCATCAGCTGAAAAAGCTGAATGTTTCTGTCAAAATAAACAATTTGACAAACAAATAAGCAGGAAATATCACAAATACTGAAGACGCTTTTTATTTTAATTAGGACCACCAACAAAACATATGTTGACCCACGGTATCAGCTTTAAGCCGCTTGTGGAAACATATTTTGGATCACAATTTTAAAACATTTTATCGCTCCTTCGAGCTAAGAAACGGTTTCAATCGGATTTAATTGACGCAATTCGCATGTTCAAAATGTATACATTTTGAAAGTTTGGTTCAATTATGCCACCTCCTATTGATTTTGGACCGATTCAGAACGAGTGTGAGAATGCGTGAGTATTTTGTTTTTTTTTTCAATTTACTACTACTAAATGAAACATTTGACTGAAATCAAAAATTAGGCGCTAAGTAGTGTAGTAATTGTCATGTAAGTTTCACCATGTTAAAAAAAAAAAAATATAAAATGTGCAAACTATAGCCAGGTAGGTCAAAATACATCCATTACCCTAGCACGCGTAAAGGGAATTAAGTGGCGAAACAAGCGTTCCGTTCAAATAGCTTGAATGGTTTTGGATTATTTGATGTGCTCTATGTGATAAAAAAAAAATTGCAAAAAGAACGGTCTTCTCCCTTTTATTCCTTCTTCAATCTATTATATTACAAGAAAAGTATGTATTACTATCGTTGCAAGTGCGAAAATTGATACCGTATTTGCGACGGAACGGTCAGGAGCAGTCCGAATCAGGCACGCATTATATACCACAGAATCGGTTAATGAAGACCTGTTGTTTTTTAGTGCTTTCCACAGATACGCACCATGTTTCGCTGACGTATAACAGAACAGATTTCTAGTTTAAATTAAAAATCTGTGGCAAAGCAGATTAATAACTCGGCAATGACTATCAGCTAAAATTATGCTTTATTTAGTTTGAATTGCTCAAAACTATTGCCAAATTAAAAAGCGTAACAGTATCTAATGACAATTCATTGCGCCTTTTGACAGTTAGGTTAGAATACAAAACTGATTGTCTGTTACTCAATGCGTATTTTACCCGAGTTCAGCCATTGTTTTACTCAATCGTCAGTGAGTCTCCCATTGCGAAAACCGCGCAGGTGGTCTGGTCCGGCGGGGCTGCACCACAAATCGACCAGCAAAATCTCTCATTTAACGTTAATTTACTGCATGTCTCGAATTCCAATCCATCGACCGATGAACGTTAGCCAACACATCAACAAACAACAATCCTGCTTCGATCATGGCGCAGCTGTACCTACCTTTAGCTGCTTCTATGTAATCTGCTGCTTCTGCCTCCGTTCGACCGAACCCGCCATATTTTTGATGGATGGGAAATATTGTGGCTGTCTATCGCGGTTTAGGAAAGAGTCCGCTTAAAAACCCCTTCTGGTTTTCTCTGCACCGGCGAAGGAAAAACATTTTCTCATTTCAAGAGCTCCTATTAAAATACATTTTCCTTCCGACCGCTCTCGGTAGGAACCAGCTGCTCTCGCTTCATTGATGCTTAATCACATTTGGTTCAAGCCGCTCCCTGATCGAATACTCCACAGGCAGCAAACGATGAACCGAAAACATATTTCTCATTTTTAAATAACGTTAATTAAAGATTTCTATCTTAATTATTTGTTTATGACTGCCTTTCTTTCGGTTTGTTCCCATTCTGCCGATAACCGCCGCTTTCACCGTGTCTACTGTGGATCATTGCGAGACCATGCCATTGTAACGCACTTTTTGGCCCTTTTTCGCACAGCCTCCTGCTCTGGTTTGTGTGAACAAATTTAGCTAATAGAGCTCCTAATTGTCTGTGCGTTCACTAAGTCGCTTGTTTCCTGCGTGGCGGCAGAAGTGAGACGATGATCGAGTCTATTTTTGATGGCCAAACAAAAGGGGACTGTGAACACGATGTGGAAGTGGCAGTTAATAGCATTGTGCAGTAGCAGTAAAAAATAGACTGAAACCTCATTTGCCATGGTGCACGAAACGAGAATTAATTGAAAATCGTAAATCACGACCCGCTCGTCGGTGTTGTTATTACTGTTGTCATCGTGTTACTGTCGCCGGGCATGGTTCAGCTTTTTTTTCACCCAAAATAAGGGTGAGGGAAGTAGGGCGGTGATGGAGGATGAACCCATTAAAATTTTCACTCATGCTTGTAAAGGGGCGTGAGATGACAATGTTGTTATTGAATGCAAATATTTCAGTGATGTAATTTGGTGAATTGTGATATTATTCGGTATAATTTCATCTGACTGACAATTTTTTTTAAAGTGATGAACCGTTGGTACATATCCACAATTTTACAGGAGACGCTATTAATAAATTAATAAAAAATACTCGAATAATTAACATTGGTCAACAAATTTCCTCGACTAAATTGCACCAATGTAATGCAAGGGGGTGATTAAAAGTGGATTCTCAAATCATAATGAAATTGTATATACCTGAGGAGTATGTACCACCGTACTGTACCCCCACTAACCTTTGTAGGGGTAAGAGGTGGGACCATCATCATCACTAGACCTGTGCGCCGTCGCCACCGACAATTTTTCACGCGCCGCCGCCGCCGATGATTTTGAGTCGACGCGCCGCTGTGATAATTTTTGAAACACCGCTGCTATATTAACATATTAATACGCCGACCATTTAATGCGCTTCAACTACATATGAAGATTCCGTTAATATTGGCGATCACGAAACCTTTGTATGAGCTCGCAACCACTTCTTGAATAGGGTATCTGCCCATAACTTGTACAACCGCCATCCCAGCTCTATCCGTTACCGTTATCGGGAGGGACTCGATACGGTTCCGCAATGATTGCAACGTCGCACTTTGTTTCTGTTGTCGACTGCCACAACAGTTGCTGAGCAGTGTCGCAGTGATTGAGGTTTATTTGGGTTACCTCCATTACTGTTGGCCTGCCATCGCCTTTTAGTATGCTAGGCATTTGAAGCCTCCCGTCGTATGATCGTTTTCGTCTTCTTTTTTGCAGAGCATACACCTCGGCTGCTTCGTGCAGCCTCTTGCAATATGACCTTTCTCTCCGCATTTTCTGCACAGATAAGATCTCTCAGGGCCATTGCAGTGGCCTCGCCTGGTGATCGAAACCCATGCACTTGAAACATCGCTCCAGCTACTTGGTAACCCGAGGAGTGGCTTTCAGCGAGCACACTGACCACACTGATCTCCAACAGCTTATTTGCTGCAACTGTCGAAAGCCTTTGCAAGCCACCGTACGCCTTCCACATCCGGATTGACATCGGGACGTCTACCAGATTGCAGTGCCCTCTCAACGTACTTTTCAGCTCCTGTCCCTGCACTCGATCACTGTCTCCTGGGATAGGGCTTTTTTATCTAGTTCGTTTATTTGTAAGGCTCAATCGCGTTAGCTTTACGGAGCCGATAATTCATTGTTCTTTGTTTGTAACAAAATTCACTTAATTCTATGTCTAGTAGGAGTTGGGCCGAATACTCGCGGCTTACTCGAGGTTAGAGGGGTACATTGTCGAAGGATAGGAAAAGGGGAGGAGCTTGGGGTAGGGTTTCGTTGTCTCATCAGAGCGATGTCGCCAGTATGAATGGTAGTGGGGTTCTAGATTCGTCTGGAGTTCGACCGGCTATGGTGTCCAGTGGGCGACGATGAGACTCATCGAGACGGGGGACAAGACAAACAAAAACTAATAAAGAGATACAAAAGACAAACGAATTAAATTCTTATACTAGACATTTGCAGAAACACATTAATCGACTGCATATAGCAGAGATCGCGGGTACCCAACACGTCTCTGATAGGGATATAGGGTTGTCTTCCTTGGGCCTCGAGGGTATTCAAAAGTCGCTCTCTGGCGGCGTCATTTTCCGTACATTGCCAAACTGCGTGATCGAAGTAATCGTAACCGTTTCCACACCGACAGATGTTGCTGTCCACGAGGTTTATTCTATTGAGATGAGCATCTAGCCAGTAGTGGTTGGACATAAGTCTACTCATCACGCGAATGAAGTCACGACTTAAGCCCAAGACTTTAAACCACGCTCTCGAAGAAACATTAGGAATAATTGAATGTAACCACCGTCCAAGATTTCCAGTGTCCCAATCGGTTTGCCAACTCGAAAGGGTACTCTGACGCACTAAATGGTAAAATTCATCGTGTGAAATTTGCCTGTCATAAAATTCGCCTTTCTAGGCGCCCACCTTTGCGAGAGAGTCCGCCTTCTCATTGCCTGGGATTGAGCAATGTGAGGGGACCCATACAAAGGTAATCATATATGACCTTTCGACCAGCACACTCATCTGCTCCCTTACCTTTGAAAGGAAATAAGATGAGTGCCTACTTGGTTTCATCGACCGAATAGCCTCAATAGAACTGAATATATCCGAGAAGATGAAGTAATGGTCTGCGGGCATGTTGGAAATCATCCCCAATGCGAAGTTGATTGCTGCCAGCTCAGCAACATAAACAGAAGGCGCTAGAGTTTTCATTGAAGACACCGAAGCCAGTGGATCCATTGAGACGTGACCCGTCTATAAAATATCTTTTCACGCAATTGACGTGTTGGTACTTTTCAGTAAAAATACGCGGGATAATAATAGTTCGAAGTGGATCTGGAATCCCATGAATCAACTGCGATTGGTGAAGTGAGCAAGGTCTGGAGTATAACAAGGAAGACACATATCCGACGATATGTAGTGGTGGTAGATTCTCATAAATCGAGATTGTGTGTTCAGCCCGAGAATTTCTTCAAAATTTTCAATTATAAGTGTGTTCGTCACTCCGCATTTGATTGGTATTCTGAGAAAGAGCTCCCAGAAACGGTTCTGGAGGGGTGTTACTCCTGCCAGAACCTCGAGACTCATGTTATGCGTTGAGTGCACACAGCCAAGAGCAATACGCAGACAACGATATTGAGTTCGTTCCAATTTTATTAGGTGACATTTTCTTGCCGAGAGAAAGCAGAAAGAGCCGTACTCTAGAACAGAGGGAATAGTTGTTTTATAAAGCGTTATGAGGTCTCCCGGATGAGCAACCCACCATGTACCGCAAATTGAACGGAGAAAGTTGATCCTCTACTGACATTTTTGCTTCAAATACGTAATATGGGTATTCCAAGTGCACTTTGAATCAAACCAGACCCCAAGGTACTTGAAAGACCATGATTGAGTAATGTTTCTGCCCAAAAGATTAAGCTGCATTTCGGCTGGGTACTAGATTCCTAGTCCAAGAAGACAAGTTATCTAAGGAACTTTGCAATGGTCCTTGCAAGTCCACGGCATGTGGACCTCTTACGGAAACCACACCGTCATCTGCAAGTTGTCTTAGCGTGCATTGTTCTGCCAAACAGTTGTCGATATCTTTGACATAAAAGCTATAAAGAAGAAGGCTGAGACATGAGCCTTGGGGCAGGCCCATGTAGCTAATTCTGGAAGTTGTCAGTTGTCCAAGGGAAAAGTTCATTTGCTTTTCTGACAACAAATTGTACAAGAAATTATTTAAAATTCCAGAAAGTCCAGATCTGTGCAGATTGTCTGACAGAATTTCAATGGAAACTGAATCAAAAGCCCCCTTAATGTCCAAGAATACTGAAGCCAATTGCTCCTTGTGTGCAAAGGCCAGTTGAATATCTGTGGAAAGCAGCGCTAACAATCGTTTGTTCCTTTGCTCTTGCGGAATCCAAACTGTGTATTTGATAGCAAGTTATTTGTTTCGACCCACTGATCGCGTCTTCGAAGGATCATTTTCTCCAACAATTTCCTAATGCACGAAAGCATAGCAATAGGACGGTATGAGTTATGGTCAGACGCTGGTTTGCCAGGTTTTAGAATGGCTATTTCTTTGACCTGTCTCCATTCAGGCGGTATAACGTTGTTTTCTAGTAAAGAATTGAATAAGTCTAGCAAGCGTGGGAGATTTTTCAGAAGATTGAATTTAATCATATCGCTTCCCGGTGAGGAGTTGTTCGATGAAAGAAGAGCCATAGAGAATTCCAGCATTGTGAATGGTCTATCCAGAGAGCTGCCGCTCGGAGACGCTACTCGAAGAATGTGTTGTGCTGGAACTGAGTCCGGACAGACCTTTTTAGCGAAATCGAATATCCATCGGTTGGAGTATTCTTCACTCTCATTAGAAGATGAGCGGTTACGCATGTTCCGAGCCACCCTCCACAAGGTGTTCATTGAGGTTTCTCGTGAGAGTCCCTCGACGAAATTGCGCCAATAGCCGCGTTTCTTTTCTTTGACTAATTGTTTCAGCTTTGTCTCAAGCTTTGAATATTCCTCGAAATATGTGGAAGTTTTGTGTCTACGAAAAGCTATGAAAGCATCAGATTTTTCTACATACAATTTTGTGCATTCTTCGTCCCATCTAGGTATGGCTGGTCTCCTTTTAAAGGATGCACTTGGAACTTTTCTTTTTTGTGCTTCCAGAGAGCTTTTGTATATCAAATCAATGAGGAATCGATATTCTTCCAATGGTGGGAGCGTATCTATTGATTCGATACCAATTGTCACCACCGTTGCATATTTCTGCCAGTCGATGTTCCTTGTAAGATCAAATGGAACTCGAGATGGTTCTGCAGATTGAGGGCCACACTTAATTGAATTGATGATTGGCAAATGAGCGCTACCATGGGGATCATTGATAACCTTCCACAGACAATCCAATGATAGCGATCTTGAACACAAAGATATGTCGAGTCGGCTTTCTCGAGCCGGAGGTTTAGCTATACGTGTCACTTCCCCAGTGTTCAAAATAGTCAAGTTGAAATCGTCACATAAATCTTAAAAAAATTGCCGCTCTATTGTCATCGTATAGATCGCCCCACCCAGTACCATGGGAGTTCATATCACCCAGAATTAATACTGGAGATGGAAAAATCGAAACAAGTATTGAGACTAGATGAGACTCACCCTATGTGGCTCAACCAAGACTCCCGGATATCTAGCTCAGTAGCATGAGACCCCTGAACTGTGTCACAGGGCCGGCATGCTACTTGGTAATTTGGAGGGGTACGCGGAACAAACTGTGCAGAAACTGTGGGATTTCTTACGTGATTGTGAAATTAATTGGAAGCTAAAGTGTGGGTGGAAAAAGTCTAAAAGTTTATTAAAATGGAACTATTGTGCGGATGGTTTTATTGGGCTATTATGGGGTGTGTTCTGTGGGTTTCTGCTTCCTTGGTACGTACCGGTGGTGTTTGCTGGACGATGGCGGTGATTATGTTGGGCAGCTGTTGTTTGACCGCGATGGCGATCCGTGGCTTATTCACTCCGTTGACAATGGCGGATCGGTGTCTTAAGCTGGTCTGGAAGATGGCGCCTGGTGACTGGAGCTGTGGTCACTACAATGGCGGGTTTGATGCTTGGGTTTGCGCGTTGCGATGGCGGTTCGCAACCAGGGAATAAAGCAATCCCTGTGCAGCTACTGAAGTAGCCTTTTCGATGTCAACGGCGTCTCCCTTCGTTGGCGAACATCAGCTGACCGTGACAAGGCCACCTTGGTCGAGCCGAGAAGGGTCTTCCTCCTTAACAGTTAGGACTACCAAGTCCGAGGATGCTCTCCTTTCTAGCAATTATTAAGCCGGATAGCTGAAGGTCCTTGACATTTAGACCAAGACAGCCGAGACTGACTTGGTCGAAAAGTGGATCTCCGTGGAATACCAAACAAAAGGTCCTAAAGGACAAATGGTTGTTTTAAACCAAGCCAAAATCATTTTTGGTCAAATTCAGTTACCTGAATGAACACCAGGAACATAAAAAGTTCGTTCTCTGCACTTTGGTTCACTTTTGCACTCCACTCACGTCTTCTAGGCACAAACGCCGGTTTACTTCTGGGCAATGGTTGACCATCCCAGCTATCAAAAGCCCTCCTTTTCCCATCCAGTTTTCAATTCGTTCCTTATTATTTCCTCCATTTTCCTTCCTTGTAGCTTATCACCACCCATCCATATCATCTCCTTCGCCTATTGAGTTTTTCTACCACAGTTGATTATAACACCCTTTCGATCCTGTCACATCCAATTAAGCTTATAAACAAATATCATTTTCAAACTACCTACTAAGACAAATTTATACATTTTTCAATAACAGCAATTTTACCTACAATCCTACTAATCCTACTAACCCAACACTGACACTAAACAAACACTACAGTTTCCTAAAACAATATGCACAAATTAAAACCTAGGACATTGTAACTAAACGGTTACAGATTCCAGAGTTGACTACGGCTAATGGAGGTTCTTGGTGGAACATAATCTGAAGCTATTCTAAGGTCTTTGTTCTTCACATTTATTTGGCAAGCGACGATTTCGACGCCTGATAGAGCAGGAAGGGACATTTTGTAGAAAGGGTAGCACTTTTTGATCCCTAAAAGTACTCCTCCATAAGAATCGTCTCTAGGCGTATAATGTTAAAATCGTGGAAGTTGAGTTCTTCATCGGAAGAAAGCCATGTTTCACAGAGAGCAAATATATCACAATCAGAATTGTGAAGTAAACATTTGAACGAGTCTAGCTTAGGCACTAGACTACGGCAGTTCCACTGTAGCACTGTAGATATGATTCATGCAAGGAGGGGCCATGAAACAGTCAATTGCTTAAGATATGATTCGAATGTTGGAAGCAAGGCATAAACTAAGCTTCTAAGAGGTTCTTGTATGTTAAACATATTTAATATGAATTCCACAATGTCCGAAAAAGCTAGCAAACCACGTTCGGACTTGGATTTCTTTTGAGAAGTTTGAGGAACAGCTTTTTTGTTTTTTCTTTTCTTTGTTGGGTAATGGTGGAAAATCCTTACTGCAGCCAGGAAGTGGAGCAGTAGGAGCCTTTGATTTAATTTATTCATCCCCATTACCCTGGGAATTTTGCAATTATCTGGGGGTGACTTCAGTTTTCTTACGGCTCACATTCGGGGAGGAGCATTTTCGTTTTCAGGATCCGTTCGTTTTCAAAGGGGGATAGGGCTGTTACGCTCTTGATCGTAGGATCCTTCTTCAGCTCAAAGAGCATCTCGCCTTTCTGGGTGCACTTTGTTTTCACCACGTTCTCTCCTAGTTGCTTCAACGCCGGATCCTCTCGAACCTTCCGGAGGAGTGCAGCATACGACGTTTTATCTTTTGCTTCGACGATCAGAGCATCGCGCTTACTTCGCTCCCGCTGAGGCCTGGGTTTCTCCTCCTTCTGTTCTTCTTTCTTTTTCATTTTTTTCCTTCCAATTTTTCCACTTCTCCTCCAGCTTCTCGACTGTATGCCATCCCTCCTCCCTCTCGCCTGCCTTGTCGTTCTTGACTTTTTTCAACCAGGGTGCCTTCCATTCATTTTGGATAAAAAAATGTTTTGTTAAATTATGGAATAATAAGATATTATAATCATATCTTGTTTGTGTAAGCAACAAGAAAATATTGTGAAGTTTGTGTTTGACACATAATAGCTGCCAATTTTGAAAATTTCAACTCCTCTTCCTCTCCTGGCGTTTCCCTTTTCCTCTTCACCGAGCGTGGATTTCGAGGTCCCCTCGACGTCTCCTGTGCTTTAGCTACTGCTTTCTTCTTGGTCTCGACCAGTGCCCTTTCGGCAGTCACGGATGATCTCGTCATCAGCGCATCTTGTTCATGTTCGGCAGCAATAATGGCGGATTTGATGCCCGTCACCATTTCCTTTATTGCCTTGTGAACGTTGCTATTGACGGATTTCACGCCAACTCGTCTGCGGAGTTGGCAGCACCCTCTCAGAGCCTTATGAAACTTTGTGGGTGTGGAGACTTAGCAATTTTAAGCAACTTTGAGTACTTATTTTTTTCAAAATTTATCTCGCCTAACATTTGATAAGGGTCAAAGTTTTTTGTCGATTTTTTTTTCAAATCGATATAGCTTAAAAATGACAAGCCCTACAAAATAGTGATGTATGGCGAACTTTTAGCAAATAATCTGAAATTTTATAAAAAAATTTAAATAAATTAAAAAATTGGTTTCTACACTCTAAAAAAATATATTTAAAAATTAAAAGTCATTTTCCCAAAAATGGTACCCCTCAGATTTGCTTGATATTTTTTCTCATGAAAGGCAATATAATTACCTAACTTTTCCTTATACATCGCAAAGTGGGCGCTTTTAAGAAAAAAAAGTTGTTCGAACAACAACTTTTTCATGTTAATTTTTTTTAGCGTGTTTCACTCAAAGTCGAATAGTAATACGCGCACAACCTTATTAAAATCCGTTGAAACTTAATGAGCATAAAGATTTTGACCTTTTGATAATCTGGGCGGGCTTAAAACAAAAATCTAGCCTAACATTTGAAAGGGCCTAATACAGAGGATTTTCCTGCATTTCGAATGGTGTTTTAATAAATGAAAACTCTAGTGTTTTTGTTTAGTGCATAATTTATTTTCCTATAATTCTCCATACATAATTTGAGTTTTTCATTGATTATTAGTCTATCGGAAACAGAGTGAAATTTTTCGGAGTTTCCTTTGAATGTGAAAATCGCTTAGTAGAAATTATGTTTTGAGAAATAGGTACAAAACAATGAAATTTTTGTGTACCAGGTATAGTTTTTACATGACTGAACAGCTCCTTGAGATCATCGGACATCTTTGTGTATTGATCATTTGATATGAAGCAGAAGTTCAATTTTGTTATGCTTGTATCTGTTTGTTTAACTGCCCAGTCATACAGTTCTTGTGGAGTTGTGATTGTGTTTCCATAATCTCGAGCAAGACTTGCTCTCTTTGCCATTCGTTTGAGAGTTCCTCCAATTGCGTCACATGGGCTTTCCCATGAGACGTTGCGAAGAAGTGCCATTCTGCTTCCAATCCATACTTGGACTTGAAGTTGCACAAACTGGCAAAATTCTTTTTATTTTTGTAATGAGCCGCTGCTGACATGAAAGTAATTTTTGTGAAACTAATAGATTGTTTAATGAAATCTAACAATTTTGATATAAATAATTGAACTGCTATTGTATCATGGGTCAATACTTCTGAAATAATAATAAAGCTTAAATTTTCCAACTTGTTTTCTTTTATGTAGTAAATTTCGAAAGGATGTATCGTAGCTTGATTATTGTTCCAATGATACCCCTGTGCTGAGTTTTGAATAATAAATGAATAATTTTCAGAAAAGTCGCAAATCACTAAAATTTCACCGTTTTGAAGAGAATTTTTTTTATTACTTAGGTAAGATGATTGCTCTTTATGAATAAAATCATGGGTTATGAGCTTTTCAACTTTTTCCGTCAAATATTGAACAAACTCATCTGCAGGTTTAATAATAGTTTCCAAATTACAACGGTCGGTAGTCAACCACTGTTGAAATAAAACTTCTTCCATATCAATTGCTTCTAATACTGATGTAAGTTCCCTCACGATACTATCTGTGGAAATGCATTCTTCACATGTACGATAAAAACAATCTATGGTTCTAATAGGACTACTGCAAAGTATTTTGTCTGCAATTTCTTTATATGAATCAAATTTTACACTATTAATAATCAATTTAACATTTTCATGTATAGTACAGACACATACATTATGTGTACCTGTACTATCCAACAGTATGCAATGCTTTGGTCGGAGCTGAGTGAACGAAGTAAATCAGATTTTAACACTTTTGTATTTATCTTCAAAAATCATAAAAGCCTCTTTAAGAGACATCATCAATAAACGTTTCTGAACATGCTCTTTATATCCATTTCGATATTCAGAAACATAATCATTACTTCCTGTCATAGGCCTACTAATATCATCACTGTCAAAGAAATTTAAAACAATTTGTTTTTCAGTATCATTAAATCCATGACCACTTCTTGCTTTCTTACTACAAAGAATACCTTGTTCTCTGACTAGCCTTTTCATCTGTTTCACTGTATGATGGGGTGCATTAAACTCATTAACTATTTGATTCACTGACCATGATTTAGGGAGCACTGATAACACTTTTAATTTGTCATTTGTACTCGTAGAAGGCAAATTAAATTTCTCCTTTAACTGCATGATCATTTCGTCAAAATCATTTGATTTGTTGACATCGTCTGAATCCATCCCAAATATATTTTTACGCACTGCCTTTGTGATCTCTGCAGATTTTTGAACACGATAATTCATACTTCTCATACTTCTCGATGAAATTGGTGATAACTGTAAGGTTGAAGCTATACAATTGAATTGTTCCACATTATATGGACCTTGGATCTGATCCGCTGATGGGATTGATTCTAGCGATGGATCTGACTTGATGATAAATTACGTAAATTATTGCGGCTGCAATTGGGATTGTTTATGTTGGCACTACATTGCACCCTTTTAATAATCAATTCAGCAGATTTTTCCATTGTTGTATATATAAACACTTTTTCGTTTCAACAACTATGCAGCACTACACTTTCAACAACTATGCACTACAGCAACTATGAGCATTGTTGTGATATCACCAAACTTAAATATTAGATTATGTCGGTAGAAACAGACTGCGGTGCTTTAAGTTTATACCTTATATCTCTCATGTGACTACCTGCGTTGTTATATAACTGCTATATAGCAGGTAACTTAACGATTATTTTAGGCATGCCTTAAATAATCGTTAAGTTACCTGCGCTATTATATGTATTCACTTGAGAGATGAGGTATAAACATATATATGCATATTGCTTACTAATGGACACACCTAATACATAAAAATAAATGAATGATTATTTTTCTAATTAAATTAATCACAAATACATGAATTGAAATCTTTTCATGAATAAAACATACTAAGTGATTTTTACTTAGTTTACCTGTTGATTTGGAACAATTTGAGGGTGGTTTTATAGAAGTTGGATAGAGTGTATGCATATATTATAATACAATCCATCACAGGAAAGTGCAAACCATGCTGAGATGGCTGTTCCTCATTAGAACGTTTTGTTCTGAACTCTTATTGGACGATTTGCAGGTAATTTCTCTGTACCCTTTTCAAATGTTAGGCTAGATTTCGCCCAGATTATCGAAAAGTATACCCATAAAGTTTAATCGAATTTTAATAAGGTTGTGCGCGTATTACTATTCGACTTTGAGTGAAACACGCTAAAAAAAAATTAACATGAAAAAGTTGTTGTTCGAACAACTTTTTTTCCTTAAAAGCGCCCACTTTGCGATGTATGAAGAAAAGTTAGGTAATTATATTGCCTTTCATGAGAAAAAATATCAAGCAAATCTGAGGGGTACCATTTTTGGGAAAATGACTTTTAATTTTTAAATATATTTTTTTAGAGTGTAGAAACCAATTTTTTATTTTATTAAAATTTTTTATAAAATTTCAGATTATTTGCTAAAAGTTCGCCATACATCACTTTTTTGTAAGGCTTGTCATTTTTAAGCTTATCGATTTGAAAAAAAAATCGACAAAAAACTTTGACCCTTATCAAATGTTAGGCGAGATAAATTTTGAAAAAAATAAGTACGCAAAGTTGCTTAAAATTGCTAAGTCTCCACACCCACAAAGTTCCATAAGGTTCTGAGAGGGTGCTGCCAACCACTGGATGAGTTGGCGTGAAATCCGTCTATTATCTTTGTGAAGTCATGGAGTTCATTGATCCTCCTCCTGAACTCCATCAATTTGGTCTTCCCAAGCTGCAATCTTTCTTGGGGTGTGCTACTGCAGGATTTCGGTGTGAAAATCTGGCTTAGCACAAGACCTAGCTCTCCTTGGTGTCCTTGCTGCTCACCTTGGGGCTTACTGCTGCTGTTCGAACTCGCTGTAGCCTCCAGGTTCAACACTGGTGATCTCTTCTTGCGAACACGTTCACTCCTCCGCTTCTTGCGAACACGTTCACTCCTCCGTTTTCACTTTCTGGCGTCTTGCCGTCGTCCTTCATATTTTTTGGGTTTTCTCATTTTCTTCTTTTTTATTTTTTCTTCGTTTTTCTTTATTCTTTTGGGTCTCCACTCTGGGTCGCAATATCCACTTGTTGTATGTAGTCGCCTATCGTGATCCCATGGTTATCTATGCAAGCAGGGAGGTCATGCTACACAGATAAAAATTCTGAATTTTAATTGTGATGTAAACATTCATTCACGTAGACTTATGAAATACAAGTCCGAGCAACTTGCAAACAATGTTGTTTACAAAGATTGGCTTTTGTATACAATATTTGCTACATTGCATGAAATGTGTCAGAACTTTACATGATATATAATGTAAACGTATATGATATGCACAGTTCGAAAAAGTAGTGTAAATTTCTGTTCAGTATGATGCACATAAATGGAGCTTCATATATCATATAAGTTTATGTTATGAGACATTTCATGCAATGTAGCAAATATTGTTTACAAAAGCCCATTGTTGTAAACAATATTGTTTACAAGTTGCTCGGTTGCGTGAAATTAAATACAAGTTTACGTGAATGAATGTTCTAAGTGATCTAATTAAAATTCAGAATTTTTATCTGTGTTTGACGCTCCATTTATGTGCATCATATTGAACAGAAATTTACACTACTTTTTCGAGCTGTGTAGGGTTGTCACGGTCCTTCATGGGGGCCGTGTTCAGAGCCTGATCGGCATAAGTCAGGAATGTTACATCTGAGCCTGCTACTCACCAACCACCAATTGGTGACGAGTTTTGAACGTATCCGGAGGCCTGCCAAGGTTTTACCGGGACGGAGGCAACCGCACTATTAGCCCACTCGCCATTTCAAGAAGGTGTCACCCTTCTTTACTCAGTGAGCAGAATAGCATGACTGTCAGCCCTGTAGCGTGGTATCCAATCCATTGTGCCGTGTCGTATCCATTATTCTATGCCGTGTCCAGTATGCTGTAATTAGGATCTTACTGGCGTCGATCCTAATGTGCCGGTGGCACTCCTGCGGGTTGACGAAGCATTTCCTCTATCGCCGTGCTATGGTTACCGCGCCAGAGCTCGCGTCGCACCCCCTTACTTTGCTATTGTCGGAAGGACAACATTGCCCAGGCTACACCACGGGGAAGTGTGAGGTAGGAACTTGTGAGAACAAGAATTAGGTTGTCAACTCACCATTTGTAGCCCTAATTGTATTAAAAGTATTTCTCGCAGACTACACAAAATAAGAAAATAAATCAAGTATGGTAAACTTTAAGACGCATAACAATTCTACAATTCTAAAACAATATATTTCTTTTAGGTGGTGTAGTGGTAAGCGGGAATCCCAATCGGCGCCGCCGGGATGTTCTGAGGTTTAACATCTTTGATTACGCCTTCTTTCGGAAGGGAAGAAAAGCCGTTGGTCCCCGGTTCATGAATTGATGGGTCGATAGATAGGGTCCAGGAGTGGAAGCTGCCTCCCTGGCGTCGGTAGCATTGGTGCTCAGCACGGAAAACAAGGTCGACGGAAAACAAATCAAGGAAAGAAGAATATCTTTCTTTGGTAAAAAAAGTTCCTAGGACCACAATAGCAAATCGTGAAGAGGCTGAATCCAGAAAGAGGCGACAATTCAACATTAAAACAATCGGTTATTCGTTAAAGTCATGGAAAAAGTCATTCCAATCGAACGGAAAACCTGCCTTATGGATGAGATGTCACTGCCACCGAAGATACACCATTCTAGCCTAGTATTTACGGCAATAGGTTCACTTCTCTTGCCTTCTTTCACCTGCAGCGGGACTGTAAGGCTCACTTTGTTCACACCTATCAAGAGTCGAGGAACTGCCTTCGTGTAGTTGTCGATAGGCAAACCTTGAAGATAACGATAGCGTTGTGATAACTCGTCATAGTTGAGACTCTGTTCCGGCAACGTGAGCTCCTTCACGGTGCTGATATTGTTGAGAGACAACAGTTTTTGACTATTTGTTCCCTTGATCGTAATTCGAACGTTTTTCGAATCTGGCTCGCGGACCGGAGATGATGACAGGAATAATGCGAAACAGAAGAGCCTGCTTGTATTGCCGATGCGTATGGTTCTGCACGATTGACATACCTTGTGTATGCCGCCCGTTGGCATTGGATCGATTGGAATTCAGCAACGGATGATGGCGATATTGGCATCCCTCGATCACACACCGTGTTGAATTTCTGCAGCTTCTTCTTCTGTGTGCGTTAAGACACACCGGTTGTCTACGGCATACGCTTTGTACGTGGAACACTCTGTTACGTGATGACCTGACCTTTTACAGCAAGAACATACTCGAACTTCGCTAGTGTGGGCATTCACCGCTCCCTTCTGCTTCGGCTTCTGCTGACCACCACTGTTCCCACCGACGTACATTGTAACTCTGCTGACTGCTGTGATGACACTGAGCATGAAATCTCCAAACGCCTTTAGGTTGACTACCGGGTGCTGCTGCATATAATCTGCCCACTGCATTTTAGTGTGCGCAGAAAGTTTTTCCACCAGCTCCATCAGCAACGTTGGATTGGAAAGGTGGTCTTGCTGTCCTCCGGCTTCCAGATGATCGCTGACGCTTCGCACAGCCATTCCAAAGTCGATTATGGTCTCCAATTTCTTCGATTTTGGCGCCGGAACACTACGTACCTTCTGCAGTAGAGCACTAATTAACAATTCAGGTCGCCCGTACAGCAAACGAAGGGTATCTATCACTTGAGGCACTGATTCCGGCAGCAGTAACCTGCTTTTGACAGATTCGTACGCGGACCCTCTCAAACAACGTTGTAGACGCGCGAGGTTTTCGGCGCTATTGTAACCACATGCAAGCGAACTATTCATGAAGCTACTTATAAATATCGGTCAATCAGCTGGGTCACCCGAAAACGTGGGTAGATCGCGGGGCATGACTTGACGCGCGGCTAGCTGCGAGGGGGAGGGGGTAAATTGATCAGTAATGGGCAGACCTGGCGGTGGGGGAACTGCTCCAATGGATAGTACTGGAAAGCCAACGTTCGACAGTCCCTGTTGCGGGAAAACTGTTCCAGCCGCAAGTGGCGAAGAGCCAACAATCGGCAATCCCGCAGTTGGGGGAGCTAATCCGGAAGATTGAATCAGATTGGCCGGTGGCGGAAAGCCAACCAGTTTTCATTTTTGGTGGTAATGATGGATTTATTATTGGATCACCGAGTGACTTACCTTTAGCTGGTTCGGGGGGCACTTGGGGTTCGACTTTATCTCGTGGGTTGGTTACCTGTTGCTGCTTCGGACCTATTTTAGGGATCGCGCCGGTATACTGCTGCTGATACCTCTCCTCAGGGCACCGTTCAGGAACGCCAAACGGCTTTAACGTTGAATTCAACCGTGGCTGCTTGAAGCTGGATTGCTGATGGTGTTCTGCATGTCTCAGCTCTTGTCGCCTCATTGCATCCGTAACCAACTTTTCCAAAATTAGCTTGTTGACGTCATCGGTTGGCTCCCGCTGCACATCCGGCCACGATTTCCCCGAGTCAGTCTGACCCTGGCTGTTCAATGGAGCTGCTGCGGTATATGCGGATTGGCCTACTAACGGAAGACCATCAGCAACATCTGACTGCTCATCGCATTGCTGTTGCCAGTGCTTCACCCTGTCCAGACTCGTCCTTCTACTGACCTTGCTCCTGTTGCTGAACGAATCGTCCGTTTCGCGCAACTCCTCCTCCAGCATCTTATATTTTTCCAGCAGATGACGTTTTTCCTTCGCTTGCTGCTCCTACAACAGCTTCTTTTTTAGCATCAAACGTGCCGCCCTAGCGCTAGACGTTGTAGTTCGGGAACATACACTCAGCGGCAAACAGTGTCCACAAGTCCACGATCGATCTGCCACCGATGCAGATACTTCCGCGCATTGCATATGCCATCACCCATTACATTGATCGCATTACACGCAATCGTCGACCGCGTCCGAGCGATCACAGCATATACAGCTGGATGTTTGACCCTTCTCCGGTGTAGCTGGAGCTGGTTTGGTTAGTCAATTTCGACATGACGAATAATTTTGAAGTTTTGTTCCGGGAACAATAGGGCTCTCAACCGTTTTAATTAGCAGCTCGCAAACTCGATTTTATGGGTGAGAGTACAGCTTTAACTGCAATATTCATTAGCTTAGGTTAGCATTTAATTCATTTCGTTATAATACTACTTACAATTATTCGGTTTTGAGCGTATGGGATATTAATGCCGAAATCCTCGTATGTGAAGCAATCTGCGATAACTTTTAGTTTTTTTTTTATTATTATTATTATAGTCACTTTAACACTCTTGGGTCATTCGTGACTTGTCCGGGGTGAGATTTGAACTCGTGACTTTGGCATGAGAGGTATGGATGTTAACCACTACGCCGGGGTCGCCCCGGATAACTTTTAGGTTATTCATAGTTTCTAATAGTATTTCATTTAAACTTACGGTCGATCTTACGATCTTCTGACTGTGATAACTATCTGTGACTTACCCTAAAGATAGTTTAAGTATAACTTTAGCTATAAGAACTGAAAAACATAGTTTTAGGCCTAATTTAATGATAATTACAATCACTTTACTTTACTTCAAACTTTCTTTACACTTCTAAGATTTTCTACAGACAACCTCTCATCGGCCACATCATTGTCCGTTAACTTTTACGTTTGACACTATGATTACACTCAATTCTGTTCATGCAGGATCTATATAAAAAATTGATTCCACATGATTTTTCTTTGATTTTTTGTTGCATTAAATTTGGCTACAAATTGAGATCACACGATCAAAAACAGAGGCTATAAAAATTGCTTAAAAACTGAATTAAGTGTATTTGGATTAGAATAATATATCTGATGCGCTTTTAAAGTGAAGGAAACCTCAGCATGAAACTCCAAAAGCACTACTGTCAGGTCTCACATATCATAAATATATGAAATTGCTCCTACTTGCTTCCTGCGCTACAACAAACACAGAGTAGCAATTGCATTATTGAATGGTTTGTGGAAGCTGACATTTGTGGTTTTGAAGTTTCACGCTAAGACTACCTTATAGTATCACCTTAAGAGCTCAAAATTATTTTTGAATAAGAAGCTGTTGAGCCTTTAGAACTTCTAATTGGAATTGATTTGAAAACTGTTTGCCTATAAAAGTTTAAAATCTCTACAAATATCTGAGTACGGTAATATGCAATCTTAAGTAACCACCATTGCTGTCAGCGAAGTAATTTATTTTCAAACGATCAATTCCATCTTCTTCATCAATTTGCTCACAATTGGCAGTACCTGAAATCCAATCAGTTCATTAGTTTCACTAGTTATAGTTATGCTACCGATCGATGCTAATCAATGTTGTGCTTAACAAGTGAAGCAATACCCAATTTATTATGCACAATGTTTAAATACTCAATTACCATCACTACAAACAGCTAATTACCGATGTACTCTGTTGTTTCGCAAAAGTAGCAAAAAAAACACAGCAAATTTAACTGCAATTAGCCTTTTAAGTCAACCTTAACTCCAAAGCCAATGAGATAATAGTGATTACCGCCATTTTTGCTGCACTTTAAGCATTCCCCTCGTTGTTTTGCTGCACGATATCCGCCTAGTGCACTTCCATCGTCCTCGTAATGGAGCTTAATAACAGTAATTCAATTTAGCTACGGACCGTCGTCGTCTTAAATGGTGTCTACAAGCTTAATACCCCGGCTTCCCTTTCAACGACGACGACGACGACCACCACCACGACCATTTAAGTTGTTCTGCTCAGGCAACCGTCCATTGGTCACTTATGTAAATACGATTTTAATTCCAGCTCATCTCAAAAGTTCACCTGCCACCCTCCTTTTCAAATCGTTCAAAAATGCGCGCGCTCACACATCACCACTGACAACCGACTCGTCCGTCTGTTCCTCCCTTCGGAGGTTAAAGTATTCATCGTGTAGTCAAAAGCCTAGCTACATACTTGACAGAGTGCATTGCTGAAAGCGATTCCGGCTAAATTAACCTTGAATCCGGAATGAATCGCTCGTCATTTGTTCACATTACTTAATGGATGTCCTCACGATGGAGTGCTCCGCCGTTGTCGCTTTGAGTTTGTCAGCGGTGCCCAAAAATGATTGTGCCATGCCACTACCACGCGGGTCGTTAATTATTGTCAGTCAACTGGAGCAGCAGACAGCAGAGTGGTTTCAGAGAACGATGAGCCCTGAAATTTGAACTGGTAGCACCTGTACTTACACTGCTGGGCAGTGACTTCCTTCAGAAGACAGTTCTAGAATAAAACACGTTGGAACGGACCCAGTGGCATGGTGAACCTTCTTCATCTTCAAGGCTTTTTATGTTTCTGTAGCGAACGCTTTGCCGGCTCTCAAGCTTAGTGTTCTAGATGCACTTCCATAGGTGTGTGATTTTGCCAAATAAGATCCGCTCTCTCCCAGAATGTGCAAAGCCGTTCTGTAGATTAACCAGACTTTTAAAGAATAAACCACCGCAGGTTGATATGCCAATATTTAATAGCGAATTCGTTTATTATCGGGGTTGGAAAACCGAACTTTTTGTCAGTGCGAACCTCAACCTGAGCCAGGTTTTAAAAACAAGCGAGCAAACTGACGTTTGTCAGAAAACAAGCAGCCCCGATCTTGATACCCGATCGAGGTTGAAACTGAATAATAAACTGAATAAACGAATTCGCTATAAGTTTAAATGCTTAATAAAAAATGTGGTCCCACGATAAATAAGTAAAACCACACGAGTAAAAATATTCTCCTTAAAACTAGAGAAATTATGTTCCCTACAAAAGTTGTGGAATGTTTCGTAGACAATACTGAAATGTCCCATGAAAAATATGAAATGTGACAACAGCAAAAAAATAGTTGTTCCATAAACTCTTGCGGTTTTTGTGGAACATTTCATCTTTGTTATTGGCACATCTCAAGCTGAACATTGCATTAGGCCCTAAGTAAAATTGGTCGATTCTCTTCGTCGACTTTCTGTTTAATTAATAACTTGAGCACATAACCGTTTTATATTGTATTTGTCGTATTGGGTGCTATATAAAAGCTTCTTTTATCAATATGTGTGCTGAAAATACCTGGGAATGTCTTAACATGGCCATGTGGGTACAAAGAAAAAGTCGACGAAGAGAATCTGTCAATGGTACTTAGGACCTAATGCAATATTCAGCTTAATTTATTATGTTTATTGGTGCATTTCTTTTTTTTTCATTTTAGAGGACATTGTATCTTTGTGCGTATAGATTTACTATCCGCCCGTGTTTTTTTTTTTTTTTTGGTTAGAGGAGTGGATAAGCGTCGAATTTAAGCTTCTAATAGATTAAGTGTTACCAAAAAAATATTAAATGAGCCAAACAATTTTTTTAATGTGAAATAGACCAATCTATTTGATTGATTTAATTGATCGATTCTCTATATCGACTCTATTTTTCGTAAATAACTCGCCTGCAAAACGTTTCTTGTCATCTTTATCATATTAGATGCTGGATTGCTTTTTTCCATCGATATGTGTGTCGAAAATATCCGGAAGTATATTAACACGGCCGCTGTAGATAGAATCGATCAATGTAGATAGGTCATGTTGAAAAGTGACGCGAGAAATGTCCATATAATTCGCATCTCAACTTAAATATTGGCACATCTACCTGTTTTTTATGGGTCAATTATTTAATTTTCAGGGAGCATTTTATTATTTCTATTGGTGAAAAATATGGGCTGCCGTTTTAAGGAATTATTATTTGGTTTCTTCTTTCCTTAGCATGATCTTTTAAAATCTCCAATCGACCGGTATCATTCGGGAGGGCAGTTATGGAAGGTTCCTAAAAAATAAATGTATTGAAATTGAATTATATTGAGGGCAAGTTTTAATCTTATTCCTGAACTGTGATATACAAAGAAGGTGAAAATCAGCAAAGATTTCAACAATATATTTTTACCGAATTTTTTGGTGACAAGCTGAACTGCTTCCTACACCGAGTTGACGCTGTCGATGAAGTCATCTACGTAGTGGTTGTTGATGATTGTGTTTGTTGCTCTGGGATACAGTTCCGCGTAGTCGAGAGCGTTTTTGTTCTTTGCCCCGAAAATTGCGAAGTTGATCACATAGACCTGCACTTCATCCTCCGGACTGCTGTGCCATAGAAAGCACTGTGACCACTTATTTACCTCTCGAATGAGGATTCTCAAGAACATTTCACGGTTATCGGAGCACACTGCGATTTTGTCTTCCCTGAATCGTAGCAAAACGTCTACGAGTGATACGAGCATGTCGTTGAATGCAACTCCACCAGCCTTTGTGGCGGCATGTCACCACCCCCAACGGCAGGTACCACACACACTGAGGGTTTGCATTCGCAACTTCTTCCGCGGATAAATTACGAACTTACTGCTCGTAGCTCGTAGATAACGCCCACGCAAACTGGAAGGAGTGGCAGAATAGCAGGCAAAACCAAAACCACCTAGCCTCTAACTCCCCCCACACACCCTCCGGCAACCGACCACGCCATGGACGCGGACTACTCTTCGTTTTCGTTACCAACACCAGCCACCACCACCCACCAAGCAACTGGTTCGCGTTTGGCCTCGGATAGCCGGGGCACCGTCGAACCGGAAGTCTTACCCCAACCGGAATCTTCGGACCCCCCTCGGTGTCCGAGCCAACCGAATGAAAATATCCGTGCCGTGGGTACTCAGGGCACCGGCAGTGCGGAAGATATACCCCAACCGGAACTGTCGGGTAACCTCTGGGACCCTCGGACGAAGATGCAAATGGCGAAGAACCCAGTACTAGCCCACAGTAGCCGGGGCCCCGTCGGTGCGGACGTCTTCCCCACACCGGAACCGGCGACAACCCCCCGGCGCTGCGGCGAACCTGGAAGAGGGACGGACAAGGGCGGCCTCGGCCCCCATTCCCCTGCGGACAACGCGGGATTCAAGGCACAGCATAATATCGGGACGGATAAGGGCAGTTGTTCCCATTCCCCGAAGGACAAAGAGGGATTCAAGTCCCAAACCAGTAGCTCACCCTCAAACATAGTTCCAAGCTCAAATACAACGATAGATTTCTTCACCACCGTTGGGACGCCCCTGCCCCGGGTGGGTGGAACGACTCCACCTGCCCCTGGTGGGGATCCGCCTCATTCGGCACAAAGTTCTGCCGCAGCAAGTCCGACTGGAACACCCCCAAATTCCAGTTACTACGCAATGAGCCATCACCACTCAATCGAACGACCTTCAACCAGCGGATCGGAGCGGGGGTTTCCTACCCCCGCCCTACCGGTTCCGGTGAATCTTATGCTCCAATGGAATATCAGCGGCTACTTTCTCCACTTGGCGGAGTTGAAACTCCTCTGCAGCGGTGCGTCCCCCCTGGTGATTGCCCTGCAAGAGGTCAACAACGTCACGGTGGACCGGATGAATAAAACACTTGGCGGCGATTACTTATGGTCCATTAAACAAGGATCTAACCTTCGGAGATCTGTGGCCATAGGAGTCCGTAAAAATGTCCCCCATCAAATGGTTGATCTCGATACCGACCTCCCTATTGTCGGCATTCGGATCCAAGACCCAACTAGTATCTACATCGCCTGCGCCTATCTGCCCTGCGGAAGACTACCCAATCTAGGAACCGAGATTCGCAGAATACTTCGGCAGTTACCAGAACCCAAAATGTTCATTGGGGACCTGAACGGCCATCACCCGGCCTGGGGTTGTCCAAGAGCGGACCCACGAGGGGTCACCATCTGCGATATTTTTGAGGAGGAAGATTTAGTCATCCTAAATGACGGGGGCCCGACGTTCTTTAACGGACGGCACACCACCGCCATCGACGTGTCCGCAGTTAGCCGCTCCTTAGCGGGCAAAATGCTATGGGGCATCAACCCGGATCTGCACGGCAGCGACCACTATCCGGTACAGATCCGGTTATCCGCCGCAATGGCACCGGAGAACACCAGAAGACCACGGTGGCGGTATGGAGAAGCCGACTGGGAGGGCTATCAGCTCTCTTACCGAACTCTCGCGCAGACTGAAGAACCTAAGGACATCCCAAGTATCACGAGAGTCATCCACAAAGCAGCCAGCACCAACATCCCAAGAACAGGTAGTATTCCCGGGCGGAGGGCACTCCGATGGTGGAATGAAGACACGAAAAGTGCTGTAAAAGCCAGGCGGAAGGCACTCCGTAAGCTCAAGCGAACCTCTTCGAACGACCCTGCGAGAGAGGAAATCCTCGCAAACTACCGCCAGCAGCACAACAAATGCCGACAGGAAATCCGGACGGCGAAGCAAAATAGCTGGTCGGATTTTCTGGAAAGCATCAACGCCGAACAATCGTCAGCAGAACTGTGGAGCCGCATCAATGCCCTCAGCGGCAAGCGGCGATCATCGCCGCTACAAGTGCAAGCCGACACCGTTACCATCACCGAACCAAACGCCGTAGCAGATGAACTGGGAAAATACTTCGCCAAACTATCAGGAATCGCGGAGTACAGCGAAAGTTTCCAACGACGAGTCGGTCCTTCGCTGTCCTCGGTGCCCACTTTCGGAATTCCCACAGACAACGACGACCTACCGATCAACCAACCATTCTCCTGGGAAGAATTCTCGTTCGCTCTTAGCCGGAGCAATGGAAACTCGGCTGGACCGGATGAAATCGGATACCCACTGCTGAAGCATCTACCGCTCGAAGGGAAAACACAATTGCTCGAACTCTACAACCAGCTATGGACCAACGAAGAATACCCGGACGAATGGAGGGAAAGTCTCGTGATCCCGATCCCCAAAACAAATATAGGGACCAAGGACGTCACAGGATTTCGCCCCATCGCGCTGACCTGCTGCATGGCCAAAGTCTTGGAGCGGATGGTCAACAGAAGGCTCAAGCAATACCTGGAGTCTAAGGGACTGCTTGACCATCGACAGCACGCCTTCAGGCAAGGGTACGGTACCTCCACCTACTTCGCCACTCTTGGAGAAGTCCTGAAGGAGGCACAGGACCAAGGCCATCATACGGAGATCGTCTCGCTGGACATCTCCAAAGCATTCAACAGAACGTGGACACCAGCAGTAATGAAGAAGTTAGCCGAATGGGGACTAAAAGGACGCATCCTACACTTCGTCCGAAACTTTCTGACCGACCGATCTTTTCGGGTGTCGGTCGGAAACGTCAAATCCAGAAGGTTCAGCGAAGAAACCGGAGTACCACAGGGTTCGGTCATCGCGGTCACCCTCTTCCTGGTGGCCATGAACGGGGTCTTCGACAAGCTACCCAGGAACATATATATTTTCGTCTACGCGGATGACGTCCTCATTGTAACGGTGGGCCCCACCCTGCAGAGGACGAAATTAAGGGCGCAAGCGGCAGTCTCCTCGGTGGTCAGATGGGCTGACTCCGTTGGGTTCCAGCTTTCCGCCGGCAAGAGCGTGCGCTGCCATATATGCACCACCCGGCATCGGAACAACGGACAGCCCATCATGATCAAACAGCAAGCGATACCGACCAAAAACACAATAAGGGTCCTGGGAGTGCTCCTCGATAGGAACCTATCCCTCGAGCCGCACTTCCAACAGGTGAAGAAGGACTGTCGTAGTCGATCCAACCTGATGAAGACCATCTCCCGCCCCCACCGATCCAACAACCGTGAAATCCGCTTCCGAGTAGCCCGAGCCATCATCGACAGTCGCCTATTGTACGGCGTAGAACTAACGTGCCTTGCCGCCGAGAAAGCCGTCCAAATCTTGGAATCGGTCTACAATGGATACGTAAGAACAGTCTCCGGTCTCCTGCCCTCCACCCCGGCCGACGCCGCGTGCGTGGAAGCCGGTATTCTGCCTTTTCGGCTCGTCTACACCGCAGCTACCGCTACCAAAGCCGCTGCCTTCCTCGCTAAAACGTCGGGAAACAGCAGGATCTTTCTCCTCGACGAGGCGAACCGACTCCTCCGCACGGTCGCCGACGTAGATCTCCCTCCAGTGGCCAGGGTCCACTGGCACGGAGACAAAAGTTGGCAATCACATCAGATCAGAATCGACAGCCGAATAAAGGACCGCTTCAGGGCAGGAGACAACACACTGGCTTTGCGCCGGACAGTCGTCGAAACTCTCGGGGCGCACTATCAAGAACACGAAATCAGGTACACTGATGGCTCGCTCTCCAGCAGCGGAGTGGGAGTGGGGGTTTCAGGAGATAGTTTGGTCGTCAGCAATTCACTTCCGGCCCAGTGCTCGGTGTTTTCCGCTGAGGCAGCGGCCGTCTTTCACGCAACCTCCCTTCCGGCCAATCGGCCGATCCTCATCGTTACCGACTCACAAAGCGCAATAATGGCCCTAACCGATGAAGCACCAAAGCATCCGTGGATACAAGGGACGGTAACGCATGCGCCGCCCAACACCGTATACATGTGGGTACCCGGGCACTGTGGCATCCAGGGGAACGTGATCGCCGACCACCTCGCCGGCTCAGGCCCCATCGGACCCAGGTTCTCTGACAATGTTCCGTTCCAGGACATCAAAAAATGGATCAAGCGGACGGTTCGGAGAGCGTGGGACAACGAGTGGAGGAACAATCGAACTCACCAACTACGAAAAATCAAGGCGACCACCGATCCCTGGAAGGATCGACCGAGCCTCAAGGAGCAGCAAGTGGTGTCCAGGCTGCGCACCGGGCATAGCAGGGCCTCCCATAATTTCGGAGGAACACCGTTCCGGAGAACCTGCGAAGCATGCGGAGTGCCAGCCTCCGTAGAACACATCCTCATCAACTGTGTGGAGCTCGAGGACCTTCGGGTTGCCTTCGGTCTGGAGGGAACCAGCATACGAAGTCTGCTTGGCGACGAGTCCCCGGCAGCAGACGCCCTCATCGCCTTCCTGAAGGAGGCGAATCTTTTTTACAACATTTGAGTGTTTTCTGTTTGTGCTTTTGAATTCGTTGGCCCTTTTGGTAGTGTTTTACAATATTTTATATAATTAAGCTAAATGCCCACTTGCCAAGATTGGGATCCTCCTTTTGAGGTCCCAATTCTTTTTTGTAATTTTTAAAAGAGATGAACTAGCCTTAGGCTAAAAATCTCTCTAATAAAGGAAGAAAAAAAAAAAATGCTCGTAGCTCTCGATTTACTCGTTCACCCTTCTACGCAACTCCGGATCCTTTACCAACCGTTTTTCCAATCCTCTCAACCTACTGATCGCCATTTGATAGCTATCCGGAAAGTTCACGTTGTCCTTTCGCCAGAGCAAACCCGTCTCCATACGAGTTCCTCTCCTTACCGTTGTCGTTTCTAGAATGCTGCGTGCTCGTTTGTCGTCCTCGGATTCGAGCTGCTGCACCAAAAGCATCTTCTACTGCGAAGAACTTTCGCATCGAATCTTGTAATTCGCGGCACGGATATGCAGCTGCTCTACTGATCCTTCGGTTCCAGAATTCGTCCCGTATACGCGCACCAACCTAGACGATTTTTGGTTGCGACTGGTTCGCTGCTGTGAGCAACCGTACGTGTTCCAGCCCACTGATCATGCCAGGTTTAGCACGGGAAGTCCTTACAGATGCGTGAACGTATTCGACAGCTCTGAACAGTCCAACGAACGTTTGATTTGGAAGCCCTAGCTCGCGCACCGTTCGCACGTTGCCCAGTTGGAACGTTTCCTTCTTCCCATCTCCGGATATCCTCACGCTTAATCTCTTGTAAGTTTTCTCCTAACTACTGACCTTGCAGCTGGCGCCGGTGGTGTAGTGGTAAGCGTGACTGCATTTTAACACCCCAATGGGTGGTCTGGGTTCAATCCCAGCCGAGGTCGGTGGGATTTTTCTGAGGCATAAAAATCTCTGGTCACGTCTTCCTTCGGAAGGGAAGTAAAGCCGTTGGTCCCGGCCCATGTGTGTTGTGAATGGGTGCGATATCCTACGCAGGTGTGGAAGCTGCCTTCCTGCACATTCTGTTGCCGCCAATGGATGGCAATCGATGTCCGTCGGTGATTGGCACTAGATTGCGGAACAGAAACCGACGTTAAATAAAGGAACAAAAAACTGACCTTGCCGGTCCAACTCAGCCACAGGCTATCGGGTTCTCACCCTCTATGTCCAACTGTGTAGCGATTCCCTCCTCGAGTAGCGTCGATGATGATCCGTCATCCAGGAACACGAAACTTTAAACTTGCTTCTTCTCTCCGTACAGCGTAACTGGCAAATAGTGGAACAACGAAAAATATTTTCATACGCCGCCGCCGCCGATGAAATTGAGTTCATGCCGCCGAATAAATTTATGTCACGCCGATGAAAATTCCGTAATATCTTTTCAGTAAAATGCATCTTGAACGCGTTGAAATTAGAACTTGTGTACACGCTTGTGCGTGGGTACTAAAAATTGAGTGAAAACCACTCAATTTAATTAAAATCAGCTCTACTCTAAATTGAATAACATAGACAGAAATGAATGTTGATGAGTTTATTTCTACGCATTCCCATAAAATTCAAAATAAAGGGAAATGAGTCAAAAATACACAAATAGGGATTAATAAAAAAAAAAAAATCAGCTTGACCGCCCACGGTTGCTGCTCTGTTATTACCAGATCAGCTGCAATTACACAGAGAACCAACAGATGATGTTTGGGACTAACATTCATCCTCAATGTGTAAGAACTGGAGATCTAATATTTAGCAATACCAGCGCCGGCCGTGTCCGAATGCAGGTCAACTAGGGAATGGGAAGGAATGTGTTGACGTGGTACTCGCTGTGAAGGAAACCGAGAAATCCTCTGCGCTTCCACGAGAAATCACTGGGATTGTTGGATGTGGGGAAAGGTTGCACACGCACACGCAGGGATCGTTTTTGGTAGAGCGATTCACAAACACACACACACACACACACGCGCGCGCACTCATCCAATTTCTATTTTTAGATCAGGACCCACACTGTGGTAAGTGATGCGAACGGTGTTAAAGAAGAATATGTTTTCATTAAAATCTAGTGGGTATAGAGAATAAGGCAAAGTGAAAAATTGCAAGGAAGGGGACGGGCCTGGGATTGAACTCCCGACCTTCTGCTCAGTAAGCAGAAACGGTAACCACTGAGCTACCGAGCCTCGTAATACACAAATAGGGATTAATAAACCAAAAACTGAAAAACATTTTAATCAAGCTTTTTATTTTATAGCAAACAGAATGCAAAACAATTACCTTTCAATTTGCGGTACGTTTCCGCATCAACGGCAACTGCAATTTGCTCCATTTTCGAATGATTTCTTTCGGAATTTTCTTCTACTACGAAAAGGCAAACTTCGTATTTTTACATTATCATAACGCCATTTTTTTTTGAGTCAGCAAATGGGCTGAAAACTCAAAATTGAGATCCACCTTTATTTATTTATTGTTGAGTCAATGTTACTAAAATTTACAAATCACATCTACTCATGATTGGACGCTTCAAAAGTAGTTAAGAAAATGAGTACGTCTGACTCATTTTTGAGTAAACTCAAAGGAGCGTGTATGAGGCAGCGATTGTCACTTATTTTTTTTTAGTGATTTCGCCTCGATGAGCAAGATCTGTAGATGAGGCAGAAGGAAACTAGCTGACTCTTTCTTTCTCTCGATCCGACGAAAACACCGGATGAATGAAACAGTGGACTAAAGTTTCCTTCTGCCTCACCTGTAGATCCTGCAAATTACGTCATACCCGAACAACGTTGTAGATGGAGATATTCTATTGTTTTGGAAAATTAGAAAGCTGCAGTATCGTTACATTAAATCCAACAAGGATCCAGGGGTCGATCGCATATCAGCAGAGATACTCAAAGCTGACCCCATGCTATTCACTCAAATGTTGCATCAACTATTCTGTAATATGTGGGAAACCGTGACTTTTCCGGCCGGCATCTTAGTGAAGGTCCCAAAGAACGGGGATCTGACTGTGTGCGACAATTGGCGAGGCATCATGTTACAGTGTATTGTTCTAAAAGTTCTGTGCAAAGTTATCCTGAATCGGATACAGGAGAAGATCGACGATATCATGGTGGGTGCAATTGGCTCTGTACCGAAACGTGGGCTACTTTGGCAACCTATCACTTTGGCAACCTATGGAGCATGATGATGTTGCTCTACTAGCACAACGGCACTCTGATGTGCAGAGTAAGTTCAATGACCTAGCCGAACGCTCCTCTGCGTTGGGTCTCACCATCAACGTCAACAAGATCAAATCGTTGGATGTCAACACGGGCAACCCTTACAACTTTACGGTAGCGGGGCAAGCAGTGGAGAAGGTCAAAAGTTTCCAATATCTTGGCAGCCAAATAGCGTCGGACGGCGGGACCAAGAGTAACATAGGTGCACGGATCAAGGAGGCCAGGGCTGCTTTTGCGAGTTTACGATACGTATGGAGATCAAACCAGAAAAGTCAACGCACCAATATCCGAATTATAAACTCGAACGTTAAATCTGTGTTGATATACGCCAGCGAGACGTGGTGTGTAGCAGCGGAGAACACTCAGAAGCTGCAGGTCTTCATCAACTGATACCTGTGGTATATAATTCGTGGCTGATGACCTCACAACTGGATCTCGAATGCCGAGCTCCCTCGTCGATGTCATCAGAAGCCGATAGCAACAGGAATTCAAGAGTGAAAGTGGAGGTGGGTCGGCCACACACTTCGACAGGGCGGAAACGAAATCTGCAAACAAGCGCTGGATTGTAATCTAGCAGGACATCGCAGCAGTTTCAGACCCAGGGGCTCATGGCGGCGGAGCCTCAACCAGGAAATAAAGCAAGTCAATAGGAATCTGACCTGGGCCCAGGTCAAGGCAAAAGCGAGCAGCCGCCCACGATGGAAGTCTTTCGCGTAGGCCCTTTGCACCTCCGGTGGTGTACAGGACCCTTAAGTAAGTATCCTTGGTTAGCAGCCTTGGTTCACAAGTGAACGAGTTGTTAACATAGCTGGGCTGACCGTATCTGCACGTCGGTCAGGCATCCACCCTAACAATGTGGATAAAACAATCTTCATTCATGACAATTACAGCATTTGCAAAAAATAGAGTTTTGTAATACACACTGAATCTAGCTCGGAAAAATCTCCAACAGCCGATTGCCTCGGCATTTATTTTTGCTGATAGGGGGAGGAGGGGCTTAGTGAACAGGTGAGGCATAGTGAGCATCCCGCTGCATGAAATAAATTAACTGGTAGTAGGTTCAATATCATTACGATATTGATCCTACCACCAACCAATTTGTTCCGAACGGTCTGAAGTATAAGCTGGTGCATGGAATGCTCACTATGCCCTACCTGTTCACTATGCCCCTCTTACCCCTATATCTTCAAAATATCTGTTTGTTAGCTGATATCTCAGTAAAGTGTTGTTTGTTAGCTGAGTCTCGGTAAATGTTTTACTGAATCTCAGCAAAACATATTGTAGAACTGCTCGGCTGTTGGAATCTCGTTGAAAAAAATTAAGTGTGTAAGCAGTGGCTTACTGACGAGGATCGGATTTACATAAAGGTGAATAAGTGACTATTATTAACAACACGTTGATATTTGACATTTTTTTTTAATCTCTTACAAGTTGATAGGGATTCTACGTATATCCGAAAGACATCATATTCAAATACATAAACAAAAAGTTATATGATTGTATGCGTGTAGATTCACATATGTATCAGAGTAATAAATGCATATAATTTATCGCTATCATCATATTAATAACTTGTAATGCTCAATAAATGAAAGAATTCTTAGGGCACATTAAAATGTTACGTAATGCAACAGATTGCTTTTATATACTATCCACCCCTACATGACGTACTTTTATTATACTTAGGGTTGTAACACTTTTCCATATGACTCCACCCCTGCAATTTTAACAAGCACTTGACATACTTGTCTAAACAAATTCTGCATGCACGGCCAAACGCTCAGAATTGAGTAAGAGGTGCGTTTGAGTTCAGGTTACTCAAATTCGCGAAAACGTAGGTCACTCATAGAATGAGTAAATTTTCCGATGATTTTCCGAGCAAAACTTCTCGAATCTTACATCCACTTAAGTTCTTCTTTGAAATGCAATTAGTTTGGTATGTCCAATTTTACCCGACTTCAAGTGGTTGGTCTTGGAAAAAATGCTATTTTGGGTCCAAACCACGAAAAACTCATAAAATATAAAATATGGAAACACACTTCTACAAACTAAATGTTTGTAGAACATGTCGATGATGGTAAATTGTCACCACAAAATATATTGACCGTACATTGATTTTGAGAAGTCTCTACACTGCAAAACAAATAATTTTAATATCACATCAAAATCGTGCCGAAAATATGGTGTAATATAACTTGCCAAAAAGGACAATTATCATTAATACAGTTCATGAACTGAGCTTGTTGTGGCCATTAAAATTACATGAGATTTTTGACATGATTGAAGCGCATTAAAATTTATTTTTTGCTGTGTATACAAAAACCTTAGATATCTAAAAATAATAAGAGAGAGAATTAACGTAATGAAGTAATGAAATTGGGTTGTTAGCGGAATGCTAAATAAAACAGCAAAAAAGGTTATCTTCCATTTAATTCCACTTAATTTTGGTATCCATGACAGATACGTATTTCGACTACAATGTGCAGTCTTCATCAGTGTCATTCCCACTAAAGAACTTATCAAAATCTAACCCCCTTAAGTACTCATCCCCTAGGTAAAAAAGTCAAGATCATAGGTATAAAAATGAAACTACAATGTGTTGAATCGGAACCTACGTAACTAATAAAAACCAAAGATTTAAGTAAGCTAAAGGAGAAAAATCTATACAACTCTCTAATAAGGAAATTCCCCAAAGGCTTGGTAGCCATCATAATGAAGTAATGAAATTGGGTTGTTAGCGGAATGCTAAATAAAACAGCAAAAAGGTTATCTTCCATTTAATTCCACTTAATTTCGGTATCCATGACAGATACGTATTTCGACTACAATGTGCAGTCTTCATCAGTGTCATTCCCACTAAAGAACTTATCAAAATCTAACCCCCTTAATCGGAACCTACCTAACTAATAAAAACCAAAGATTTAAGTAAGCTAAAGGAGAAGGTTCCGATTCAACACATTGTAGTTCCGCATCCTGATAGGAGGATTAATTATGAAAATGTTAAGTTCAAATGAACGAGCTAATCATACTTCTTCAAAGACACTGTATGTCTAAAATGATAATTTTTTCGCGTTATTAAAAAAAACTCACGTTTTAGCGATTTCAAACCACTGTGCATTGTACAATAGGTTCTTTTGTTTTTGAAAGGTAAATTTTTATTCGGGGAAGAATCAGGCATGGACAATCATTTGCATTCATTTCGTGCATTCATTTACATTCATTTGCCCCTAAGTTTTTTCATCAACAGAAGACCGCAAAATGATGTATGAAGCTTTTGTAGGTTTTGTTATTAGCCACAACTTTTGTTAAAAACTCAAATCCGTATCTCTTGTACATGACGAACCAGAGTGAACAGAAGCCACTAATGTTTTTCAGTGAATGTATTTTACATTCACTGAAAAACAGTAACAAGTTCGTGATGCATAAGAGATACAGATTTGAGTTATGGGCAAAAGTTGTAGCTAATAACAAAACCTACTAAAGCTCTATACATCATTTTGCGGATTGCTGTTGATGAAAAAAGTTAGAGGCAAATGAATGTTAGTGATTGTATGAAATGAATGTAAATGATTTTCCATGCCTGGGAAGAATATGATAATAAATTGTGCTTGACCTCTCGCCTTCGACAAAATGTTTTGAAACCAATTTCGAAACTATGAAAAATTGAAAACACAGTCGTAACAACAATGTATGCTCACACCATGCTAACATATCGTCTCGTTGATTATATTATGTCAAGCCAGATTGACAATCCGAAAACAATAAATATAGCTTTAATTTTAATTGAAAACCAGTTCCCGCCGTTTAGTGTCTTATTCTGTTTTGTACATTCACATTCATTCCTTGATATTCACTCACTCATTCATGCTATTGAGTGTTCTTTATGGTGATTAATTTAAATGGAAAGAGAAAAGCCAAGCACAGCTCAATCAAATGGTTCGTTAAAGAATGCTCCATAGAACAAATCCACTGTATCGATCTTCCGTCTCATTTCGACGCCCGATTTTTTCCTACCACTAGAAATGCATCACCAATACCATCAAACCACTGCTTTGTTTCGATGCCGACAAAGCCACCCATTGCCGGCAGCACAATACAATAATTCAACGGAAGGTGTGGCCAGTTGCGTTCCACCAATCACGAAGCGGATCGCTGGTTCGCTCTTTTCTCACTTTCTCCGGGCTCCGCTCGTTGCTATATCATCGAAACTTTGCTCACACTCGTTCACGGTCTCCATTCTCTTCAACTGCCTTCATATCGCTAACTCATTAGAGAGAGCACCCGTTCGCTGAGTTGAGGCCGCGGTACAAATCAAAGGGTAATTCGTTGAAAGTTGATAGTAATTGATGAGGGCGCGTTGCCAAGCATTTTTTTTTTGCTGTTAGCTTTTTCGCGAGACCACCGGCTAAGATTTCATCCACCACCTAACGCACGCTGAGCTGAATAAGGCAAGGCATGCCGCCGAGCGGTGCATGGTGGGAAGCGATCGAGCCACCACGGGACTATGAACGGATTGGATTTTCGACAACCTATTTCGCATGTTTTGTTTTGTGTTCGAATCTATGAGCTGAGAGAAACAGCGCATAAATAAAGCAATTTTC
This sequence comes from Ochlerotatus camptorhynchus, assembly GCF_037179485.1. NCBI lineage: Eukaryota > Metazoa > Arthropoda > Insecta > Diptera > Culicidae > Ochlerotatus > Ochlerotatus camptorhynchus. The sequence goes on from NW_027040880.1 coordinate 242,657, forward strand.
GTAGCTGCCGCACTTCGATTGCCATTCTTCCAGCAAGGTGGTATAGCCCATTTTTTTTTTTTCCTTTGGTTTGTTTTTTCCGTCGATCTTGTTTTCCGTGCTGAGCACCAATGCTACCGACGTGCCAGGAAGGCAGCTTCCACACCTGGACCCTACCTATCGACCCATCAACTCATGAACCGGGGACCAACGGCTTTACTTCCCATCCGAAGGAAGGCGTGATCAGAGATGTTATGCCTCAGAACATCCCGGCGGCGCCGACTGGGATTGAACCCAGGCCTGCTGGGGTGAGAGGTAATCACGCTTACCACTACACCACCGGCGCCGTTGTATAGCCCATTTGAATTCGATGAAATAGTGCAAAATTGTAGGAATCAAGATGGGTCGCAATGGAAGAAATCGATTTACGGTGGATGCATGCTAGAGGGTGAATAATAACCGGTTGCTAGCTGACGCTACCTAGATGGGACAGTAAAATGTGATTGATGACTGGCAATAAATGCTGGTGACAGTTGACAGAATAATTGAAGCTGTGAAAATATAACGAAGGTAATTTCCGTGAATTAAACCTTCTGGGAATCATCGTCAAAGCAGATAAGGGTTGAGTGGAATTGGCAATCTAGTGGAGAGAGAAATAATTACCATTGAATAAACTTTCTTGGCACATTCGAAATTTCGCAATAATAAACCACATGGTTATGACTTGAAACATAACCTCAATAAACACGATGAAAAAAGGAGTGAACTTCATGTTTAGTGAATTACGTTGTAATTCGCGGAACTCCGTAAAACTTCATAGGAGTGCAGGGGATTTTGTAAAAGATCTTCTAACTTCGTAGTGTTTCTCAAAACTTTGCAGAAGCTCAGTAAACTTCACACATTTAGAAAAAATCGTGTAAATTTAGGTGCTCTGAGAGTAACATATACGAGCGTCAATTTTGACCTAAATTTGAGTCGTAACAGACGCAAAATATAGCTTAATCAAGCGTAATTTTCATCGAGCAACGAAATTTTCAGTCTCGTAGCACTTAAAATTACATGACATGTTTGTTTACGTCTCATCTTTTATGTCAAAGATGGATTCCGTCACGTATAAAATTAGTTATTTCTAAGTGTGTACGTATCGACCCATCCACTTACACACTTAAAAATAATTATTTTTACACGAGACGTAATCCATCTTTGACGTAAATTATGGAACGTAAACAAACATGTCATGTAAAATTAAGTGTTCCTAAACCGAAGCATACGCAACTCGACGAAAATTACGCTTGATTGAATTGATTTTCTCGTTTCTTTCAACTGATTCTTATGTCATTTGGGCCGCTTGCATGTGTCGGTCTCTGGGCACGGAAATTTACATGACTTTTTGGTAGTGTGTGTGCACCAGGGACCAACGACTTTACTTCTCCTTCGAAGGAAGGCGTGATCAGAGATGTCAGAACATCCCGGCGGCGCCGACTGGGATTGAACCCAGGTCTGCTAGGGTGAGAGGTAATTACGCTTACCATTACGCCACCGGCACTGCTAAATATACATAGCTTAATCAAACGTACTTTTCGTCCAACAACGGACTTTTCAGTCTCGGAGCACTTAATATTACATGACATGTTTGTTTACGTCTCATCTTTTATGTCAAAGATGGATTCCGTCACGTGTAAAATTAGTTATTTCCTAGGGTGTTTGTACACGCTATTCCAGGCCTCCGCAGTTCAATAATTTTTGAACTACGGAACCGTTCGGTAAAAGTTAAAAAATCGGTGAAAAATTAAGACTCAGAAAATTTAATCTGAACTTGTTATACTTCACTCAGTTAACACCGGTTAGTGATAAAACATAAAGTATTTCGATTTTATTTCTCCTTACGGCTTTTTCAGCTGTTCAAAAACCCGGTAAAGTTTTACTGACTTCGGTGATCGAAATTCAGTGTGTAGAAGCTCAGGACTTTTCGGAATAGTTCAGATAATTTATTAGAAATAATGGGGTATTCGTGTCACTTCGTATTGGTTTTTCTGAGATCTTAGTTCAAATACTCCGTTAATTTATATTTTCGTCGTCAATCAATCGTAGATCAATTAACATCTACATCTTGCTTATTATTGTGAGGCAAACCTCGAAATAATGTTTTTTTAAATTCCTATTGCTTAGATAACGAAAGGAACAGGATTGTTACTCGTTAACGTCAGTGTTAACTTCTTCATTGGGAATTTGCATTAACGTCATCAACAACCCTGGAGTGGGAGTAAAAAAAAATTCTAAAATCTCCCGAGTGTTTACTCTTTGCGCAATAACATCGTTTATAAAAAAAAAAAAACTATTATTACGAACACTCTTTGCTTCGGCTAAGATGCAGCCCTACGTTGTGTCTTAATTCGAATGTTGGAAAACGGTTCGATTCGTGGCACAAGAAATATAAACTTTACTTTGCTTTGTACAATTTATTGCCACAGAGAGGCAGCTTGTCTACTTGGAGGATGGACGAGAAAGTTACGGCATTACATTACATTTTTCCCCTTAAAATCCTATGAGCAAACAAATCGGAAAACTATTCCATCACAACAATCTTATATACAAATTCACAAAGGTAAACAATAACAAAGAAAGAAAAACACAATAATCGCTGGGAGTGGTGCGGAAAGTGATGGCTGTTATTGTGGATCGCATCTGTCAAATTGTTACCATCGGCCACCGAGCCCGGCACTCTACGTTTCTTTGAGTAGGGTTTTTATCTAATTTCCGTCCTACTAAGCACAAAACGTGCTTTACCTCTCTTTTTTTAACGGGTTTGAACAAAAATGAAATATTTCTGTCAAAGATGACTTCTAAATTTATTCACCTTTCTATACGTACCGTTGGATTTGATAAAGACTCACAAATTGTTGAGATATTGTTTAAAATCTAATACTGCTTCTTGATTCTAAATTCGTTCTACCAGTTTCAATTCCGTCCAAAGGCATTGAAACGATATTAGATTTTTTCGTTCTACGGATAAACGTAGAAACATGGGAATTCGCTAGGAGAGCTTCTTTTGTTTTAAGAACAATGAGCGTAAATATGCAAACAATGCGCTCTAATAGGATTTTTTGTAGCTAATGAACTAAAGAATCGGAACAAACCTATTATTAATTTGTGCACGGTGAAATCATTGATATTATTGATCATTTCTGATCGATAGAACGGAAATGGGCGATTACGACGAAGTAGCGCTCTACCCTACATCTAAATTTATAAACATACATCGCGACTCATACGTTGGAACCGGTAAACACGTCCAACCCTAAGAGGAAGAGGAGACAACTGGATTCTTTCTGTCTAGGACGCGTTATTCTTCTCTCACGGAAACGACCGTGCAAAAACTATTTCATTATTTGCGACGCAGTCGACTGTCAATAAACAAGAAAATGGATTCCCTGTTGTCAAAATTCTCGCGTTTCAATACGTTCGCCCGACCAATCAGGCGCTGGTTCGCGATTGACAGAAAATTGGTTCATAAAAGTCCCCCTATAGTCTCCTCTTCCTTTTAGGTCCAACCTAACTATCGTAGAGCAAACATCAGAAACTATTTGCGAACTGAATCAATACGGTTAACAAGTGTATCTTGATATGAAGCCCAAACTATGCTATGCACGAAACGGTTACTTTCCAAAGTCGACGGCGCATCGACCGAAAGAACTGCTGATGAAAAACAATGAGGAGGACCACACAATGGTTGCTGCCGAGAAAACGGACGATCGCGTGGTACACATCGAGAGTGGCCTGCTTTTGTCGACAGCCGAGTGAACACTGTTCTGTCAATCTAATTGAAGCTTTTATTGGCTCTTTTGTCTTGTGAATTTTATCTATATCAGCCTCTTTTCTGAATTTTATCTCTAAATCTATGGAATCTACACGAAAACTATACTTGAACGAAATTTCTAGAACAGTATAAAAAACATTATGCCGTAAACTACACATTTTTATATCATATGGGTAGAAAGTTCGTATAACAAATAATTTAAATTTCTTCACTTTTTAAGATATCTTCGAGCATGAAAGTAAGTCAAACTTCAATAAAATCACTTTGAATAGTCAACCTTCGGTCACAAAGTTGGTAGATAATCCATTAGGCTTTGCTATGAAAGTTGTTACAGCAGTTTTCGTTGTTTCAGTCTCGAGATACGAATATTATAAGCCGTAAATTACCTTAAAAACATAAAATTAAGTTGAAGCACCTCTAAATCATCACCGATTTTCTTGAAAATTGGCACAGAAGTTCATATTAACATGACGACGGCCAATCTTAGATCCATTTCTCCAAGTTAGAACGAGTCCTCTTGGACCACAACTAACCGCTTCATCGGTGCATCTCTAAATCATCATCATCGTCATCCATACAATCAGCAACAACAGCAACCAATCACATCATTGGTACATCTCTATTATCGTTATCATCGTCATCATCCATACCAACAACAACAACGGCAACGCCGATGACGACAAATAATAGCGAATTGGGTTATTATTCAGTTCCAACCTGGATCGGGTATCAAGATTAGGTCTGCTTGTTTTCTGACAAACGTCAGTTTGCTTGTTTGTTTTTAAAACCCAGCTCAGGTTGAGGTTCGCACTGACAAAAATTTCGGTTTCACACCGATAATAAACGAATTCACTATAAGACTCATCAATCGGCATAGCAGCCAGCACGATCACTACCTAGCACCCAAGTCCAAACATCAGCAATTCTTCCCCAGCAACACGAAGGCAGCATAGTAACACGAGCAAGGCATATTCCTACATCAGCAAATGGTCATCCGGCAGCCAACGATGTCACCAACCATTGGACCTGCCAACGATCGAAGACACCTCAGCAGTTTTGTCGACTTTGCAACAGCAAAACGGCGACCACGTTCTCTCTTTAAATGTATCTTACTCAGCTGATTGATAGGGCTTCGGTAGGTTTGGTTATAATAGAATTCAATAAATCAGTCTCAGTTGGTTTTAAACCTTAGTAGAGTTAACTAGTGTTTTTTTTTAAACTTAAGTCTGGATGACACATCCAAAAGTTATATATTTAGATAGATTGGGTTTATATGGAGTATTCAATTACAGTGTGAAACTCTTAATTTTTCCAACGAGGAGCAGGATACACAAAAATTATCAGTCATATGAAAGAATAATAAATCTTAATAGCAGATATTTTAGTTTTTCACGTTCTTGATTAAGTCCAATTTGCGCACTTTGGTCAAACAGAGAATGAAGCGTTATAGCTTTGAATTTCAGGAAATATATCAAATGTTGAAAATATTGAGGCGTAGTGGGTTTTTCCAAACGTGCACAGAGTGTTCAGTTCCTTAATGCAAATGTTTTAAGGAGTGATAGAAGATCATATTTGATGAAATGCAAAATTCTACGCATATGATTAAATCTCAAAAATTTATTTTTTGTTGTTTATTAATTTATTTGATAAGGCTCAACCGAATTAACTTTACAGAGCCGAGGATTCTTGGTCACTATACAATACATTTTAAAACTATAGTCAAAAGGTACAACACAATAAACACTTTATCTTCCGCTATCCAAAAAGCCTCCTCCATCAGAACTGGAGCCGCTTCCAGTAGTTTCATTGTATGGCAAATTGTTGTACGCCAACGATGGTCAGAGCGCGTCCATTTGCAGCAATGGACGCAAAACGTGGTCAGCACTCACACACTCGTCACGAAACGGTTGCTTTCGAAAGTCGACGACGCTTCGACCGAAAGAACTGCTGATGAAGAACAATGAGGAGGACCACACAATGGTTGCTGCCGAGAAAACAGACGATCGCGTAGCACACATCGAGAGTGGCCTGCTTTTGTCGACAGCCGAGTGAACACTGACAAAGATTATTGAGTAATTGAAATTTTTCTGTTTTGGTTTATGCTTGCGAGCTGTAACTCGAAAAATATGCTACTTACCACAAAATTGTCGCCTCCATTTGACAGCTTAGGAAATTTCCTACTTAATAGTATCCTTTCTAACTTCAAGTAAGCTGCTTTTAGTTATATTTTAGAGATAAACATGCCTAAAATTGGTGTTTTTCTACTTGTCAAAGCACTCTTCAACTCTCTTTTTGACACCAACTTTCTGTCTCATTAAGTTTTGTTGAAATTTTGTTCTAAACACATCATGTTGGGTCGTTAATTAACGGTTGCATAAAACGCGAATTCAACCCCACCGTGTGCTACTGTTGACGTCTGTAGGCAGCGCTTGTGCTAAGTAGTATATTTTTAAAGTTATAGCCATTTTTAGGCAAAACACACACTTAAAAAAATTGATTTAAATTTAGGTGCTCTGAGACTGACATATACGACCATCAATTTTGATATGAAAATGAGTTATAAAATATGCGAAATTCAGTTCAATCAAACGTACTTTCGAACTTTTCAGTCTCGGAGCACTTAAAGGGCGAACACGAAATTATTGCGACACATTCAACAGGGCATAACTTTTTTACCATTGGGTAAAAATCAACCAAATTTTGCACACTTTCTCATTGATGCGTATTGTGTACATGCTGTCAAACTCGAAGTCGTGTTTTTCGATTCAACGAAAATGGAGGTGAACCAACGCGAGTTGAGAGAACAAATTCTTTCCAAACACCTGGAATTTCCTGACCTGTCGCACCGGCAGTTGGGAAAAATGTTGAACATTCACCATTCAACCGTCTCCAGAGTGTTGAAGCGGTTCCAGGAGTGGTTGACGTTGGACCACGGCAAAGGAGCTGGAAGAAAACCGGGACCGGAGTACAAAAAGACGGAGGGAAAGGTGAAGCGGATGATTAAAGCAAATCCCAACGTCTCAAGCCGTGATTTGGCTAAAAAGATCGGCATGTCGCAGAGCTACGTCCAGAATGCAAAGAAGAGAGCTGGACTACATACATACAAGGTACAGAACTTCCCAAACCGCGATGAGCGGCAACAATCGACGGCTAAAACTCGGGTACGGAAGCTCTACGAGAAGATGCTGACAAAATATGGCTGCTGTGTGATGGACGACGAAACGTATATAAAAGCCGATTTTAAGCAAATTCCGGGGTTGGAGTTTTTCACCGGCAAGAGCAAGTTCGATGTGGACGACAAATTTAAGAAGAAGAAAATGTCGAAGTTCGCCTCCAAATATCTCATTTGGCAGGCCATCTGCTCTTGCGGACTGAGGAGTGAGCCTTTCGTGACAAAGGGCACAGTAAATGGCGAGATCTACAAATCTGAGTGCCTCGAGAAGCGCCTTTTGCCGTTCTTGCAGCAGCACGACGAAGCTCCGCTATTTTGGCCAGATTTGGCATCATGCCACTATTCTAAAAGTGTCCTGGAGTGGTATGAGGCCAATTCTGTCCATTTTATTCCAAAGGACATGAATCCGCCAAACTGTCCGGAGCTGCGTCCGGTGGAGCAGTACTGGGCAATAATGAAGCGGGAACTTCGGAAGAGTAAGAAGACCCTCAAAGACGAGAAGGACATGTTAAGAAAATGAAAAAAAAACTGAGAAACTGGTACCGGATGACACTGTAAAGACTTTGATGGAGGGCATCAAGCGAAAATGCGTTCAATTTTACACTCAAGGCTCCATCGATTAACTTTTCTTTTGATTTTTGAAGTAAATATATGTATAAAACTACCCTAAAATTTTGGTTTGATTCTAAACATTATAAGAAAATTGGCATGACATTTTCGGTGTCGCAATAATTTCGTGTTCGCCCTTTAATTTTACATGAAATGTTTGTTTACGTCTCATCCTTTATGTCAAAGATGGATTCCACCACGTGTAAGATTAGGTATTTTAAGTGTGCAGAAAAAGTTCAATAACTCAGTAATCTTTGAGATTTGATCATATGCGTAGAACTATTTTTTTTTCATCAAATATGATCTTCTATCACCCTTTCAAATATTTGAACTAAGGAACCGAACACCTTGTATATTGATGTTCTGAGATCTTGAACTATGAGAGCTTGGTAAAATATGGAACTTGGATATAGATCATGGAGCTTCGTAGTTGAGGAAATTTTCAAAAAGCGTAGATGTTCAGAGAAAATTCTATAAGTTTTGAAAATTTTGAATAATTTCAGCAAACTTGAAAGAGATTTAATGAATTTCCTGGAAACTACGTTGAAGTTCAGGTTACGTGTCACAAGGCTAATGATGATGCTGCATCTCAAATCATTACCAGTTTCCAAAAAACCTGAGTTCTCGTTTCATATTACGCGATATTACGTATGATCTGTTGATCTGATCGCAGGCTGGTGTCTCTGATCCTTTTCAAGATGAACAATCTCCGTTCTTCTAATGTCTGAATTCCAGCCGAGGTGGATCTCGTTGCAGTTCTAGGTGATGACATTTCTAGATAAACATTTCAAAAGGTCCTATCTGCATTGATCACTTCTCTTCATCGACTTTCTCTTTCGTCAAAAAGGCATTTTACGAGACGTTTCGAGTCAGCTGTTTTTTTCTGTTTACCTATTTTGACGTTTACCAGCGGGCCGATTTGTTGACATCAGTTCATGTTTATAATTTGTACAGCGAAAGTTCTTCGGTGGTCTCAGTTTTTTTGTTACTGCAGTTGCAGTAGCTGTAGCGTTTTACAATGGGAAAAACACGATTTAGATGTTGTGTACCGGGATGCTCGACGTGTGCGTAAAAGGAAAGCAAGGAACGCATAAATTCTTTCGTTGTGCCGATCCAGATCGCCTAAGTTCGCCTTTCTTACGGGCACAAGCAGAACTGCAACTCGATGCTTGGCGGAAAGCAGTTTCCGAATATTTGCCGTCTACTGGTCGAATTTGTAGCAGACACTTTGTATCAGGTAGGTGTGTTTGATGAATTAATAATATGAAACATCCTGTTACAATAATCTTGTAAAAAATATTGAAATGCCCATCTCCATTGCAGGTCGACCTGCTCAACCGGCATGCAAAAGTGACATTGATTGGATTCCCGTACTTTTGCTCCCAAACAGAACGTATAATGCCGTTCCGGAAGATGCATTGGGAACGACCAATACGGCCATCGACTGCAAGTTCGAAAATCCAGATAAATTGTACGATGGTCACAAGTCCGCATCCGGAGCAACTGATTCCGTCAAGTTTGTTGAAAATAAAGAAAATGATTATGGCAATTCGGACGCTTCCTCATCATCTTCCCAAAGAACTCTCTCCTGTATCTCAATGCATAATGGTGTAGCACCATAAAATATAACTTTCAACTTGCCTTTCGAGCTGTAGACGCTTCTTGTTCATCTTCAGAATGCACTCTCTCTTGTGACGGTATGTATCTTATTTCGTGAAAAATGAATTTAAAAAAAAATGTATGTGATCTTTTTTAGGGGATGATCAGCTTCCTCTCGATGAGCAGCAGTTACTTTATGGGAATCTGTCTAAAAGAGGTGGTGATTACCCTATTAAGAGACGCAAACAGCAGACACGTAATATGGCAGTTCAAGCAACACCATTGGTTAGAAGCCACCGAAAACATTTACTATCATTTGTGCAAAATATTTGCATTGCAGTACACAGAGCATTTGACTGATTGAGCTCGTTGAAAATATTTCGGATGGAAGGAAGGTCAAGAGTGGGAACATTTCCATATACTGCATCTATACTACTGCGAGTATAACCATAGTCTATTTCTTGGAGGGGTTGTTGCAAATTTTCTTTTAGCGTTTTACTGGGCCTTCCCCATTGCTGCTCTACATCGGTGACAGAGAGGTCAAAAGCTTGCTTAGCAAGTGCGGAATGATGTATATTTGTGAGATGATATAATACAGCGCCAACGTGGGAACACACTTCCCCCATTCCCGCTACACAGTCACAGTGAGCACAAATGATATCTTCCGCCTTGATGATAATCCATGGAGTCAAATTCGGTTCATTCATGCTCATAGAGTGCATCATCTAGAATTTATATTCATTGATAAGTTTAAAAGTTTTCATCTTTGCAATACACTTTTACCTTTCCACGAACAACATGCATTTCTCCAAATCTGACTCCTTCCACCAGTTTTACCATTCCGCATGCAAAACGCTGCTTTGCTTCCACCGCCTTAAAACAATGCAAACTTTCACCAGTGTAAGCCGATTTTTTGTGTAGAGCGTAGTCAATAATCGATTTGTACGACACATTTTCTGGAAGCTCACTTTTTTTCATTGGCAGCAGGTATGGATCTTTTCCAATCACTGTAATTTTTGCACGTACCGCTCCATGTTACCTGATCGCGCTGAAGATGATGCAGTTTTCAACAGTTTTGCTGCATTTTTTTTTGTTTAGGAATTTTTTTCGGAGGCATTTTTAATTTTCACTTTCACACGATACAAAATCAAAATACGACCAAAATCAAAACCAAAACATCAGACGTAAACAATAACAATGCCTCGAGCGCATTCGAGTGGCCCGCCAGGAACTGTCATCAAGACGTCACGTAAAATAGCTTATAACTCAGCTGCAAAACCTTTCCCTGCTGTATTTGACGTTTTGGACGCTAGATAAGAACCTCCTCCAAACTATGTGGTAGAATTAGTGCGAAATCTGTTTGCATAGCAGTGGTTATGAAAAGAGAAAGTCGATGAAGAGAATCGATCAAAGCAGATAGGACCATTTGAAATGTTCATCGAGATTTGAAACAACTCTCCCAGATGGACAAACCATACTCAATAACAGGTTGGGATTAATTTTCTATAACAGCTAGCTTATTTTTAAGCATATACAGTGATCTAATCAAGATGTTGCACTTGGTGCTAGTCAGTTAGTCTGAGATACACAACTTTTTTGGACCATTGCACCACTGAACCGTTTAAGCAGATCATATTATTCTCAGACCGAACAAGTCTTGGTGCTTGGGCATGTGGAAATATTATGAGCTGGGTCTTAGCCGCGCTGATACGGATCTTTCAGTTGTTGAAATACTCAGACACAGCGGCGCCGGTGGTCTAGTGGTAAGCGTGGTTATCTCTCACCCCAGCAGGCCTGGGTTCAATCCCAGTCGGCGCCGCCGGGATGTTCTGAGGCATAAAATCTCTGATCACGCCTTCCTTCGGAAGGGAAGTTAAGCCGTTGGTCCCCGGTTCATGAGTTGGTGGGTCGATAAGTAGGGTCCAGGGCCTTCCTGGCGTCGGTAGCATTGGTGCTCAGTACGGGGAAACAAGATCGACGGAAAACAAATCAAAGGAAAAAAGAAATACTCAGACAGGACATCTCTCAAGTTAGGAAGTAAGAGCTCCGATGACCCATGTAGACAATGGATGTGGGACAACGTTCCATCATTTATCTATTTATTTATTCATCTGACTTTTTGTCGTCTTAATGAATGTGATGGGAAAAAGCCAATTTAACAGGCGTAAAAACGCCATATCTTTTCACAATATAGTACAAACATTACAAAACAAGCACATCCGTGAACATAACATAAAGTAATCATAGCTTGAAATATCAACTGTAGTCAAAACATAAAAACTTATAATTCAATCAGCTTTATTGGACAACGATAATCCGAAGCAATCCTCGTCGGCAGTAGTGAATCGAGAAAAAAAGATACCGGTAGCATAATCGTTACAATTTAGGAGCAATGGAATATTACTTACCGGTCACAGTAACGAATCCCACTCGATCCATTAATGCAAATCAGTCAGTCTACGCTTAAATGTTAAAACAGTAGAGTTGAAGTCGAAGAGGATGTAGACTTCATTGAATCTAGTCGACATAAAGCGGACAGGATCATGAAGGCTGTTCAAGGAGTTACGAGGCTCAAGTTTCGTTGGCGAAGCAATTGTTCAGGAACGTGAAGGTTAAGTTGACCTAGTATCTCCGGTGCGTCCGTTTCTCCAGTGAAAATTTTAGCAACAAACACCGCTTCGGCATCATTCTGTCTATTCAAGCGTCTGCAGTCCCAATAATCTGCATGGATCTCCATATTGTGGTAAGTGCAACGGATCTCGCCATGGAAGGCATCGTAGGGCATATCTAACAAATTTTCTCTGAATTGCTTCAAATCTACCAGTCCAGGTTGACTGGTACGGGCATGATACTACAGAGTTGGATTACGAAGAGTCAAATCCGATATTAACGGTGAGGTTCCAATCCGTAAGGTATGCTCCAAACCAGCTAATAAGATCCTCAGAGACACCAATTCTTCCTAGACGTTTCAGTAATATTCCGTGGTCGACCGTGATGACCGGATAGCCCAACAAACAATTGAGAGCTCTTATAAAACACCTGAGTTGATCAAACGTTGAATAATAGCTTCCAGAGTTGTACAAGAATGTAGTTGTATAGCCATTTGGTTAAAAGCTTCAAAAACTGCTTGGAGCACTCTTAAATGATTGTTTACGTTCGGTTAAACTGTTTGACAGGAGCCATATAGGATGTGGAATAAACGCATCAAAACAAACCTTAAACTGTTTGACAGGAGCCATTTAGGAAACGTTATACTTCTCTCATATGATCAAGATATGTATTCAAGAATAGAGCAGATGGAAACAGAAGCGGCTGGCAATCCGGGATCATGAGTTCGAATCTTGCTTCGAGAAACCTTTGGTGGAGTAGAGGTACATTATATATAGGTGTTATTAATAAATGCAAACATTAATTTAAGACATATATCATATAATCAACGATAAAATTTCTAGATAAATTCTCTCAATTAATGATTAGAGAGATTAATTGAAAGAATATCAATCAAAGATTAAACAGATGCTTGTTACTACTTCCTCCATGATCACAGAATGTGAATTATGGCATAATTACATATTTTTTCAATGTGCACAAATAAATTAAATTAATAAAAACTGTACAAGCAATTATTTTGGCGTACCACGACATCATAATCTGTGAATATTGTGAGTACTTACACAACGGTTATTAAGAAGTCATTAAAAAGTGCTATAAACGTTTTTCACCGCTTGCTGTATAGTAATTATTTAGGAGTCATAAAAGAGTGTAACAAACGCCTCTCAGGTTTACTCTCTACTAAATTTCAAAGCAGTTGTCAAGAAGTGTCTACAAACGTTGTATACGAGCTTTCACCAAAATAATAAAGCTTGAGTTTAAATATGTATCTATAAACGTTGTATAAAAGTTGCTTCTACTCCTATACTGCGTATACATATAATGCTGTAGTTGAACAGGTTCTCCAAACCAGTGTAAACAAGAGTTTTACAGAAGTTGTAATAAACAAATTGTACAGTTATTATTCAGCATGCAGTTGAATAAAATCACAATGGAAGCGTTTCTTCAACAAAAAATTGATTTTGGATAAACGTTTTACTGAATACGTTAGACAACACATTTGTGTTGCAGTTGTATAGGTTCTCCAAACCAGTGTAAACAAGGGTTTTATAAAAGTTGTGGTTAACACATTGTGCAATTATTATTCAACTTGCAGCTGAACAAAATCAAAACGAAAGCGTTTCTTCAACTGGAAATTGTTACTTGGGAGGCGATGACTAGATGATGGTGAATTGTTTGGTAACGACATTTGACTAGAAACGTATCGAGTATAAGGTACATAATGGTATGCAAAGGAACTGTACTTGCCTGTAGCGACGGACTGGAAGACCCTGTTTCCATACCCAAACACAGGTTCAGGACGACTGCTGAGCGGTGGCGGGAATGACACGACTGTGATGGGGGGGATAAGGGGCTTCCAAATGGCTTAGGCTGATGCGTCCCGGGCTGGAAGAGTTTAACTCAAATCCATAACAGGCATGATTGGGGATGACAAAGCTTCTGGTGGGAGCAGCGGTGTTACTGGCCTCTTTACTTTCAGTGGAACCCGAAATGTTGTTCCGTAGTCCTCAAATTCCCAAAACAGCAATCCCTCAGGCCATGTTGATGGATCCAGTGCTTTTGCTTTAAGCGAGGGGTCGAGCCCAATTCTGTAGGACACGAAAAGAAGGAAATCCAATTTCTTGACTATCGGAACGAGATTCGCCACGGCAAGATCACTGTTAATCTCCAGATTGAATTTGACCATAGCAGATACGGATTCTACGGTGACATCAGGACGAATTCTCGACAGGTATAGCCAGAACTTTTGATCTGTGTCATTGCTACAATTTGGGACCACAACAACGTTTCCCAGTGCCTTTTTAGTTCCCACTCGGCAGTTTTCAGGTGCCTGTACAACCACCTCGAACTCACGAGGTCGCTTAGTAGCTCTACGTTGGTCAGCCGCAGGCCAGCGAATGTTTGCAGCTGGTGAAAATTGGGCTACGGGCTTTGAGTTCATTTGCTTTATCTTCAGTAATCACAGTCGTAAGCGTGCAAAGAGGAGATTTATCATCGGCCTGACACGAGATCGCACGGAAATGAGAGTTTTGGAATAACTCGTCACATTTGTCACACATCCAGAAAAGGTTTTTTTTTCTGGTGGACGTGAAACACGATTGCAACGCACGTGTTACTCCTAAACAAGCGTTCATATGAAACATTGCTTCACAGTAGCCACGGCAGACTACGGCTGGGAGAGCCGGAATGTTAGGGGTAAACAAGTCGAAGAGGCTGGAACCAAGTATATTTCCTTGCGGAACGCCCGCGGCAATGTTGAAGGCATCAGAAATGATGCCATTGAGAGACACTTGGGATGTCCTGTTTGAGAAATAACTTTGGATGATCATCACGAGGAAGATTGGAAGACCGTATTGTGGAAATTTGTACACGAGGCCATCATGCCAGACAATATGGAACGCTTTTTCAATGTCTAACAATGGTAGACTTGGGATCCTTAATTTTTTAATCGATTTGCTTAAAAATGTGGTACATATATGCAAACTCAAATATAGTTTATTTCAGGAAAAATATAAAAAGTGTGGAAATCCAAAGTTGATTTATTTATTTTTGTCCGGCCTGGCCCATCTGTGCGATGTGCTGCCGGACTCCAATCCAGTCAGTGTTTGCATACATATTTAGTATCTACCCTTTTGCTTAGTGATCGACCCACTTCCACTTACGTTATTAAAGTGAACCCTATATGATTGCTTTTATTGACAGTAACCGCATTGTCAATACATTCTATATTGACATCAATATATTGGTATTGACAATAGTTATGCCGCAAGCATTAGTTGAGTAATCTCTGCAGGGACACACCGCGTTTCTCTGGCGTATAGGATAACCAACTGATTTTGAACCCCTAGAGGAAGTGAGATCACGTTTATGTCCAAATAATATTATTTTTTTATTATTATTATGCAATTTACATGCGGTTGTGTTCGAAAGCTACTCATCTTGGATGTAAAATGTCACTAGATGTTTTATTTATTGATATATACTCGAAAAATAATTCTTTTCACATCATGATATTCACATATTTTTCACCCATCCACTTGATTTTGGACAGTGTCCATAATATATTTTGGACACAGTGAATGGGAACGAATATATTTTGGACATGCTGAAGTTCTTTCAACCTATGAGCCTAAAATTAATTACGACGGTCACTTCTTCCTATCTCGCATTTGTTAGATCCGTCTAGGTGGGAACATTTTCAAAGAAGGTGCTGTAAAACGGGGTGTAATTGATCAGCGGGGTGAATTTGATCGCTGAGTATACCCAATATTGTACTTATGCATAATATTTTTACAATGTTACAAAGATACATTCGTACGCTTAGTAACGAAAAACATGTTATACATGAAAAAATATCACGAGAAATTTCAGCGATCAATTTTGCCCCGCTGATCTACACCCCGTTTTACGGTACTTACGGTATGCATAAAAGTTAACCCCCCGTTACTCGCGCTGTTGTACTTTGTACAACACATATGAGTTTTCCATTGCCATTTTGTTGCTGCCAATCGATCTGAAACCAACTTTTATTCCTCAAAAAACTTGTTTTGAACTAAAAAAGCTAAACTTTGATTACAATTAACCCCCAAAATGCGGATAATAGAGAAAATGTAAATGGAAACCGCGTAAACTGTGTCCATACTACGTGGGATTGACTTAATTGGTTACAACATGGAATATCTCGAGATCCTGACCAGATAGAAAGTTACTGTCTTCGGCAAAGTTGTTCAGGAGGTCAAAGCCTATTTCTTAGTGTACAATAGTTCAGAATTATCTCACTTCGTGGTGCTAGTATTCATGTGAATTTCTCGTGTATAAAATATCTCTAGATCCTGACCAGATAGAAAGTAAATGCCTTCAGCAAAGTTGTTCAGGAAGTCAAGCTCTTTTCGTTGGTGGAGTAGTTCAGAAATTTCACACTACGAGGCGCTAGTATATACGTGTAATTCTCGCATATACAATAGCTCGAGTTCTTGACCAGCTAGAAAGTTACTGTATTGGGCAAACTTGTTCAGGGGGTCAAGACTTTTCGACTGGTAGACAGTAGTTCAGAATTTTCTCACCCCGTGGCGTTTGTATACATATACACTTCTCGCATATGATATATCTCGAGATCCTGACCAAATAGAAAGTTACTGCCTTTGAAAAAGTTGTTCAGGAGGTCAAAGCCTATTGCTTGGTGTAGAATAGTTCAGAATTTTCTCACTATGTAGTTCTAGTATACACGTTAAATTCTCTCATATAAAATATCTAGAGAGCATGACAAGATAGAATGTTACTGTCTTGGACAAAGTTGTTCAGGGGATCAAGGCCTTTTGGCTAGTGGACGGTAGTTCAGAATATTTCACTTCATGGTACTAGTATATACGTGCAATTCTCGCATATGATATATCTCAAGACCTGCTAAAAATGTACTGTAATCGGCAAAGTTGTCCAGGACATCAAACCCTATCGTTGGTGGAAAGTACATAATTTTCTCACTAGGTGACGTTGAAAGACACGTGAAATCCTTGCATATAAAATATCTCTGAATGACCCGCAGTGCCACGTAAAGGGAAAATTCTGAATTACTGTACACCAACGAAAAGATCCTAACATCCTGAACAACTTTGCCGAAGACAGTAACTTTCTGTCTGGTCAGGATCTAGAGATATTTTATATGCGAGAATTCCTCATGTATACTAGCGTTGCAAAGTGAGAAAACTCTGAACTTAAGTCCACCAGTAAAAAGGCCTTGACTTCCTGAACAACTTTGCCGAAGACAGTAACTTTTTATATGATCAGGATTTCGAGATATTTTATATGAGAATTTCACGTATATACTAGCACCATATAGTGAAAAAATTCTGAACTATAGGCTTTGAACTCCTGAAGAACTTTTTCGAAGACAGTAACTTTCTATCTGGTCAGGATTTCGAGATATATCACATGCGAGAACTTCACATGTATACTAGCGCTATGTAGTGAGTAAATTTTGAACTACTGTCCACCAGCAAAAAGGTTATGATCTCTAGAACTACTTTGGCAAAGACAGTAACTTTCTATCTGGTCAGGATCTCGAGATATTCCATGTTGTAACCAATTAAGTCAGAACCCTCGTAGTATGGACACCATTTACGCGGCTTCCATTTACATTTTCTCTATTATCTGCATATTTTGGGGGTTAACTGTAATAAATATTGAGCTTGTTTAGTTAAAAGCAAGTTTTTTGAGGAATTCTCGTTGATTTCAGATCGATTGGTAGCTCGGCTGCAAAATGGAAATGGAAAACTCACACTGTTGTACAAATTACAACGCGTGAGTACTCGTGTTACAAAAGTTGGCGCGAGAAACGGAGGAAATATAATATAACATAAGGAAACAACTGATCATACCATAAAAAAAAATCATTCAGAAGTAAATCTTAATACGGAGACCTGACTCTATGCTTGCAGTCCATATTATTTTTTGTATGGGCTGTTCATAAACTACGTAGACGGTTTTTGAGAGATTTCAATCCCCCCCCCCTTCCGTAGAAGACAGTCTCAAACACAAAATTTAAAAAATTGTATGGACCGTAGACATTTGCCAAGCGCTCCCACCCCCCTAAAGCGTCTACGTAGTTTATGAACAGCCCCTTAGTTAAATGCGTTTGGGAGATAGGAAAACTTTTGTGGAAAACTAGGAACCAGGAAAACTAGGAAAACTCAGAGTGGACCACTCTAAGTGTTTTGCCGTTTTTCCCATTTTGAATCACCTGATAAACAAGAAATATATTTAAAAACAATGAATTCATATAATTTTGATTGATTTACTTACCAATTTAATCAGAAATCTGAGATAATAGCACGATCGACCAACCGGAATTTTGTTGTCGCTCTTTTGATGATTCTCATTTGATAAGTGTCCAAAATAAGTTGGTAACATTTTTTTACGATCTTTTTTGGACACTTTTTATTTAATACATTTTAAGTAAAATCTTAAGGTGAAATCTTTATAAACACGTGAAATACATCTTCCAAAGTCAGATAAACTGATTTGATAAAAAAAATCATTTAATTGTATATTTTAGACCAAATTTAAAACATGTACACTAACGCCGATTCCTCTTGACAAACGTCGAAACATGAAACTTTTTCGATAACATTTTCTAAAACTGCATAAATTGAGCAATTGTAAGCAATTTTAGGTGAACTAATGATCTTGAGACATAGCAAGTAATTGAAGGAATGTAATTACAACATCAACCCAGATGAATTTGAAGAAACTAGACAGTAAGCGAGGAAAATATATGAAAAGGGTCCAAAATATGTAGGGGTCCCATTCAAGTTGGTTACCCTATGTAACAGCAATTTTTGATCTTGTTTCCTCTTCAATCATTTTTATTTTATTTTCTATACTATTTACCACTTAGTAAATACTAGACTGAATAAAATCAATGTTATACCTCTTCGCCTACCGTTCAGTCAATTTTACAAATAACGACGCAAACGTTACATTGTAGCAAAATCATGGCTCCAACACAATACATTAACCACCCCTTACATGCCCAGCTAAACACCTTTCATGCCTGTTTGTATTTCATACGAGCTCATTTCGGTGTACGAATCGTTGCTATATTTGCCCTGCCGGTTAGTGTTTGTGGATTAAACTCCTCGTCGTGGATCGTCGTCGTGGATCGTCGTCGTATCGCGCAAAGTGAATGCCGTAATAAAGCAGACGCCTTTTAAGCAAACAACCCACTATCATCGCTAATAATGGTAATATTCCACACACTACAGCCCAAACAGAAAAAAAAGAACCTTTCCTAACCTCCACGATGCAGCGATAAAGAGAGCAATATAGACAGAGCGGGAAGCAGATATACCATAACAAATTAGCTTAAATATATACTGGCGATGTGCGATGGATGGAAAAAGGAGTCCCTCATCGTCATCATTTGGGAAGTGTCGAGAAATAAATGAATTTCTCCTTCTCTGCTGGCTTTGTTTTGTTTCAAATTTTGTGGGTTTATTCATTCATTTTTTACCCTCCAACACAGGAACGCTTCCTGGGTTTGGGTTGATCTTTATCAGATCCCGAGTTCTGCCGGACGACCGACCTTTCGTTTGCCATTAGGGCGTTTGCCTCCGTTCGCTATTTCTGGCCAAGAAGGTGTCTGTCTATATTGCTTAATAACCATTCTTGTTGTTGAACTTTTGTTCCCAAACTGCATATCTGCGGTTGTTTCCCGAACGAGAGCGGTTAGATTTTCCAGACTAATAAAATTAATCTAATTTTCGGGTTGGCTTTGTGTCGGGTCAAAGAAATGGAAGGTAGGTAATTTGTTTACTCTTTATGTATTCAAATGGCAACTTTTTTACGACGGTTCTTGCCTCTCAGACAGATGTCAGAATGCAGACGTCAAATTGGTACCTTCGAAAAAGACATTAATATTCGACACCTACTATTTGATTTGCACCTTGCACACTGAGCAGGAGTCGGCTTGCTTATGAGCTCTTTGAAGTAAACGTTTCATCGGAGTAGTGAATAGATTTTGACCGTATTTAAACTCGTGTCAATGCCTAGGAGTGCTCAAGTTCGCCATATGATGTTCAACGGTTTGCCAACAATGTCATCCACAATGGCGCATTAGACAAGTCAATTGCCTTTTGCCCAGAGGGGATATGCCGCACAAACAACAGACGATGCAAATTTGTTTTGCATGACCGAACATAATGATATTGAGAAACGTGCAATTATGCTCTGCTGTTTTCTTAGTGGTGAGTTGTGGTCCAAGTGTGTGACAATTATGTTGACAATGTATAATAAAGGCGCTTAGGTATCTGCACTAATGAAGACATCAGAAGAACACATTTCGCTTATTGGATGTGCTTCTTGGTCAACTACGGTGATGTTATTCAAGTCCTAATAAATTATTCTAATAACTCTGGCCTCCCGATGGCCGTGACTGTAGTACATTGTGAAATTCGGCAACTTGGCCTTTTGATGCTATAAGCCTGTAGTGCCGGTTAATGTTTATCAGAATCACCTGCTGAAAACTATTTACATCATGTTATTCAGGCCCTAATACATTATTCTGGCCTTCCGATGAAATGAAATGAAAATGAAGTTGATGGGCATTCACATGGTGAAATCCAAACTGCTCATCTGCAAAAATAGAGTTCGTATTGATGCATCATTCTATTCAAAATTATGTTTTCAAAAGTTTGCTAATTGCAGAAAGCAAACTTATTGGACGGTAGCTAGAAAATTTTGCATTTTTTTCATTTATCAGGAAAGTATGCCAAATGGAAACAACTGTTAAATAATTTTACCAAGAAAGACAATGTACTCTCTGGGAGATTTTTTTTATGACAAAATAGAAAATTCCATCATCACCTGGAGCTTTCATATTTTGAAACTTTTTAGTTATAGATCTTACTTCGTCCAAATCAGTCCCCCAGGAATCAACAAAAATATTTTCCCGAGAGAAGATATTCAGATAATCCCGAGTAACCTGATTTTCAATAGGACTTGTAACAATACCTTTTGTTACGCCCGCTCAGCCCACAAGTGACTCTAACCACACTCTGGGTCGGCTTCTTTCCGCCGAGGTTTGCGAAATTAGAGGAAAACCCAAGGCACATCATTTGCTTATGGACGGCGATTTATTGCAATTTTAGTCCTAACGGTCACTAACCGCCCTAGCTTTTCCTATAAAGAATACTACCAACCGGTGGAAACTAACGATTTTAAATTGGCTCACTACTTGACTAGCCTATTGATCCCAAGCAAATCGATTAACGTATCCCTTTCTAGTCAAAATTCTAGTACTACACAATGTTTGTTTTGATTGGCTATTAAAGTTTGACAGATAAAATGAGGGGTTCGTGGATTTTCCTATGTTTCAAGGGGTGCATCGATTAGCTTGGGACCAAAGATAGTACCAGAGCTGAGAAAAAAGTTGAGCACGTTTTATCGGGACCTACTAATCTTAGAGTTACCTCTATGATACTACTCACTGTTTTAGTTTGTGTGCGGTGCCAGTGTCGGGCCCGTCGATGAACGTTAGCTGGCTGGTTCCGTCACGGCTGGCACGAGGACTCCGTGCCTGGTTGGATGCTAGGGAATTTTGTTTCCTGCCTTGTCGTTCACGCCAATCGTGCCGAATGCCCCGATTGCGCCGTTCGCGTCGATTATGCGGATCTGGCTTCTCCGAATCTGGTGGGATGGTTCGCACCAATCGTGCCAATTGCCCCGATTGCGCCGTGTACGTCGAACACGCTTATTGTGCAGATTGCACTCGTCTGGTTCCTCGGGACGTAGATGGTTCCACGCCGACACGTGTTACGATGGGACTACCATCGGTGGAGCCTTGATTCGCAGCTTTATTGTGTGGCTTCGTCTATTCAAGAATGGCAGTCGATCGTGGTTTACAGATTTTACTAAAGTTTTCTTTGAGAGCTGAGGTCTGGATGCTTTTCTGGTGCTCAAGCAAGCGACCGAGCCTCCAGACTTGCAATCCTTGAGAACCGACGAATAGGCCTTTTACCGCGGTTGATGTAGGTAGCATCCACCCATCAGGCAGTACTCAGGCTACCAAAAATACCAGCGTTTAGGGGTGTACTATGGGTTTTTTTTTTTATCCAGGGGGGAATCTGCTCCCAGACACCTGAGAAGATAACTCAGGGTGTGGGGATGGGAGAAGTAGCGCTCCCGACCCACTAAACCTTACCCTGTGCTCTTGGCCCTTGCCCTCCCCGGAACCGCCCGAAAGCATTGCATCATGGAAGGGGGCCGGTTGCGCTATGGCGCATCACTAGTGGTGTGTCAGACGTGACACTCGCTACTGCACAGTGAGCGGCTGTGCAGGCCCTTACTCTTGTTGTTCGCTGTTAATTGTTCGCCTGAGTTCTAGAGCAGACGTGATAGCCAGCCAACTGTCCAGGGCAGCACAGGACAGATGTGACCGCTTACCAGCTGCGTGTGCTAAGAACTCTAAGAACCCGGTGTCACTCCTGCCTTTGCACAACGAGGGTTTGCTGGGCTTATCGACCTCCTGGGACGAGCTGGATGGGGCTCCAGCGTCCTTACTCTGCAGTAGTTCGTTTAACCGCAATATCTCTCCCTTGGGTTCGATAATTAACGTTTCCAGGGCACACCACGAGGAGGCGAACTACTTCATGCCCCCTGTACTGTGGGTGTGTCGTGTTGGTGAGGCTGCGTACAATACCTTCAAAGTGTGTTGTGCTTTTTTTTTTAAAATTAGTCATTAGTCATTCATTAGGCATTAGTCGTTCGAACTGGAGAAATGTAACCATCTAATGCTGTAACTTTGAAGTTTTAGTAAAAGCACTGTAAAGCAACCATTAATGGACTTTTTAAACTTATTGAATCACGAATTGCAGGTTAACTGCGCCGGTGGTGTAGTGGTAAGCGTGATTACCTCTCACCCCAGCAGGCCTGGGTTCAATCCCACTCGGCGCCACCGGGATGTTCTGGGGCATAACATCTCTGATCACGCCTTCCTTCGGATGGGAAGTAAAGCCGTTGGTCCCCGGTTCATGAGTTGATGGGTCGATAGGTAGGGTCCAGGTGTGGGAGCTGCCTTCCTGGCACGTGAGCATTGGTGCTCAGTACGGAAAACAAGATCGACGGAAAAAAACAAACCAAAGGAAAAAAAAAACGAATTGCAGGTCTTTTTGTGTGTACCAATTTACTAATAGTCAGCCTTTAATTTTTTTTTTTGCAAATCTCGCCAGATAACTTTCATGGCAGGATCGCGTGTTCATTTTTCATTTTTCAGACGGGTCAAGAGCTGAAGATCACCGTCTATTATAATTGAATCGAATTTAACCTCGCATTTTGGTACTGAGTCAGCTCTTGCTTCAACTATAGAAGTAGTCAGAGATTCAAGAGCATAATTAATTTCATCTTTGGTGTGCAAAGGAATGTTTGGATCGAAGTTATATTCCATAAATGTTCGATATTGCTCCCAATCAGCTCTATGGTAATTGAATGTAGAGCTGTTCAAAAGTTACTGAAAGGTGATCAGAACCGAAGTCAGCATGGGCAACCAATTGGCTACAAAGTTGACATGAATCAGTTAAGACCAAATCAATAGTTGAGGGATTTCTTGCAGAAGAAAAGCATGTTGGGCTGTTTGGATATTGAATAGTGTAATAACCTGCAGAACAATCATCAAACATAATATTACCA
Source organism: Ochlerotatus camptorhynchus (assembly GCF_037179485.1). NCBI lineage: Eukaryota > Metazoa > Arthropoda > Insecta > Diptera > Culicidae > Ochlerotatus > Ochlerotatus camptorhynchus. Next base: position 266,125 of record NW_027040880.1, read on the forward strand.
TTGGAATTGCTTTGAGCATTATTCCATGAGCGGTGTTTTGCATTAAAATCACCAATAATGAAGAATTTAGACCTATGACGGGTAAGTTTCTGAAGGTCACCCTTGAGAAAATTCTTTTGCTGGCCTACGCATTGAAATGGCAAATAGGCAGCTATAACCGTAAGTTGTCCAAATTTTGTTTCAACAGAAACTCCCAAAGTTTCAAAAACTTTGGTTTCACATGAAGAAAGAATTTGATGTTTGATTCGTCTATGAACAAGGTCCATTAAGACGATCATTTCGATAAATGGAATAATTTGTGTCCCTTTTAACCTTATGGTCAGGATTAAGGAACGTTTCAGTTTGAACAGAAATATGCACGTTATGAACTCTCAAAAAGTTTGTTCAACTAAATTTCATCAGAAGAGGGATCAAGCGGTTGCCCTTTTCTTAGGCACCATGGCGGCAGAACCAAGTTTCTCCAAATCGACTTACAAGCAGATTACTATAAGCAGTAACACAGAGAGTACGATGCGGACTGCTTATCGCATATTAGCTTATTGTGTGCTCTCAACTTAGTGTTCTAGATGCACTTCCACAGTTATTAATTGAGAGTTTTCGATGCCTGTACCATTTTTGCATTAGTATAATTGTATGACAATTACAATCATAGGGAAGTCGAGAAATGTTCCAACCCGAAAAATTCCTAGACCGGACCGGGAATCAATCCCAGCCTACTCCTGCATGGTCTTGCTTTGTAGCTGCGCCTTTACCGACTAAGCTAAGGGGCACATGCACGACGATTTACGAGAAAGAGTTACATCTGTTTGTCTGTGCTTAAAGCGAATTATTTTATTATTCAGTTCCAACCTGGATCGGGTATCATAGGTGTGTCTACTTTCTGGGATTTCTGGCAAACGTCCGTTTGATCTTTTTTTTTAAACCTATTGACAAAAAGTTCGGTTTCGCAGGGGCTTGAAAATGGTTTCAGCCCCTATAATAAACGAATCCGCTATTAGTTTTCGGCGTATTCACCTTTAATCCAACCATTTCTGCTTCGCGTTTCAGCCTGGTGTACTGTACAGCAGCCACCTGGAACGTCCTTCCGACAATGTCCACGGCGTCAGGGAAGCAAATGAACTGGCTGGATTTATTGAAAATTGTGCATAATAGAAAGCCAGTATCTTTCATAACACCTTCTAGCGCAATGTTGAACAGGAGGCAGGAAAGACCATCGCACTTGTCAAAGTTCTTTGCGTGTTTCAAACGAGTTCGATTACGCACACGACTCTTCACGCAGCACTGTACACCATCTATCATAGCCTTGATAAGTTTGGTAAGTTTCCCGGGAAAACCGTGCTCGTCCATAATGTTCCATAGCTTCTTCACACCAGAGTTGGGGTCTATTTGTTGTAGGCACTTTCTTGGGGGGCCACTTTTTGGCCATATCTTCAGAACAAGATATCTGAACCATCTGAATCATGTGCAATATAAAGTCTGTATCCCTAATATTTCGGACACATCAAAACTTTAGCAAAACACAAAATTCGCATTATATTTCAATTGTAGTTGTTTATTTCAGATTCATGGGATATGATTTAAAAATTCACGAAGTCAAAACAGAGTTATTCGGTATTTGCATAAAATTTTCGAACTTTGCGCTTAACTCCATCCATTATCACCGAATCATTAAATCCACTGTGGAAAAATAAAGCGTTTCACACAGCAATCGAATATTCTTTATTTATGCATGAAAACCAAAGACCCAACGACTGCGAATACGAAGAAGTCTTTGAATACAAATTAGCAGATTACGAAAAAATAAAATTAAAATTAAACAGTGTCAATTGGCAATTAATTTTAAGGAATGTAGGAAATGCCGAAATTGGTATAGACGTGTTCTACAAAATTTTAACAGAAATAATTTCGGAAGAAATACCTTTGAAGAAAAAAAGACGTAACAGAAACACACAAAATCCAGTCTGGTTTAACAGACAAATAAAAAACTTGAAAAATCGGAAGCAAAAAGCACATAAAATTTATAAAAAACACAATAGTAGTAATAATTTATTAATTTATTTGGATCTATGCGATCAACTGAATTTAGCTATCAGTACTGCATTTGAAGAATATAATGCAAAAACTGAACGTGAAATAAAGTCCTGTCCGAAGAACTTCTTTAATTACGTAAAAACGAAATTAAAATCTGACAATTTTCCTTCAATAATGCATCTAGACGAAAATGTCGGTGATAGTTCGGAAAAAAACTGTAATCTATTCGCAAAAATTTTTCAAGAAATTTATACGACATTTTCTGAAGAAGATCGTGACCGCGATTATTTTGCATTTTATCCAGAATTTTCAAGGGACATTGGCCTCAATCAACTTCAAGTGCAGGATATTTTGCAGGCTTTAAAAAATTTAGATGCCTCAAAAGGTCCTGGACCTGACGGAATTCCTCCAGTATTTATTAAATGTCTAGCAATGGAACTCACTGCTCCATTGTTTTGGCTTTTTAATATGTCCCTGGAATCCGGAACCTTCCCTAAAATTTGGAAAAGCTCATTTCTAGTACCTATCTTTAAATCTGGTCGAAAATCTGACGTACGTAATTATCGTGGTATAGCCATTATCTCTTGCATTCCTAAGCTTTTCGAGTCAATTATCAACGAAAAATTATTTCTCCAAATCAAAAATAGAATTACTGACATGCAACACGGCTTTTTCAAGGGTCGTTCGACCTCGACCAACTTACTTGAATTTATATACTATTCATTGAATGCAATGGATAATGGAAACCACGCAGAAGCTCTCTATACAGACTTTAGCAAGGCATTTGACCGCATTGACATACCAATGTTACTCTTTAAACTGCAAAAAAATGGAATTAAGTCAGGGCTCCTGAAATGGCTTGAATCATATTTAACTAACCGCCAACAAATAATTAAATTCAACGGAAAGAAATCGAGCCCAATTCAAGTCACTTCAGGCGTCCCCCAAGGCTCTCATTTGGGACCTCTCCTTTTTATTCTATACGTAAACGACATTTCTTTCATTCTCAAAAAACTTAAATTGCTTATTTATGCCGACGACATGAAGCTCTTTTTGGAAATAAGAAATGAAGAAGACATCAATATATTCCGGAATGAAATACACATATTCTACATATGGTGCAAAAAAAGTCTACTAGAATTGAATGTAAAAAAATGTAACTTAATACCATTTAGTAGAAAAAGAACAACTTCAAACATTTTAATTGCATTTGGAAATCAAACTGTAGACAAATGTGAAAGAGTTAGGGATTTAGGAATTATCTTAGACTCTAAGCTAACTTTTATAGACCATTACAATACAATTATTCACAGGGCAAATAACATGCTAGGCTTTATCAAGCGCTTTTGCTATAACTTTCAGGACCCTTACACAATTAAAACACTATATATTGCCTATGTGAGGTCAATACTGGAATATTGCAGCATTGTATGGTCTCCATTTTCAATCACGCACGAAGAAAGATTAGAATCAGTACAAAAACAATTTCTATTATACGCTCTTCGTAAATTAGGTTGGACTTCATTTCCTCTTCCATCAAATGAAGAACGCTGCATGCTTATAAACATACAAACATTAAAAGAACGTCTTGAATATGCAATGGTTTCATTTGTAAATGATATCGTTTCGCAGCGAATTGACTCAACAGAACTTTTATCAAAATTAAATTTCCATGCACCCACTCGGCAACTCCGAAATCGAAATTTATTTGCCATAAAACATCATCGCACAAATTATGCAAAATATGGGCCATTAAACCGCATGATGGCCTCTTACAATAAACACTGCGAAACCATTGACTTCACAATGTCTCGGCATAAACTAAAGCAATATTTTTATTCCATAAGAAATAACAACTCATAAAAGAAAAGACAAGAAAGCTGACACTACTTTTTTTTATATAAATATATATCTAAGAAAACAAAACTGTATTAGTTGTACTAGTCTACGTTGGTTGACAAAATAAATAAATAAAATAAATAAATAAAAAATTAGAGTTTCTTCTCAGATACCGTGGTGGCCGTCTTTGTCCAAATGTGTGGGAAGTGTTTGACATATTTGATTTTTTTTTTCTGAAAGCTTCCGCTTCATCACAGCTCAATATCTCTCGATTGGACGTAACTCTGGACAATTTGGCGGATTTGCGTTTTTTTGGTACAATATTCACTTGATTTGCTTCGTACCACTCCATCACAATCGCTTCTGCAGGCACTCTTTCAGGTAAATCTCCTTGTTGATTGTGCCTGCAGTGGCGAAAGATTTACTTTACTTGCTTGCCAAATAAGGTATTTTTTTTCTTGGGAAATGTTGATGGCTTCTTCGTCCTGAAATACTCAGCTGTAGCATTTTTTGTCATAGCAGAATAGAAAGCGAGCCCTGCAAGCTACTTGAAATCTTCTAGGACATGAGTTTCATCGTCCATAACAACGCATGAAATCTTCGTCAAATATTCGCAGTAAAGAGTGGAACGGTCACAAAGTGGTCAAACATGATTATGTGCACACTGATTATGTTATTATGTAAACGATCAAACTTCATTTCTTTTAGATGTTCAATGACTACAAAATACAGGAAAATTATTTGATTAGGCATCCGCTTTTCCAATTACGATCTGTCGGGCTTTACGTTTCACACCTTCCATCAGATTTTGTACCGCTGTTGTATCCACCTTATTTGATGCTGAACGCCAATTTGCTTTGAACTGTTTCTCATTTCCAATTGTTTTCTGAGTTTTTTTTGAGGTTCCGCTTAACAATTGCCTAATATTTTTCGAATCGGTGCCGCTCCGGCGAATTTGGAGGGTTTTGTCCTTGGGTACGACTTGGACGTTGTTGGCGGTATACCATTCCAGATCCATTTTCCTATAGTGATAGGAAGCGAGGCGTTTTGCTAGTCATCTCGATAGGGTAGGGGTGTCACTGTAACCTTGTGGCCACTGGCCACTCTTCATCCCGGTTTCAGTTTCTTCCCGATCTTGGCTTCCTAGCAGTGGTTAGACGTTCCCCAAACACTTTAATAAAGTTTTTCACAGTCGATTTGGCCAAGTTTTGGCCGATTATTTCCACGCATAATTTGGATTTTGCTTATGCGCGAATAAAGTTTTGATACACTGTTCCTCTTGTTTCGACGACATTTTGACAACTGAATGGAAAATGGCAAAACAAAATAGAGGCAACATTCCGTACGCACACACATACAAAATGAGGGGTGGTCATGTTTTTTTAAATGCACGATTATAAAAAATACGCCAAATTTTACTCGACCAATTTTTTACCGTTCCACCCTTTACAAACGTCGAAACGTGATTTTGCTGTTAAATTCTGATTTTTGGACAAAACCATGTGACATTCCTATTTCACGAGCCACCGTTTAAACAGAGAGATTCGGGTTTTTCTTCAATATCCTCTTCAACTTTTTGTCCATGACAGGATCAGCACGTCGTCACTTCTCGGTTTCCTCTCGACCGTCAAACGTTCCGAAAAAGATTTGAGCACACCGTGAACAGTGTATTTAGGTAAATCCTGGAATTGACGAGTCAGGATTTGCATTACATCCGTACAAAATCTGGTCGCGCACGTGTTTTTCATTCGTCGCCATCTTGAACACTAAACATGGAATGTAAATAGCAATGATAGTCTTTTTCGTCAATGACTTCCAGCTTTACCTCACCGAAAAGTTTCACTCCTACGTGCAATATTTCGAAAGTTACAGTGATTTTAAGCAGAGTCGATGTTGTAATAAGAGTCCCGCCAAGAGAAAACGTTGCAAACAAGCAGCACTGTAAACGGCAACCAGATTTTCAGACATTTCAAACCAAAGCTTGGCTTTACTGCTTGAGGCAGGGCCGATGATTTGTTTTGAATTTATTTGACGTTGCAAAAAGGCTTAGCAAAGGGCGTACCATTTGTGATGACAAGCACAACGGCTTAACAAAAAGGGCCTATTCATTGAAAGATTCACAAAAAGATTTATTAATTTATGAAATTAAATTGCTATCGATTTTCTTATATTTTTGAAAGCTTTTCGCATATTTTGGATAATATTAATGCCTAAAATACTTCAATTTTCTTAAATATGAATTGAATAGTGGCGGAAAATTTAAAATTCATTTTCTGGTTTGTTTACGTTTTGGACATAGGCCCATTTCAAATGCTACTCTAGAAATGTTTTTCATCTAAAATTACTAAAACATTGTCAGTAATGAATGCAATACTTGTAGTTCACTGGCTGTGGGAACAATAATGTTTCTTTACTTTACTTGTTTGGTACCCCGCTTGACAGTTCGATTGGTACTTCTGGCTTCACTCTTGGCTGGACACTTATTATAACATTGACTCTGATTTGAAGGTGTCCGGATTAATGTAGATATAGATCATAAAGACCTACTAAACCCTACAAACAGAAACTTGTTGCTCTATAATCGATTCACTAATCGCTGGTAAAAGTAAGTGAGATTTTAATATGTTCTCTAAACAAAGTTTTTTTCAAAGTGAAATTTGTAACCTTGGCAGTAACCTCTGTTTACAAAATGCCCTCACACATACTCTCAAATGATCTTCAAATACAAGAGCTTCTGCTGGAAATGATTTCCCCCCGGATAAAAGCTGAAGTGATTTCCATTGCCTCTACATTTTCTTCACTTTGTCGCAAAGCCACAAGCAACGACACGACATTCACACTCGGTAAACCCAAGGGGGACGACAGTTTTCAGCTGGTTTCTAGATCACAACTCCAGGAGCGTGACCAATCGACGCAAAGCTGCTAGGTATATAGTTGATGGCCTACCCAGTTCCCTTCCCGACCGACGTGCCAAAACGACACTTTGCAACAACATGGTGGTGGTGATGGTAATGATGTATTCTACCGCCGTGTCATGAGTTCTGGAAAAACGAAAAAGTAACGTTTCTACCGAGCAGGACCGAGGGGAACGAGCAAAGTTAATTAAATACTCTATTGTCCTGGGGTTGCGGACCCGATTTTGGCTTTTCGGAAACATCATGTTTGTTCAGCCTGTGAACCGCATGTAGGAAGGTACAACACAAGAATGGCAGTAATCGTGCGTGTGGTTTTTCGCAGATGTCGTAAAACGGTTTTCGGGATCCAAATACAACGAGGGAAGGAGCGAGAGAGGTAGCTAATAAAAATCAATTTATAGTGCAAATAAACTTCAAATTCAATCACCATTTTGGCTGAGATCGAGCTTTATTTTTGAGAAACGACGGAGTGAGTTCACTTAACGTAGTTGGTCCGGAGATATAACAAAGTAAGTATGGTATGGCAAGAGCTGCGGGTTGGTTGTAAAAATTGAGCAGCACAGCTTTGTGAGGTAAAAAGAGAGATGGAAAACCGCAGCAGCTTAAACAGACCGATTGCAAGGGCTACAGCTAAAGCGAAGCGGTAAAATATGGCTTCAAAGGAGTGAGAAATTTATGCGAATCGCCACATCGTAAACATATCCGCGCATTTGAAGTGAAGAGTAGATGTTTAGCAGAGTAAAGGGAATTAATTAACGGAATGAAATCGACGCTTGAGCGTTGCGGATGTTTGATTGTTTCATTGAAGTCGGTAAAAAATGTTCATATATACAATATTATGTGAATTCCTAAGAATCGAAGAAGTATACTTGTGAACATCGCAATAGAACGTAGGACAATTTGATTAATTCAATGTTGGTTATAGACAATCGAATGCTTTGAAATCTGAGCAACGCAGCAATATGTATCAACATTAATCTTAATTCTCTCGCCCATTACAATAAATGCGCACATATATCCTACACAAACTGCTATAACTAATGTAAATGTTTAAGTCACAGTATCCCTTAGCTCAGTCGGTAAAGGCGCAGCTATGAAGCCAGACCTTGCTAAAGGCGGCTGGGTTCAATTCCCGGTCCGGTTAACGAATTTTTCGATTTTGGAAAATTTCCCAACTATGGAGTATGATTTTACTTGTCACACAAAACAATACCAATGCTAAAATGGTACTCTGCGCCTGTTAACTCTCAATTAATAAGACCGTTCCATATATTTAAAATAAATATATACACAGCAAAAAATAAATTTTAAGAGAAGAGTAGGCTGTGCGTGTGTTCGAACTTGACGTTTGATTTTTCAGTTGAGTTTTTTTTTTAATATCTATAATCGGTTGCTGATCTGGTCATAACCAGGCCCAGGGGACATTTTCTAGCTAGCATTGAGAAGCTGTTCCAAAGCCAAGTAGAACCTCCACGGGGCGTCCCACCATTCGTCCCATCATTCGTTGAGTCGCAGCGTTGAACCTGACTATTGGCCACGAAAAGGCTTGAAAATGCATAGGGGAAATGTAGGTAATGTCGGCCTACATGTCCCTAATATCAAAATTATTTTTTTGCTATGTAAATCACGCCTCGCCCTTCAAACTTGTCACGAAATACCAAGGGACACATCAAATATTAGGTTTGTTCCCGTAATTGCTTTGCTATACCATATTATTTTCTTACAGCAACTTACAAAAAGCTGCAGCAACCTACAGCAAAACCAAAAAAAGCCTCGCAAAAACAAAAATTGCCTCGCTAAAACCAACAATATAAAAGCTATGGAAATGCACGGTCAAAAAATAAGCCAAATTTGATTGATTGATTAAAGTAAAAAAATGATTTTTTTTTTGTTTTTGATTCATTTTAATTTGAATACTCCAGTTGTTCTCAGTTTGGTTAACTTAACGGTTAATACAGCAAAAATGAGAGCAACATTTTCCACTGTTGAATCAAAAGGAATGATATCAATTTGATTGCTGAATTGGCATTCATAATATTGAACTGAATACGGGCCTGGCGTAAATGTTTAGTATTCATGCTTCTCACGCTGAAAGACTTAAGTCCGAATCTCACCCGGACAAGTCACGAATGAACTAAATGTGTTAAACAAAACAAATAAGCAATAATCGATAGTACAACGACACATGAACCTAAATTACAATTTCAACATGACGTTATTAGCAGAACTTGAAGTTAAGTTTGTTTTTCGTCGATCTTGTTTTCCGTGCTGAGCACCAATGCTACCGACGCCAGGAAGGCAGCTCCCACACCTGGACCCTACCTATCGACCCATCAACTCATGAACCTTCCCTTGCGAAGAAAGGCGTGATCGAAGATGTTATGCCTAAGGGTGAGCCACCGGCGCCGCTTAAAAATACTCTTAACTGCATAATTAAAGCACAATATGATATCAGACTTATTTCGCGACAGTTGAAATCAAAATAAGTTTTGATTATGATAGGAACTGCAAACTTTACTATCGATTTGCTTTCATTTTGATAACCGACCTTGCTCGGGTATGATGCACAGTACTGGAATGTTTCAAACCATGCTACGCAAAGCAACACATTTATGTTGCGCGTCGTGTGTTTCAATGTAAACAGCGCTGAATAAACCTTGCTTCATTAGCGTGTCTCTGCTAATCGTTTCCGCAGCATGTTGCATGCTTTGAACACAGAAAACGAAACTAACGCAGAGAATGAGTCTTATTTACTCAATTGTGAATCACTTTTACTCATTCGTATGGAAAAATTTCTAAACGCGTAGGTCACTCGCTCGAGTAAGTTATCCATTTATAAATTTACCCATACGTATGAGTAAAAGTTCCTCACTCTCTGAGAGAGATTCGTTTTCAGTTAAAAGCCGGATGGTTAATATATGGCCCTCTGCATTTCGTTGACCGAATTATGTTGTGTTATACCGATATTGATCACTGGAAATGAATTCACTTCAGAAAGTGAGTCACTTTTACTCATCCGTTTGATGAAATTTATAAAAGCGTGGGCTACTCATATGCTGTTTTTCCAACGTTTTTTGAAATATGTCCACAGGAATGAAAAAAAGTGAATCACAACTGAGTAAAGGTTTTTCAATATCTGATCTACTATCGTTTTAAGTGTTGACATGCACCGACTTTTTCTTAGTACCCTGGCGGCAAATATATTTTTCAAACGATGGTGTGTGCCACCGCTGTAAAATATAACTGGGTAACTCACATAACGTGTCATTATAACAGTTGTTTACCGTGAAACGGGGAGAGTTGATCACTTTTCAACGATAAACCTGAATATTTAGCGGCGCCGGTGGTGTAGTGGTAAGTGTGATTCGATTACCTCTCACCCCAGCAGGCGTGGGATCAATCTCAATTGACGTCACCTGGATTATCTGAGGCATAACATCTTCGGAAGGGAAGTAAAGCCGTTGGTCCCCGGCAGGGTTGCTTCCACTCACTTGCTATAAAAAAATATTATTCGGAATTATGCAATCATTAGATGCAATAATACTATGTTGTACTTGTAAGTAACAAGAAGAGGTAGTAAAGTATGTGTTTGACTCATAAAACCTGTCAATTTCGCTTTGAGAGCGTCACAATTAGCGATCTTATGATTCGTGAGCGTTCACTCAGAGTGAGCGCTCACGAGTCGTAAAATCGCTGATTGTGACGCACTGAAAGCAATTTTGACAGATTTAATGTGTCAAACATATATTTCATGACCTCCTCTTGTAACTTACAAGTACTAATAAGCATTATATTATATCATGATTTCATAATTCCGAAAAACATTTTTTTATAGCAAGTGAGTGGAAGTAACCCTGGTCCCCGGTTCATGAGTTGTTGGGTCGATAGGTAGGGTCCAGGTGTGAGACCTGCCTCCCTGGCGTCGGTAGCATTGGTGCTCAGTACGGAAAACAAGATCGACCGAAAACAAAATCAATGAAAAAAAATGAATATTTGTCCAATCATATGTTTGGCACATCGTAAGCCTGTACTAGGAAATGGTTTTTCTAAAATATGACTTTAGTTTTTAAATTGCATATTTCGTTTATTTGTTAGAATTAAAAGGATATTATACATGTAAACTTTCAATTCTAGGGTGAAATTGATCATGTAGGTTTTTATGCTATGCAGTATTAGCACAAACGAAGTGACAGACGGAGCGGCTCTAAAAATTTGGTGACGAACCTGCTATTGCAATTTTCCAGTGTACCACATGGCAACACTACTACCATAGAGGTAATACTAGCATTTTCACCAAATGTACTAGAATGTTTTGGTTCTATCTTGTAGCCAGCCCGGGCGATCCGTCTCTAAAAACGTGTGGCTTAAGCACCACTCCACAAAGGAGACCACACGCCCAATGTAAATTTGCCCGGTTGAGAGTCTCCTAAGGGCGAGTCCATTATATTTCCTAGAAAGGATTTACGGATCAGGCAAGCCGGCTTTCAACTAAACGTCCAAAACAGGAAAACCCTATTATCCCCACGATAGTCACTCAGAGAGTCGGTGAGAGCTCACCCATACCTAAAAACTTCTACAAAAGAGAATTTATCATCATCTGCAGTCTCGTCACTTGCCACTAGACGTCGCCCCGATCTGGAAGTGGACTACTCCCGAACATTCAAACTCTCAACATGAGGACGGGACACGAAAACTACAACGGAGAACGCGAAGTGATGTCGAATACATTCAATCAATTAAAGCTAGGGAGATGGTCATTTTACGAAAACATTTATTACGGAACTATTCAGGCGGTATATTTAGTGCATAACGGGTGTACCAACATTACTTATCCTACGTATATTTATTTACATGTTCCAATTGATTTCGGTTTACTTGTGTGTGTTCGCTCCTATCTCCTATGTGTGTGCGGTTTCTCTCTCCCTAACTAACGTGCTCATGTGCTCTACTTGTTCATGTGTGTGACGTCACTTTATCGGAAACTCAGCTCCAAACGAGTCTGCGCTCCTGGTGACAACGACGTTGGCGTTGTAAAACGTTACGTTTCAAAGGCGGGAATGCCACATCACGAGTTCCGGAAAAGCGTGTCACGGAAACTCGGCGCTACTCGCTCATCAGTCTTAGACTGGCAAAAAATCACTCCGTGGCGCCCTCACCGGACGCCACACTCCAAAAATAGAAAAAGGCTTGACTCACCAGATGATGTTGACTAACGTGATGGTCACAGTCGATGACCTATCGACGGGTTCGACGCACTCTTTAGTGATCGTCGATGGTGATCCGATGAATTGAGGTGCTCCGCTGACAATGGCGTTTACACGCCGATGCGATGGCGGTTACTCTGCCGTGCCGGTAGGTTGACGAACCGGCGGGTGGACCGTGTCCACGTGGAGATCCCCTGAGTCTCCTCGGACCGATTATGTAACGGATCCGTCCGCTTCCGGCCGGTTGGCGATTGCCGGGAAATTCCGTCCGTTGGGGAGAAGTTGCTGCGTTTGGGCACGGTGAATTGCTGCGAACGATTTAACAACACGACTGTATTTCTCTAGCCTTTCTCCTGATCGCACACAATTTTCTACACGCACACTTATTCTACTAGCTACGAAAAACGACCACGAACAAACGCGCACACTTCAAGAACGTTGGGAAGTCACGGACGAAATGATCGAGACCGTGAATCCTCAGATAAAGTAAAGTAAAACTCGGACGAACCGAAAGTCCATCACTTCCCGAAACCCTTCGTGTCCTATCGTGAATCTAAAGACACGAAAGATAATTTGACTCGTTTAATTGTGCGACTGTCCCTTTCCTACCTTATCCATAAATTAAATGGACCCGTCTTAGGAAAGATTTCATCAAAAATGCTTGTGTCTTCCTACTGCCTACCCTAAGGAATTTAATTCAAACAATTTAACCTTATCAAATTATATACAAATTTATACAAAATTCCTGATCGTTACAATCTCTTTCACTCTACTCAAAACTGAAATGCATACAAAATGACAAAATGATCACTCTTTGCACAATGTAAAAGATCATTACACACAAAATCAACTTTGTTCAAATCAAAACAAAAATACTAGCCCATCTGGTCGCTGATGGCATAAGCTTCTAAGAAAATTCTATTAAAGCGAACCACATTATTTTAATTGATTTCTTCGCCAGTTAGTCGTCTGTCACTTAGTTTGTGGTATTAGGGGCTGTTCATAAACTACGTAGACCGTTTTTGGGATTCTTGACCCCCCCCCCCTCCACCTGCGTAGACAATTGTCCATACAAAAATATTAAAGGTTGTATTAGCCGTGGATAATTTTCAACCCAAACTGTCTACGTAGTTTATGAACAGTCCCTTAGGAAGTTAGCATTTTAAACGAAGAAGAATCTGGATTTAAAATTCCGAAAAAAATGTGGTTTGCTGAAAAACTGCATATTTCTCGTGTAATATTTGAAAAGGGTCTATGTCCAAAATGCAAACAATTTTTTTATATCATTTTATAGCACCGCTAAATAGCTATCAATAATATAGGAATGTTCCGCATTATCGATAAAAATAATTAAAAATAACTTGATTTTCAAAACGGCCAATCGACGAAAGTTTTCGAATCATTGATAGGCACACGCTTAAACGGTCTAACATATATTTTCTTCGTTCCATTGATAAGTCTAGTGACGTAGAAGGGCCAATGATTGATTTTTTTCTAATCAAAGCTAGGCCTTACTGCTTGAGGCAGGGCATTTATTTGACGTCATAAAAAGGCTTAGTATAGGGCCTGTTATTTCTGATGACAAGCACAACGGCTTAACAAAAAGGGCCTAACCATTAAAAGATTCACAAAAAGGCTTATTAATTGGTGGAATTAAATTACTCTAGATTTTCATGTATTTTTGAAAACATTTCGCATATTTCAAATGTTGTGTACTGAAATACAGCTACTATTGTTATTTGCAACAATATACATGCCTAAAATTCTTGAATTTCCTAATATTTGAATTAAAATAGCGACCAAACAATTTACAATTCATGTTCTGGTTTGTTTAAATTTTGGGCATACGCCCTTTTCAAATTTCACGCGAAATTTGGTCGCAAAATGGTTGAAACAAAATACGCCTGAATGAAGGCAATCAATATTGTTAAGCAAAGCGAAAACCGTAATTTAAGGCTCCATCGGAATCAGAAAATTGGTGATTTTGTAGAAAATCATTTGGTTTCACTGATTGCAGCGCCAGTGGTGTAGTGGTAAGCGTGATTACCTCTTACCCCAGCAGGCTTGGGTTCCATCCCAGTCGGCGCCGCCGGGATGTTCTGAGGCATAACATCTCTGATCACGCCTTCCTTCGGAAGGGAAGTAAAGCCGTTAGTCCTCGGTTCATGAGTTTGATGGGTCGATAGGTAGAGTCCAGGTGTGTGGGAGCTGCCTCCCTGGCGTCGGTAGCATTGGTGCTCAGCACGGAAAACAAGATCGACGGAAAACAAATCAAGGGAAAAAAATCTGGCTTCACTGAAATGTTTTACGACACGTAGCGCGAGTCTCTACACATTGCCCTAACATATTTGCATATACATTCGGGGGTAAAAAATATATTCGAAATTTATTGATGGTCTACATTATGGCTGATTGGGGATTCAAATGATGGGATGGTAGATTTAACATATTTTCCTACTGTAGAGCAGACATATTAAGGATCAGGTTCTGCAGTAATTCTTATGTACCATGTTTTTGCATACGAGACTGGATGTCTAACATCATATTGATTAATATCACATTTCCTGTCACTGACGTGACAGGCATGATCAGTTGAAAATGGCTGGTAAACCACATGGAGGAAATGAGTGATCTGCATATTTCAGAAAATATATAAACAATAACTAGATATTTGCCAAGGTTGCTGCCATTGATTTTCTTGAAATAAAAAGTCTTTCGGAGTTATGAAATCATAAAATGTTTAGATGATATTGTGCACTTGTAAGTTAAAAGAAGAGATTTTATGATCGATGAATATTCATCCTTCATTTGCTATAAAACATGTTTGTTTTTGGATTATGAAATCAATTAATGTTATGATGATTTTTTGTGCTTGTAATTTACAAGAAAGAAGCGGTTTTAATTCATGTGTTTGGCACATACAAACAGTAAATTTTGATTTAAGAGAGCCAATATTAGCAATTTTATGATCGGATAATATTAACACTTCACAAATATTAATATTCATTGATCATAAAATTATGACTCTCTGAAAGCAATATTGACAAGTTTCATGTTTAAATTACATAGGGGAAATGGATGTAATGTCGGCCTGAATGCCCCTAATTTGGGCCCATACATAAATTCAGAAATCGACTAAATTTTCAATAACGAGCAAAAATATCCATTAGAACCGTCCCGCGTTCATCTAGATAAAATTGATGAATAGCAGATTTTTAGCGATGGGTCTAATCTTAGATCCATAGACTAACATTAGAGCCATTTCCCCTATCTAATGATTCCATAAATCCGAAAAAAAACAACATTTTTATTATAGCAAACGAATGACCGCAAGCCTAAATGAAATCATGACTCTTAGACTTGGGAGAATATCTAAGAGTCCCAAGAAAGAAGGTTGATCGACATTTGATTAAGAACTTCAGGAGATTATAGACATACACTATGGTCTTTGAATATTTCTGAATAGTTACTTATTATTCTGAAGACCCATAATTGTTCAATAAATCAAATCATAATTCTTGTAAGAGTAGGTTGATTAAAAATTATTCCAAAGACCTTCAGAAGGTCTATAACCTGCATTAAGATCTCTGAATATTTGGGCAATTCTTCTGCTTCATTAGTTATTATTCTGAAGTTCTTTTATAGTTCAATAAATCAAATCATGTCTCATCTCTTGAACAAGTTGGAAATTTTTCTGGTTGATTGGTTATAATTATTCCAAAGATCCCTTATTGTTCAATCAATGAAATGAAGACTTTTAGATATTCTCGTAAGAAAAAAGGTTGGTCAAAATTATTCCAAATAACTTCAGAAAACCATAGACCTGCACCTAAAGATCTCTAATTATGCAATATTGAAATCATGGAAAAATGGGATCGTGAACCATCGGTATAGCTACCTTTATTTATTTATTTGGTAATACTATCAACCGGACCAGGCCCGAATGATAAACATAATTCAGCCTAAATTACTCAAATCTTCTGAAAGCACGAACTCATTCTTTTTTTTTTTCGTATGTAGATCGGTTCTATAGTTTTAATTTCAATCCACATAAAACTGTAATAGGTAGTATAGAACTTTGAAGTAAATTTCACTATATTTCCATGTAACATCTAAGTGAAAATTACTCAAAGTGAAAAGATCTTTCCCCAATCCACTAGAAAGCAACATAGATTTTATAGTACTTTCTAAGTGAATTTTATTACACTTTTACTTAAATTTTAGTAAATTTCATAGCAGCATCAAACTGTTGTTACGCGTTCTACAATGATTTTTCGAAATAATAAAAATAACTATCAACTTATTGTCAATCCAATGCAATGCAACTGCCAGCTGCCACCGCACAGTGGTTTAAAAGTGAAAATTCGTGAACTTAATTGTATCCTGATGTTTGTGTACATTTTAGCCATTTGACGTGTTGCAATGATTTTCATAATGGTACTTCAGAAACCTAACTGTTCCATTTCAACAAATAGAGAGTAGATGTACATACAAAAGATATAGAAAATATTATTTCAAGTAACTTTGCTCAAGACATCAAGTTGCCATGACTTCAATTTGCCGAGATATAGGATATTCTTTTAAAGTTGTACCTTAAAATCAGTTTTTTAAGCTTTTATATACTTTAAGGTTCAATTTACTTTGATGCTTTTTCGAAAAATTTAAGAGCAGTTTTTTTCGACGCATTAGTCCAGATTGCAAAATGCTCGCACTATTCGATTCCTTTTGCTATTCTACACAAAATGACGCGAGCTTTTAGCAATCTGAAAGAATGCGTCGAAAAAATCTGCTTTTGAATTTTTCGAAAATGCATCAAAGTAAATTGAACCTTAATCACGTTGTATCTATTAGGTATGTTCTTCGAAAGGTTTAGAAATAGTATAATAAGCAACTTTGCTGAAAACACTAAAGTGTTATGTTTACATTTGTGAGAGCTATAGCGATTTTTAAGCCAAAAAATACCCTTTTTCAATACGCTATAACAAAGCAAGCTGCAAACCGCTCCACTTGAAACAACTTTCATTTGAAAGTTTAAAACCAGATCTTTATTTTTGTGCAAAGATCATAAGTATCCGTTAGTATTCTGGGGAATGCGGTGGTTTTTAGTAAACAAAGAAATATGAATTTCAGTATTTTATGAAATATTAAAATTCAAAGATTGCAATCAATTTGAAGATTTACTGGATGTAGCAACCGTTTTAATATTTTAAAATTTTCCAAAATTGTGTCCAATGAGTCTGGATTTGGTTTTGCACAGGACAGTAACGGCTTTTGAAATTATATGTTTATTTCATTATTCTTAGTGTGTTTTAATACATACAAAGACTAAGAAGCTTATAGTCAACACTCCACAAATCGAAATCCACTAATTCGGTTGCATGTTATAGAATCATAGTAAAAATTAATGTCATAGCACTGTAATGATGATAAGAAGTCACGTGTTTAGTGGAAGGAACTCAATTTTGGGATTTTTTTTTCTTACCGTGCGCGTTTTATTAGAGCAATCTTAACGGTCGTTGTCACTCTTCTCTACACCGGTCGCTGCTTTTGCAGCTATCAATTTGCTCGCCGTAGTCCATACCGGTCGTGAGCATTTTGACAACCAAGGCATTTGAACGTCGTCAGTTTAAGATTTGAAATGATCAATATGGACAACAATTCGCTGTGTTTTTCTGATTCGAGAACGACGACCTAGAATTGGTGAGTCGGATGTTAATTGAAACGCTGGCCATGGTAACCGAACCGTCATGCATCGCGAACTATTCTTGCGTATCGTGGGAAGTGTACAGCAAATGACTATTAAGTGCAACGAGCGGATGCTACTGGCAAGATAGGATTAACGACGTGTTACCCCCGCATACGCAATTGACGAATATGCAGGGATGTCAACGGCTCGTAATTGCATGATACAGTTTTGCCGTACAGTTGTTTGCGTATATGCAGAACACTATTTGCGAGCTCCAAACAGGGACGACTTAAGGCGGTTGCTCGACGAAGGGTGTAAAAGAGGTTTTCTTGAATGCCCGGTTCGTTGGATTGTTGCCACTGGGAGTGTAAGAATTAAACGCCTGAAGGTATGCAACGTTCAATATAAAACAGCTAAAGCGTATACATTAGACTGGCCCACAAAAATAAAAGTTTTCCACGGGCCAACCTCTAAATTTGTGCCTTGTGGTGAGAAAACTATTCTCTGGAAGTTTTAGCTCATTTGGTTCCAAGATGAGCTGGCGCTTTTAGTTTGAATTTTGTATCGGTAATTTGAATAAAATACATGAAAAAATGACACTCCTACACTCTATCGACCATAAAAAGTTTCTTGTAGTTCAGTTAATGAGTAAAAACTTTGCTGAAAATTGCATCATGGATCAAGTTAGTTTAATTGAGGTATTCGCTTTTGAATGTAGGGGAAATTTATGTAATGTCGGCCTGAGTGTCCCTAATTTGGACCCATACATAAATTCAGCAATCGACTAAATTTTCAATAGCAACCAAAAATATCCATTAGTACCGTCTCAATGACACGTTCATCTAGATACAGTTGATAAATAGCAGATTTTAAGCGATGGGCCCAATCCTAGATCCATAGGCCAACATTAGAGCATTTTGTATATGAAAATTACAGCCAAATCTCCTATATGAACATTAAACTAAAAGCGCCAGTCCGTGTAACGTCAAAAAACAACTGAAACATTCAGAGAGTGGTTATCGCACCAAAAAACACGAGCCTGGATGTTGGCCTGTTGATGTCTTCAGCAAAGTTAATCCTCATAGTTTAAACTACGTGTGCTTAAAATCTGAGCTTAATCGAAATTGCTGAACCAGTTCTGTGCTCGAAAGTGTGAAGGCATGTTATTTCTCCGTACATTTCAACCAACATCCCTATAAAAATTTTAAATCGCAAGCGCCAGCTTGTGTTACATCCGAATGAGCTGATATTTTCAAAGAGTGGTTTTCTCACCTCATTGCACAAATCTAGGGGTTAACCTGTTGAAAAAAAAGTAGAAGGGTCTGTGCCTAGGGGCACGAACGGAAGCTTGACGTAGGACCGCTAGTGAACGGAACAAATGTGAACATTTAGTTCTTTTAATTGATCAATCATCAATTATCTTAACTCTTTCCGTTTTTTATTTGTAAGCGTATCAAATTTGTAGTATTTATTTCAAAGAGAAAGTTGATGAAGAGAATCTGTCAACTTGTCAACTGTCAACTTGAGTATTTTCGATTCATCTACCCGACTTTAAAAGGTGTATTTTGAATTTTTTGTTTTTTATGAATTCTTGGTGCATTTTGATATTAAAGTGTATTCAATTCACCCCTCACAGGATTTCCTTCCGAATTATATGAATGGGGCTCGTGAATTAACTCGTGAGAGCTAATTTTCGAATTTGTTTTTATTGGCTTTCTAGGGACTAAACATACACCCAAAGCGAATCATTCCCACTTCTCTCAAATTCTATTGGATTTTTAACACTTCCTACCAGCGTGTTCTGGAAAATGGTCGGACGATGATTAATCTCACCAATACATTGTCCAAATAATACTCTTAACAAATTTATGGTGGTCCTGAAAAGGACCGTTTTGTAGTGATGGTTGAGTAATGCTGAACTGAGCACGACGAGCTACTGATTCCGATCCTAGCCTAGCGGTGGGACTTCTTCCTGCTTCTCTATGGTATCTGCGACGGCTGTGTCGGGGTCGCTCCACTTAGCTTCCCTCTCTTCCACACACTGTTGTTCATGCTGTGTCTATGCATTAACGTCGAATCGAACAATAACTTCTCATATTGTTCTATGTCTGGACAAGTTAGTTAGTACTCGATTTGACGCAACGCAACAAGCATGGACAAAAGTTTTGCGGTAGAGGAGGAGGACAAGTGGAGCTTCACCACTGCTCCGTTTGTTTACGAGGTGTTGATCGATTCAGCGAGCAATAAACACACACTTCCACTACTATCGCTGTCGAGCGTCGATTGGAGCGAGGGTGACACGCTTGTCATAGATGACCAACCCGCAGCGACTCACGAAGAGCTACTGATTCCGATCAATAGCATAGCGGTGCAGCTTCTTCCTCCTTTGATGGTTGCTTATGTGGGCTCTGCAGCTCGCTGCTTGCATGCAGCCTTTCGTTGTTAATGGAGAACAATTTTCAACGCCACACGCCGAAAGCACTGCTACTGCTACTACTAATTTCGACGACCGAACACCACCACACAGTGGTGTGGTCGTTGGGAGCGTGTGGTTCTGAGTATGGCGATGAGTGTGCAAAATATTACGCAATTCCATCCTCCCTATTCGCACGCGGCCGAGGATCGGAGGCGAATGCCACTTCGACTTGTTTCGTCTACTTACTACTCTCTGACGACTGTGCTGGGGAAGCAGCATATGCATGTAGGTAATTGGTGGATTTGTTAGTTAATTCGACGCTTTTGGACAATGCTGAACATTTACTAGGTTTTCAATAGTTTCTTGTTGAAAATCAACATTTGGGAGCATTTGTATCGATGCGTAGCCATATTTCTGATCGATTGGTGATAAAATTATTAAAATTGGACCAGGGGCAGCTGAGTTATTAACGTTCAAAATCTTTCTTAATTAGTTACATGTTCCATTTTCGGTTCTCACAAAGTGTACCCCCATATAGAAATCAAAGACGTAGTCATACGACAAAATATGGAAACAAAATTCCCATATAAATGGAGGCCATTGTGCAGAAAATGTTTAATATTCAACATTGCATACCTTCAGGCGTTATCGTAATAGACAATAATCCAGATTCAACATTCCTAAAGTGATCCAATTATTGACCATTCATATTTTTCCAAAAATATAACAAGGTTGATGGATGTATTACAATTGATCGTAAGATAAATATTACTTAATTTAATTGAATTTTGATCTTGTAATTGCTTATTCTACAACTGAAGATTTTTCTGATAATAAATTACGAAATCGCCTTAAATCATGAACCATGTCAAAAATATTTAAAACATGTTTTATCACAATATTCCTAATACACTGAAACTTCCGTTTATAAAGCTTTTTTACTTATTATTAAATTCACATCCCTCTTATTACGAAGTAAATCCCAAATAACGGTTTTTTTGCATCTTCCTCGTTCTTGTGAGATTCACATCCTTTGAAAATTAGGCTGAGATTGTAAAGAATGGACCTTCGTGTGTTCATACCTTTTGGTAGATTTTTTAAGTAAGCACAATTGTTGAGAAAATTGGGTTTACATTCACAAAAAGTACGTATTTTTATAGAAATTTGGATTTTATCAGCCAAGTTGGATTTTGGCTCCGTCCTTTGAAAAACAGGCTTGGATGTTATAGAATAGACCTTTGTGAGTTCATACGTGATGGTGGATTTTTTGAAGCCAGGTTGGATTTCGGTTCAATCTTTTGAAATTTGTGCTTGGATTTTAGGAAGGAAGGACGCACCTGGTTAATATTCACAAAGGAAGGTATTTTCATAGAAAATTAATTTTTCTGTTTTGCCGAAATGAATTTTGGCTTCTATCTTTGAAAAATAAGCTTGTATTTTAATAGATGTTGCTGAATCCATACGTGAGGGTTGAATTTCTTCAAATTTTGAGAATACCGAGTTTAAATTAACAAAAGTACGTACTTTCACAAAAACTTTGATTTTCTGTTTTGCCAAGTTGAATTTCGGCTCCGATCCTTGAAAACAGACTTGAATTTTATAGAACGAACTTTGCTGAATCAATACGTTTTTTGAAGCATGCACAATTTTTTAGAAAACTGGGTTTGAATTCTCAAAAGTACGTATTTTCATAGAAATTTGGGTTTCTTGTTTAGCCAAGGTAAATTTCGGAGTGAATTTTACCGAATTGCTGAATCCATACGTATTTTCATAGAAATTTGAAGAGTTGGTTGGAAATGCTAACATGAAGCTTTAGTGTGATGATTTATTAGCTAGAGAATGATCTTTAGAAGAGGGTAGGTGGATAGTTCCGTTAGAGTACGGCAGTATGAAAATTGAATAGAAGTTGAAAATGAGCGAAGGGCCATTAATGCGACAGTTTTTCAAGATAGACGCACATTTTTGCCTAACCCGTACGATGTACGCGGGGACTTGAAGTATGTCTCCAAGTCCACAGGCAAAAATGTGCGTCCCTCTTTTTGCTCATAAACTGACTGCGGCTGTGGAATAGTTCTAGCGACGTTATATAGCCAATTTTCTCTTTTGTTAATAACTCGCTAGATTTAACGTTTGTCGGTGCGTTTGCTGTTGCTTTTGATAGCCAATGCAACCTGTTACAACTCTACATTGAATAAATTCTACAAAAATGTTTCGCTTAGCTGTAGCAATGCAAAGAGAAAATCGATGAAGAGAATCGATCATCGCGTATAGGCCCTTATGCATGCTCACTGTCGAAATATATTTGCAGCGAGTAAATTTGAGTTACAATCAGGAATCCTTATTGCCGGGGTAACGGGGGCGTGAATAAGGAACCGCGAATAAGGATACCCACAGCTTATGGGATTTTCACTAATGGGGGCTGTAGTGGATTATCTCATTTGTTTCAATACATAAAGCTATACTGTCTTCGACAAAGTTGCTGTACTGGGTCAGACCAACAAGCCTGTGCCATTGGATTCAGGTTAAATTGGGAACTACGCCGCTAGAGGCGCTTCACTTTTATGTTACTTATGACGGGCGCTATAATATATGGATCATAGGTCCAACATAGAATATTTCGTGATCCTGGCCATATAGAAAGTTACTGTCTTCAGCAAAGTTGTTCAGGTGACCAAGTCCTTTTGGATGGTGGCCACATTAGTTCAGAACTCTCTCACTACGCAGCGCTAGTGTGCATGTGCAATTCCTATCTAAACTGTATCTCGAGAGCCTGGCCATATAGAAAGTTGCTGTTTTCAGCAAAGTTGTGCAAGTGATCAAGTATTTTCGGATGATGGTCATATTAGTTCAGAACTCTCTCACTACGCAGCGCTAGTGTGCATGTGCAATTCCTATATAAACTGTATCTCGAGCGCCTGGCCATATAGAAAGTTGCTGTTTTCAGCAAAGTTGTGCAAGTGATCAAGTCCTTTCGGATGATGGTCATATTAGTTCAGAACTCTCTCACTACGCAGCGCTAGTGTGCATGTGCAATTCCTATATAAACTGTATCTCGAGAGCCTGGCCATATAGAAAGTTGCTGTTTTCAGCAAAGTTGTGCAGGTAATCAAGTCCTTTCGGATGATGGTCAAATTAGTTCAAAACTCTCTCACTACGCAGCGCTAGTGTGCATGTGCAATTCCTATATAAACTGTATCTCGAGCGCCTGGCCATATAGAAAGTTGCTGTTTTCAGCAAAGTTGTGCAAGTGATCAAGTCCTTTCGGATGATGGTCATATTAGTTCAGAACTCTCTCACTACGCAGCGCTAGTGTGCATGTGCAATTCCTATATAAACTGTATCTCGAGAGCTTGGCCATATAGAAAGTTGCTGTTTTCAGCAAAGTTGTGCAGGTAATCAAGTCCTTTCGGATGATGGTCAAATTAGTTCAGAACTCTCTCACTACGCAGCGCTAGTGTGCATGTGCAATTCCTATATAAACTGTATCTCGAGCGCCTGGCCATATAGAAAGTTGCTGTTTTCAGCAAAGTTGTGCAAGTGATCAAGTCCTTTCGGATGATGGTCATATTAGTTCAGAACACTCTCACTACGCAGCGCTAGTGTGCACATAAACTTTCTTAATATGTTATGTCTCGAAAGCTTGTCCAAAAGCGATATGGAATTCATAATGTCCGTTTGCACGGTGAAATGGCATCAGCAGATGTTGAATCCGCTTCCAAGTTTCCCGCGTTGGTCAAAAAGGAAATTGTAAGTGGTCAGTATTGTCTTGACCAAGTGTTCAACTGCGATGAAACAAAACTGTTTTACAAAAAAACGCCTCAAAGATATTATGTCTCAGAGCATCTGAAAACAATGCCGGGATCGAAAGGAGACAAAAAAGGATTCTCAATCCTGTTTTGCTCTAATACGACAGGGTCCCTGATGATGAAGCCATTGGTTATCAACAATGTCGCGAATCCAAGGGCCATTAAAAATGTACAGAAAGCGAATCTCCCTGTGCATTATCGTAGCAACAAGAAAGGTTGGATGACCCGAGAATTGTTTGAGGACTGGATAAACAACTGCTGCTCACCACAGTTGGAGGAGTTTTGTGCAGCCAAGAACATTAGTTTCAAGGCTTTGCTGCTCCTTGATAACGCTCCGTCGCATCCGCCCACCATAAGCAATCCCAACATCAAGCTTCTATACATGCCACCAAATACCACTTCTTTGATTCAACCACTTGATCAAGGCATCATCAGAAATTTAAAGCTGAACTATGTGAAGAGAAGCTACAGTTTTATTCTGGAAACCGCCGAGAATGAAGGCCTTTCACTGCCGGGTACATGGAAAAAGTTCAGCATTAAGAACTGTTTCGACTGCTTGGATGTGGCTCTAAAGGACATAAAACAAAGCACGTTGGTAAACTGTTGGAAGAAAATTCTTCCGTCGTATTTCGCGAATTCGCAAGGCAATAAAGACGACAACGAAGATTTGCAGATCATGTCCGAAATTCAGCAAATTGGGGAAAAGTTTGATGCACCGGGGATGACACACAGTGAAATCAACGTAATCATAAGAGATGAACCGGCAACAGCAGATGAAATTGTTAGCGAACTGGACCACTCTACACTGAATATGGATGATATTGTCATCCCACCACCTGGTGCGGCAGAAATCGAGTTAAAACTTAATCAACTCTCCGAGGTCGAAAGTTTCTGTACATGGGACAGCAATGTTGAACGGAGTGCAAAAATGCAAGATTTGCTAAGGGAAGTCGAGACCCTTCTCACGGAGTGGAAGAACGAGAGTGACTAAATTGCATAAAACATGACAGCGCTGGTTGGTTCTTTTTTTATCGAAAGAGAAAATGAAATGTGGAATAAATCTGTAGTTTACGATAGAAAAAAAAAACAAAACAAATCAAATTGTTTTATTGTTTTGAGAAATTTTCCACGTTACGTTGCGATCTTGCTCAATGATACGCTATACACAATAAATTATACGCAATATGCTTGGTAAGCCTTATTTATAGAAAACATGTTGCCGCCATATTGGATTCCAAAATAGCGTCTGGAATCTATATCTGGCCTCAACACGTCGTCCCTTTTTGGAAATTCCCACATTGTAGGATATTTGAAAGTTTTTCTTGAACTGATGGCCGCCATCTTGGTTTTTAGCATGGCGTCTGGCATCGGTTTCCGGCCTCTACACGTCGTTTCCTTTCCGGAAATACTCATATTGTAGAGTTTTTGACAGTTTTTCTTGAACCGATGGCCGCCATCTTGTATCCCAAAATGTCGTCTGACATCGATTTCCGGTCTCTACATGTCATCTCCTATCCGAACATACCCATGTTGTAGGGTATTTTACAGTTTTTCTTGAACCGATGGCAACCATCTTGGATTAGTGAGAGAGTTCTGAACTAATTTGACCATCATCCGAAAGGATTAGATTACCTGCACAACTTTGCTGAAGACAGTAACTTTCTATATGGCCAGGATCACGAAATATTCTATGTTGGACCTATGATCCATATATTATAGCGCCCGTCATAAGTAACATAAAAGTGAAGCGCCTCTAGCGGCGTAGTTCCCAATTTAACCTGAATCCAATGGCACAGGCTTGTTGGTCTGACCCAGTACAGCAACTTTGTCGAAGACAGTATAGCTTTATGTATTGAAACAAATGAGATAATCCACTACAGCCCCCATTAGTGAAAATCCCATAAGCTGTGGGTATCCTTATTCGCGGATAGCCCGGCAATAAGGATCCGGCAATAAGGGATACCGGCAATAAGGAATCCGGCAATAAGGATTCCTGACTGTACTCATATTTACTCAAAAATGATCAAAGTAATCTCGATTTTTTCTGATCAAAGAAAATCTCGTCTGACAACATATTTCGTTGGAAGCATCTGTTCGCCCATTTGACAGATCAAATCGCTCGTTTGACAAATCGAATTGTGGACAAACGAAATGCTTCTGTGGTGGTTTGACTGCACGACGGCTTCACGGGGCTTGTCGTTCGTGTGTGGCTTGGATGCCTTTCAGTGAAGTTTGACTCATTAACAGGGATGAGTGGATGTATTTAATGGTGAATGAATATCGAAGGATATTTCAAAAAGAAGAAGAAAACAAATTATTTACCCATTGCGGAACCTTAAAATTAATAATCATGCCATGGCCAACAACCAAAAACAGTACCGTACCGTTTTTGGAAACAAGGCCTTTATATGTTTATTTCCTGAATGTTGTGCCCAGAACACAACATTTCATGAAATATCAAGCGTCTAATCCCTAAAGAATGATTGAGTAATTTTATAAATCGAAAAAAGCTTTCGATGAATTTATAGATAGCACAACATGCAAAACTCATATGTTACCAATAATGGGAAGGCACTGTATTCTTATCTTTTTGAAAATCGTGCAGCCTTTATGTACTCTATTATTTTTAAATATATTTGACTTGTGTAAATTACGTTTTCATTGAGTTCCTGGAAGTTTAAAATAAAATATATATAAACGTGAACTATATTGCTCTAAGAATTGAATTTATTGAATTATTAAGCCTAATCCGAACCTATCGAACCACCCCAAAAAGTCCCTACACAGAAATTCCAAGAAAGCACGTTAACTTACTTTGCTTGACAGCATCGTGTAACGATGTTACAAGTACACAAACAATAAAACAAAATCAACAAGGGATAAAAATAATTAAATGCATGTAATACTTTCTCCGTGTATCAAACTCGCGTTCCGAGTCTCTGATCCCTTCTTGTTGCGATTCCACAGTAGAGGCTTAATTGAGATCTTTTAATCTGTGCGTTTGAAAACGGATACACACGAAAAACGACGAAGAATAACGATCTCGGGAATCGTCGGAATATTCGGGGTAAAGGCCCATGAGTTTTGTAATAGGCGATCTCTCAGGCCCAGACCGCGGAAAAGTCAGGATCGAAAAGTTCGGTAGGCTGATAAAACTCTAGTGCAAGCCAATAGTAGTGAAAGTGTGCGACATAGTTAGTGCCAAGGAAAAACGATTACCGTTAATGCTAGAAATTTTAAAGAACGATTTTCAGTGCACATGTAAGAAAAAAAACCTGCAATAAAAGTGTAAAACCAATCTAGAAAATATCCAATTTCATTATAGAGTTAAGTTTAAAAAAAAATTAAAGGGTTGTGTCCTAGACACGACCGCAGTATGACGTAGAACCACACAAAATTGATATTTTTCATGCATTTTTGACTATTATACTTTATCTTAAAAGTAGGGGGATTAGGAGAGGTATTTGAGGTATTATTTATAGAGGTATATGCATTTAATACACATTTATAAGGTTTTCACTTTCTCTACCTCTTGTTTTACGTTACTCATAACAGTAATTCAAACTTCAATGACTGTTCACGAGTTACCAATAAAAAAGCTCACGAGTCATATTTCGCGATCTATTTCATCACATATCGGGAACGTAAAGTTGTGCAAAGGTAGCTAGAGCAAAAAATATCTTTTAACACTCCGAAGCCTCCGAAAAACGTGTATCGGCAAGTTTGCAATGGCATAACTTAGCCATTTCTTAAAGAATTTCAAAAATTGTGGTACCTTTAGAATTCCTAGGGTTTGTAGATAATTTTGATTGCAAAAAGATTGAAAATGGAGTCGTCTTATTTTTTAAAAAGCAAAAGAGTTTTTACACGTTTTTTTTTTGAAAAGTGTGTTTGTAGGGTGACGCAAAATCTGTAATTTAGATTAATAGGCACAAATCTTCACAATTAGCCAGAAAACAGTCATGGTTCCTATATATGGATCCTGAAGACAACGGAACGGTCCTCAAAAAATCCGGAACATCCGTAAAAGTGGTCAATCCATGAACCTGATCCTAGAGCTCTGCGGTTTTTTTAAACATTAGGAACTGTGATATAAAAAAAATATTTGGTGTCGTGACATGAACATGAACCTGGATGTCCATAGGATCGTCCTCCGGAAGATCCGGAACATCCGTAAAAGTGGTCAATCCATGAAACTGATACTAGAGCTTCGCAAATTTTGAAAAACACTAAGAACTGAGATGATAGAATGAATTTGGGTCATGGAACCAGATGGCCATCGGCAGGGTTGCTTCCACTCATTTACTATAAAATTTTTTTTTTCGGAATTGTGCAACCATTATATGATATAATAATTTGTTGTACTTGTAAGTAACAAGAAAGGGGTGTAAATTATGTGTTTGATTCATAAAATCTGTCAATTTTGCTTTCAGGGCGTCACAATCAGCGATCTTATGATTCGTAAAATCGCTGATTGTGACGCACTAAAAGCAATATTGACAGATTTGATGTGTCAAACACATACTTCAAGACCTCTTCTTGTAGCTTACAAATTCTAATTATCATTATATCATCTCCTGATTTCATAATGCCATTTTTTTTATAGCGAGTGAGTGGAAGTAACCCTGGCCATCGGAAGATCTGGAACATCCGTAAAAGTGGTAAATCCACGATCCTGATCCTAGAGCTCCGCGTTTTTAACAATAGGACGATGATAGAAACCTGAATGTCCATGGGACCGTCCTCCGGAAGATCCGGAACATCCGTGAAAGTGGAAAATTCACAATTCCTAGAGCTCCGTGGTTTTCTTGAAAACGTTAGGAACTGTGATATTAGAATGAATTTGGGATCGTGACATAATCAAGGACTCAGATGGCCATCGGACCGTCCTCCGGAAGATCCGAAAAATCCGGAAAACTGATCCTAGATCTCCACGGTTTTTTCGAAAACATTTGGAACTGTCATATATAAATTAATTTGCGGTCGTGACATAAACATGTACCTAGAAGGCCATGGGACTGTCCTCCGTAAGATCTAGAACATCTTTTAAAATGATCAATCCTCGAAACTGATCCTAGAGTTCGACGTTTTTTTTTTCAAAAGCATGTAGAACTGCGATATAAGAAATAAATGTGGGGTCATGACATAAACATGGACCCAAATGGCCATCCTCTGGTAAGTCCAGAACATCTGTAACTCAAACTGATCCTAGAGTTCCGCAGTTCATTTTTTTTCAACAACATTAGGAACTGTGTATAAGAATGAATATGTGGTCATGAAATTTATATAATGAATCAGAGGAATTAAATCTTGTGTGTTTTGAAGCCACATTATCATGCTACAATATGAGCCTAAGAAAGAACCAATTGCATCGTGTACGTAGGGAGAAATAAACGTAAATGTGATTTAATATAATAAATATAAGTTTATAATAAATTCGGACGCCATACAAATAATATTTTGCATGTCAACAGTTATTGTGGCAAATGAAATAATCATTTCTGAAATGTTTTAAGCTGATCCAATCGCTTAGAAGTTCTCAAAATTCACAAAAATCTTTGATCAGCAGATACATACATTTAGGCGTTTTCTAATGTTTCCTTCTGGTGTATTCAATAGCGCATTCCCTAACACAGACATCAAAGTCGAGTTCTATGCAGTCGTCACCGCCCGAAGAAGAAGAAGAAGAAGAAGACCAAATGAAAATGAAAATGAAAATGAAAATGAAAATGAAAATGAAAATGAAAATGAAAATGAAAATGAAAATGAAAATGAAAATGAAAATGAAAATGAAAATGAAAATGAAAATGAAAATGAAAATGAAAATGAAAATGAAAATGAAAATGAAAATGAAAATGAAAATGAAAATGAAAATGAAAATGAAAATGAAAATGAAAATGAAAATGAAAATGAAAATGAAAATGAAAATGAAAATGAAAATGAAAATGAAAATGAAAATGAAAATGAAAATGAAAATGAAAATGAAAATGAAAATGAAAATGAAAATGAAAATGAAAATGAAAATGAAAATGAAAATGAAAATGAAAATGAAAATGAAAATGAAAATGAAAATGAAAATGAAAATGAAAATGAAAATGAAAATGAAAATGAAAATGAAAATGAAAATGAAAATGAAAATGAAAATGAAAATGAAAATGAAAATGAAAATGAAAATGAAAATGAAAATGAAAATGAAAATGAAAATGAAAATGAAAATGAAAATGAAAATGAAAATGAAAATGAAAATGAAAATGAAAATGAAAATGAAAATGAAAATGAAAATGAAAATGAAAATGAAAATGAAAATGAAAATGAAAATGAAAATGAAAATGAAAATGAAAATGAAAATGAAAATGAAAATGAAAATGAAAATGAAAATGAAAATGAAAATGAAAATGAAAATGAAAATGAAAATGAAAATGAAAATGAAAATGAAAATGAAAATGAAAATGAAAATGAAAATGAAAATGAAAATGAAAATGAAAATGAAAATGAAAATGAAAATGAAAATGAAAATGAAAATGCAAATGAAAATGCCGGGTTCGATGTACGGTCGATCCGGTTGGAAAAATGGGAAAAATGGGACCAAACACTGATTGTACGGCAATTTGAAGAGATAACTTCCTGATGTATTTTCAGAATTTGTTAAGCAGAAAATTGACCACCTCTAAAGGACGATTCAGTTTCCGGTAGGGCACAAGTCTGATCCGGAATATCCGTAAAAGTGGCCAATTCATGAAATTGATCCTAGAGCTCCGCGGATTTTTCGAAACCACTCATAAACGTCTTATCAGAATAAATTTGGAGTTGTGACCGGAATATGAACTTTGGGAACCACGGGATTGTTCACCAGAAGATCCGGAATATCCATAAAAGTGGTCAATTACATTTGAGTGTTTTAAAATTGAAAATTTTCATTTCTGTTTCCATGCCGTTACCTAGATTTATGCCTTTTCGAGCGAAAAATACGGACTGAACAGCTCATGAACTGAGGCACGACAGCATCGCTGTTTTATATCTTTTCAGGTTCAAGCAGAACAATTTGCAACCACACCTGACAGGATTTCACGCCATTTTTTTTATGAATGGGGCGGAGCAAAAAGTTTCTTTTGTGCAGAATATGTAAAAAAGGATGGACTTGGGATGTTAATATAATTGCATATACAGACGTACCTGATATGTTTTACGGTCAATTGTTGATTAATCCATCGAGTGTATGTCTTCTGTTAAGCAATTGTTTTTTTTTTTTTAATGTTGGCTATTCATGTAAAAAATTAATTGTTTATACATAATTTTGGTTTGCTTAAAATTTATTTCCCGGAAAAAAATGATCTTCGTCCATGTCTTTTTCGGGTTATTGTTAAGGAGGAAGGGAGAGAGGTTGTTGTTAAGGGGGAGGGGGTGTAACATGCATATTTTGTCATTCTCATTCCTCATTGTTGCAGACACGCCGTGATCCACCTTTAGCCGCTGACTTTGGACGCCGTACGAAGCGGTAATGAGTAGAGGCAGGAGAGCAGCGCTGATTTATATCTTTTCATGATCAAGAAGAAAGATGTGCAATCAAGTGGTATTCGTTTATGATGACTGGGTTTGGGAAAAAGGCTTATTTCATGAAAACAGTAATAAAATTATCATTTGGACATTTTCAAAAGTTTAATTACAGAAAAATTGGAAAAATATTTATTTCAGCAGGTTCGTAATGTAATATCCTATCGATTGGCGTATTTGGATTTTAATTTCATCTATAAATGACACAATTAGAAGCGTTCAAAACCTAACACTCCTTCACCACACATATTTTTTGATTTGCAATCCAGTATAGTCGACAAAGACGTAGTTCTACGTCAAAAACGTGCCTTAGAAGTAATTCCGTGTAACAGCGCCGGTGGTGTAGTGGTAAGCGTGATTACCTCTCACCCCAGCAGGCCTGGGTTCAATCCCAGTCGGCGCCGCCGGGATGTTCTGAGGCATAACATCTCTGATCACGCCTTCCTTCGGATGGGAAGTAAAGCCGTTGGTCCCCGGTTCATGAGTTGATGGGTTGATGGTGTGGTGTGGGAGCTGCCTTCCTGGCACGTCGGTAGCATTGGTGCTCAGCACGGAAAACAAGATCGACGGAAAAAACAAACCAAAGGAAAAAAAAAAAAAAAAAAGTAATTCCGTACAGTATTGTACCTTGTGTGTACGGTTGCCAGGTAACTATAACTTTAAACGTGATCTGAAAAAAAAAAACATAATCGTAATGCCGAATATGTATTCACTCGCAGAACTTCCTTCCAGTGAAGGTGCATCCCTAGGGCGCCACGGGGTCCGTTCTAATCGTTAGCCACATAGAACGGGTGTATTCGGCCGATGAGGCATACAACATAGCCAGTCCTAACCTCGCACTCTCATTGACGAGAATCATCAACGTGGTCCGGGTATCCCAACCGTCCGTCGCATCGCTTTATTCACCACACGCGGTTTTACATACTTGCCGCCAGGTGAAGACTCCAGCGTTGAGCTCACCATTCGCCATTCGAGTAACGCCCTGTTGCGGCTAGTCGCCGACAGGTAGCCAAGTAGTCAAGTTCGAATTTCGTCGGCAAGTGCACTTGCAGGAGGTCACGTGCACAACGTAGGACGACGAGGGAAGAGGATAAGGATCAGGGAGTTCAGGAACAGGATTAAAAGGATCAGGACAGAGGAAGAAAACAAGTAAGACCGAACCAAATTGTACAATTATACTAACCCTACTATAAAAACACTTTCGAGTCGATAGATAATATACAAACGAATGTCTTTCCTTTGAAAAATGTTTCGCTTAATAAACATCAGGATCTGTAGTTAGTGTGTTCGCATTCTTGACGAGTCTTAAGTTTGGTGGAGAGATATCGTTTGTTGCAGTTTTCGGTTTCGGGACGAGTAGAATAGGCTCTGGGTAGGCAAACCTTCAAAGGAAACCTTCCGACCCTGGAAGTTGAACTGGTTTGGTAGGTTCATTCGTCGTTGGTGTTTGGGTGTAGAAGTTTCGGCCGTGGGTTAAGGCAACAGTTAAGGATTCGCCCTGAGGTCTCGCAGCCGGGTACGGGATTCTTTGTCGAGAAACGTGCTCCTTCGCGGTAAGATAAAGCTTGCCTGGCGCTTAAGCCGAGATTTAACCCTCCCATGTCCCGTTACAATCGGTTTCAACATTATTTTCAATATAACAATCAGGTTGCTATGTGTATATAAGGTATTGAGGAACGTGAGCTACTCAGAGTTACTCAAAATTAACTCCGGTTTTACTCATGATCGAAAGCTGTCTTGCCTCCAGTCACATCTGAATATCGTCGTGTATAATCAGCAAGCAATTTAACGTTATTCACGCACGGGCACACGATTGATCAAACACTGATCCTTTGACACTGACACTATAAATATCAATTTCGGATCACACGCAATAATTTAGAAATTTAATATGTACTTCACATCCTTTTAATGTACTGCGACCGACGGATGGTTAAAGATCGAGGTATTTCGAAAATAACACGACAATATATCTATTTGCTACTACTTTACAATGAAAACACATTTCTGTTGTGTGGTCTAGTGAAATTAGGTGACCACTGGATTGAGCTATCTCTAATTGGCGATCCTCATTAGGGTGGATCATATGTTAGTTCGCATTGAATTGATTTAGATTTAATTTCATTGGTTTATGGATTCAACTTTAGTTTTAGCCTTAAAATTAGGATTAGGTATATACAATATTTGCAATATTAAAGTTTTCATTATAATCAGTGGGTACTGATCAGATACTTTAAGGTTGCTAAGAAGTTCCGCTACGTACTTGTTCGGAACTTTGTTGTGGCCATGTTTCCAGCCTTGCCTGAAGTTCCTAAGAAGTGCTTAGGGATGCTTTTTGGAACTTTTTTTGAACTTTAAGTTGCTAGGAGTACGTATCGGATCTTTTTGGAGCCTAAAGTTCCTCGTGTAGCATAGCTAAAGTAGCCATAATGTCGTGTTGGAACTTTATATGCACTTTATTGTACTTGAAAGTGAGTTGAATGCGGAACTTTTGGTTGCTTTGGAAGAAAGTTCTGTTGGAACTTTATTTAAACTTTATGGAACTTGAAAGTTCTGTCGGAACTTTATTTGAACTTTATGAAACTTGTACATTCTCTCGGAACTTTATTTGAACTTTATGGAGTTTGGAAGTAAGTTTTATCGTTGAATGCGGAACTTTTGGTTATTTGGAATGTTTCCTGAGATGTGCCTTGGACAATGCTAAACATTTTTCAATTGGTCGAATTTGGAACAAATGTTACATTTTTGCAGGTATACCATTCTACCATTGATTTCACCAAATATATTATATTAACAATATGATCCACTCTTTCGCTTAGCTGGCAAACCGAATTTTTAGCGATGAAATCACTTCTGTGGCCGAAAAGGCTATTTGTTGCAATGTATTTGTTTATCGTCACGAGGGGTAAACCAAATGAAAATTTGTTTATTATTTCAAATTAATGTATTTTAGCATTTTATTTAATTTGATGACAACAGTGACATGTCAGACAAATTTTAAAGTAATATACACAATGTAATTAATTAAAATAATTTGACTCTTACTATTGTAATAAGTGCTATATTCGCACCCCTCGATTGTAATTGAATGATTGTTGCTAACCTTTTTCAACACTAGATGGTGCGTGAAGCAACATTTTGCTGGTCGCCATTGCAACATTTGGAAAAGACATGAATGAATCATATTGTTAATATGATATGATTTCACGTAATGGAAAGACGCAAGATCTGTCTAGAAGACAACAGGATCCTTGTGACTTTGAATAATGGGTTTTGTAATCACTTCTTGATGTATATTTCAGCGAAGCAATTGTGATGAAGGGTTGCGAGATCTTAGCGCAGCCACACATAGCTTTCTTAGCAATCTTTTCGAGTTGAATGGATTTTTCAGACTAGTCCAATACTTGTTCTTCTCGCACCGTATAATATTTTGACCCCGGCAAGGATTTGTAGTCCAATTTCATGTTGGTTTCGTCGTCCATGATTAGATAGTTCGAATTTCCAGCAAGCAGCGTATCGTACAGCTTTCGCATTCTGGTCTTGATCGATGGTTCTTATTTTTGACTCCATATCGGCTGCATCTGCTTCTTATAGGTTTGAAGATTCAAAAGTTAACGTTTGAGTTCGACGTGCCAACTTTTTTGGCCACTTCTCGCTCTTAAAGCTCCTTCTTTTACTTGAACGCCTTAAGTAAACGTTTATCCAAACGAGGATTAGCAGGACCTTTTTTTCAACCCGTTTTCGGTTTATCTACAAACGAGTTATCCTCTCTCAACTTTCTGATCGCTGTTCGCACGGCTTTCTCACTTACTCCTTATATTTTTGCCAACTTTCTTAGTGACAATCCGGGTTATGTACACCATTTCTGCACAATATTTCGACGTTGTTCTGATGAAACAATAAAACCACTACACAGGTACTGAGAGATAAAGATAAACAACAGGGTGCTGGATTACTACGAAATGGCAGTGGTTTATGACTGCGTCCATACTTTCTGGAGCAGTCTTTAGTAGTAGCCAAATAATGTAGAAAGAGTACATCGAACAAAATGCATCAATATCGTGAAACTCTTTATTTGTTGGACCCCGGGAGATTATGCGCCGTCCCAGAAGGGGACGTGCCTAGACCCCTAGCTGCTGGTCTAAGCCTGTCGGCAGCCACTGGGGTGGGCACCAAAGGCCTCTTTTGTTCTCGGGTCCCAGGATTTGTCGGCGAGGGGGAATTTTCGGTGTAAGCTGTCCTAAATATCGTAATGAATTAATTTACCTTGGTGATGTTTATTGGGTGGATCTATCTGTTCTAGTGTGCGAGTCGGCGTGGGCTGTCCCGATGGCGGAGTGGAACCAGTAAGAGCCAGAGAGCAGTGGCTGGATGGTGGTGACCGGATGGTGGTGGCCGGATTGCGGTTGCCGGATTGTGGTGACCGGATTTCGGCGGCCACATTGCAGCGGCCGGATTACGACGGCCGGATTGCGACGGCCGGATTACGACGGCCGGATTGCGACGGCCGTATTGCGGTGGCCGGATTGCGGCGGCCGGATTGCGGTGGCCGGATTGCGGTGGCCGGATTGCGGTTACCGGATTGCGGTTGCCGGATTGTAGTGACAGGATTTCGGCGGCCGGATTGGCGCGGCCGGATTGCCGCGGCCGGATTGCAGTTGCCGGATTGCGGTTTCCGGATTGCGGTTCCCGGATTGCGTTTGCTGGATTGCGGTTGCCGGATTGTAGAGACAGAAGTTCGGCGGCCGGATTTCGACGACCAGATTGCAACGGCCGGATTGTGACGGCCGGATTGCAGTTGCCGGATTGCGGTTGCCGGATGGCGGTTGCCGGATGGCGGTTGCCGGATGGCGGTTGCCGGATGGCGGTTGCCGGATTGTAGTGACAGAAGGTCAGCGGCCGGATTTCGACGACCAGATTGCAACGGCCAGATTGCAGTTGCCGGATTGCGGTTGCCGGATGGTAGTGACAGGAGTTCGGCGGCCGGATTTTGGCTACCAGATTGCAGCGGCGAGATTGCGACGGCGAGATTTCAACACGAGGCCAACAATGGAGCACCGCGATGGCCGAAGTGTGATTGCCGAAGCACGATGGCCAAATCTCGATGGCCGGATAGGGTTGGCTAGATGGCGTCGGCCAGATGATGACGGCCGGATCCTGATCGGTTAAGTCATCTAACACCGTGATCGACGCACTTTCACCTCTTTTCCGGGCACGTTTTTTTTCCAGTCTCCAACACAGCAACACACCGCCTATCCTCTCTCTCTCTCGGCCGAACCATCTCTCACCTCCTCAACGACTCTCAGCTTCACCGTAGCTAGTTTCCGTCTCTCACTACGCTATGACAGGTCGGTGGTGGTTCAGTGGACAGTGGTCGCTTCGCCCATGCAGCAAAACACCTCCATCATCGCCCTATCTTATCGGTCAGTTTAGAAGTGACGTTATGGAGCTATCTCTCTTAACAACACTGACCAATGTTGTTTGTTGTTGCAATGACAACGAAACAGTTTCCGACTTTTTAACCTCACTTTATTTGGTGTTGTAGGGTTAGAAATTTCGTTTAGTGTTTCTATTGCAAGTAATTAGTTAGTGCTGGTTTAGCGCGTAGGGTACCGCAATGTATGCTGTCGTAGCGAATCGAATAGAATTAACTTTAGGAATAGTTCTCTGTAGATTTAAGTAGCAATAAGTTTTAGATGTAATTTAGCTTTCTCACTCCACTTCTACGTTCAATTTTGCCAAGTAATACTGCATGACATTTAGTAGCAATAGATATTAATTTTAAGGTAGGTAACTTTTATTAGTTTAGTAGTGTTAGTTGTACTGCAAGGTCTGTTGCTATTTACGGGGTGCGGCGTAGCTTACTACACTGAAACTTTCCCGATGGTGGTTCGTTGCGGCTGCGGTCGCAACACTCCTCCCCAGTACGTCGCGATCATTGATCCGACTTACTTACTATCGAACTGACATCTAGGATTGCCAGCAGTTACTCTTGAGAATTCCGCCAGCTGTTCGCACCGACGCCCGTCGGACCTGGCCGTCCTTAGATTTGACGACTCCGACGACTTTTTCCTTCGGCCACGAGTTCCTGGGTTGATTATGGTCAACCACGACTACGAGATCTCCTTCTGCCAAGGGTTTCACAGCTTGAAACCACTTCGTCCTTCTGGTCAGCGTTGGAAGGTACTCGGCGACCCATCGTCGCCAGAACTCATTTGCATACACTTGTGACATCTTCCAGGAACGTGTCACTACGGCAGCACTATCGTTAAATGCGATCGGGGGCTTTGAACCGTTCGAGGATCCAATAAGGATGTGGTTCGGGGTTAGCGGTGAGGCTTCTTCATGTTCGAGCGGTATTTCGGTCAGCGGTCTAGCGTTGATAATGGATTCGACTTCAACGAGCATGTTTCGAAGCAATTCGTCGGTGGGAGTTCGCTTGGGCTTGATTTGATTAAGTGTCTTCTTGATCGACTGGATAAGTCTTTCCCAGAAAGCCCACTTGGTTTGGGCACTTACGAAACTTTCGATCAACTTGTTTTGGTCCATCTCCTGCAGGGCATCCTTCAATTCGCGGCTGGCGCCTATGAAGTTAGTTCCGCGGTCGCTAATTATTTCCAGTGGCATTCCTCGTCGTGCAATGAAATTCCGAATGGCAATGATGCAGGAGTCTGCCGATAATGAGTGGGCAATCTCGATGTGTACTACTCTGACGGTCATACACGTTATCAGTACACCCCAGCGTTTCTCCACCCTGCGGCCGACCATGTTCTGCATAGGCCCGAAATAGCCGATCCCGACATATGAAAATGGTCTGGTGAAGGCTTGCATACGCATCGCTGGCAAATTTCCCATCATCGGCGGCTGTGGCTTCGCATTTCTGATCTTGCATAGTTGGCAGTGACTTCGAACGCGACGGTAGATGGTGCGGAGACGTGGCACATAATATTT
This sequence comes from Ochlerotatus camptorhynchus, assembly GCF_037179485.1. NCBI lineage: Eukaryota > Metazoa > Arthropoda > Insecta > Diptera > Culicidae > Ochlerotatus > Ochlerotatus camptorhynchus. The sequence continues at coordinate 304,524 of NW_027040880.1, forward strand.
CTGCCTTACCTCGTTCAAACCTGTTTGGTGATTGAGGTGGCAGTACTTTAGATGGAAATCCAACACGATCAGATCGGTCACATGATGGCATTTGGGAAGCAAGATCGGATGCCTCATATCCTTTCCAGTGAATTCACATGCATCTATGCGGCCGTGCATGCGTAGTACACCGTCGCTGTCGAAGTTCGGACTGAGCTTGTAGAGAGCACTGTGCTTTGACAGGTTTCGCTTGCTCCTCCATGGCTCTCGATCTGCTTCCTGGAGTATCTGGATCTCTTCCGAAAAAACTTCAGCTTGAACGCTCTTGTAAAGGTAGTTCTCAGCTCCTACTAGTTCTTCCTGTGTGAGTGGGCCAGTGACGAGCATCTCCTTCGAAAACTTCCTACGGATGTTCATCGGAAACCGCCTGACGAAAGCTGCATGTCGCACAAGACGTTTCCATCGTGAAAATTTGACTATATCGATGACAGGTTCCAAACACCTGTGGTGCAGCGCATGAGCTCGCAACTCCAAAGCAGTAGAACTGGGATCAGCTGAACTCGAGCCAACTAGCGCACATTCAATGGTCTCTCCTTCATCGAAGCGCAGGTAAGCCACGGCAGCGTAGCCATTTTCGGACGCATCGACGAAAACGTGTAGTTGGATGTTGTTCAACTCTTTTGCTGTGGTATTATTCCGGTAGCATCTAGGGATCCGGACGGATTCGATTCTGGGAAGGACTTTCAACCATAGCGGCCATTTATTCCATTCTTTGGTCGCTATTGGCTCATCCCACGCTACTCCAGAACGCCAGATTTCTTGAAGCAGGATCTTCAGGAACATAAGGAAATTGGCGATAAGCCCCAGCGGATCGTAGATCGTCATTAATGTGCTCAGAACTTGCCTCTTCGTCGGGATAACTCGGCCTGATAGAAGTTCGGAGTCATGTCGGGGGGAAACTTTGAACGTCAACTTGTCCGTTGAAGTACACCACCACATTCCTAGCACCTTGTCGGATGCATGCTCAGCTGTGGTGTTTAGGCTTTTCTCTTTCCCAACTTCCACACCAAGGGCCTCCAGCACACTCTTGGAGTTGGATAACCAATTGTGAATCTGGAAACCTGCTTGGTCGTGAATGTACTCCACTTCCTTCGCCAATTTTTCTGCTTCAGCTTCTGTCTCTACGCTGGTAAGCATATCATCCACGTAATGCTCGTGAACTACCGCTTCCACCGCTCTTGGTAACTGGTCTTGGAAACGTTGCGCGTTGAGATTTTTGATAAATTGAGCGCAACTCGGTGAGCATGTCGCTCCGAATATCATAACCACCATTACGTAGACGTCCGGATTTCGGCTCTGATCACAGCTTCTCCAGAAAAACTTCAAAGACTGTTGATCAACCGCATTCATCAGCACTTGATGGAACATCTCGACGATATCGCCAGCAACAGCAATCCAAAATTCTCTGAACTTGTAAAGGACTATCACGATAGATGCCAGCCAATCAGGACCCTTCAACAGCACGGAGTTCAGCGAAATACCGTTGACTGTAGCGGCTGCATCCCAGACTATGCGCAGTTTGCCAGGTTTATTCGGGTTTCGGACAGGAAATATTGGAAGGTACCACGACCGAGGGTAGCTGACATCGAGCTCGTCAGGGGACAGTTTTCGAATGTACCCTTTCTGTTCGTACTCACGTAGCTTCTCGGTGAACGCCTTCGCTGAATCAGGTTCCTTTAATAGCTTCTTCTCCAGACACAGCAATCTCTTCATGGCCATTTGCTTGTTGTTAGGCAGCTGCACGTCGTCATACTTCCACAGTAATCCCGTTTCATATCGGTTCCCCTTCATCCTCGTTTGCGACTTCAATAGCTGGATCGCCCGATCATCATCCTTCGACAGGAGAAGCTTCTCTGGCCTCACTACACCTACGTTCTCCAACGAAAAATAGTCCTTGACTGAATTGTGCAGCTCTGCATCACACTGTTCACTGCATGGACAAATGTGAAAGCTATGATCGGTCGCACTGCTGTTGAGCACGGCCCGGAAACTAGCCATCCAAGACGTGTTCGACTAGCTACGGGTTCATCTTCTCGTCCTTCATGACTGTTCAAAGCATGACCCAGCCGACAGTTGTCAATTCCGATGAGTATTCTTGGAGAGACGTTCCAGTACGAATCGATTGGTAGACGCTCGAGGTACTTATACTCCGATGCTAGCTCATCAATTTTCACTGTTTGATGTGGCAACGCAAAACAACGGACTGTGTGCACCTTCGGGATCCGATATCGCTTACTTCTTCCTTCAACTCCTGAAATTTCCAGAGATAGCTTCACTGAGCCCTTCTCTTCCCGATGCTGCTCCGCCGTCCAGTTCAAACAGAGAGGGTTAGGTTTTCCATCCAGCTTTAGCTCCTTAAGCAGGCTATGCTCCATCAACGTTGCTGACGAACCATCGTCCAGAAAGGCGTACGTCTTAACGGATACGCCACGTCCATAAATTGTTACTGGAACATATCGAAAAAGGATCTCCCGGTCTGGCTTACGTGCGTGTTGCAGTTCTGTGACGATTCTCCTTCGCTCACCTGTATTGTTGCTGGTGAAACTCCTGCTTGATATCTTGAGTCATCATGCAGAAGCTCGTGATGCATATACGAGCACCCGTTCCTCCCGCAAGGATTCTTCACCTCACAGGCTCCAAAATGCCTCTTGAGACACTTGCGGCACAGCTTGTGTTGCTTCAGAGCCGCCCAGCGAGCGCTAACATCGAGATGCTGGAACCTCTTGCAAGCAGCTGCACTATTGCAGGTTCCATGACAGACGAGACAACCTTTGTTGATCGGTTTCTGCACTGGTTTCGACGACGAATCGATGTCCGAATCTAGATGCACGTTCACGTCTGCTTTCCTGCTACGTTTCTCCGTAATCATTGTACTGACCGGCGCGCTAGAGGGTATAGTAACCACACACGCTGCTTCCACTAGCTTTTCCAACCATGCTCCGTAGTCTGAGAGTGTCACGGACGCTAACGTTTGTCGATGCATTGCCCAATTGAGTTTAATCGTCGACGGCAACCGATCAACTAACTCTTGAAGTAGCGCCACATTACACAATTGCTCTTCCAGTCCGCAGGCCTTGATGGTCGTACACATGTTCTGAACTGCAACACCGAAATCGATGAGCGTGTCAGCCTTTCCGTTTTCGGCGATGGCATGCTCCGAATCCGACACACCAACGAATGGATTATCACCTCCGGTCTTCCAAACAACGTACGCAATGTATGAATTACTCCTGCCAATCCTACCGGGTACAACAGCCGGCTTCGAACAGCTTCTAGAGCTTTTCCCCTCAGGCTGCGCTGCAAACGAAGTAAGTTCTCTTCATCACTGTATCCGCACATACGAGTGGTGTTCTCGTAGGTGGCGATAAACAATGGCCACTCCTCTGGTGCGCTAGTGAAAATGGGAAGCTCCTTTGCTACTGCTTGACGCGCAGCAAGCTGACTTCTGCTCAGATCGTGGGACGAATACGAGAAAAATAATGGGTCCATCGTCGGAAGGAACTCCGGCACATTGGGATCCAATCTTGCAGCACCGTCTCCGGGTCCATCGGGATCACCACTATTCATCTGCAGAACTTTTAACCGCTCTTCCATGTGCTTCATTTCAAGTGCCTGCTTCTCAGCCAACAACGAAAGCTGCAACTCTACACTTGCCCTAGTATTCCGACGATTTCCAACTGCGCCATAGGTACCACTGATGCTCGTCGAATTGGCATTCGGCGGGATGTTAACGTTCGGTATCTGTAGCCGAGATGCAAACTGCTCCTTCATTGCTTTAAGCTGTTTCTCGAAATGTTCGTGCTGCTGTTTCAAAACTCTATTCTGTTCCTGTTCTCTGATTTTCAGCAAACGCTCGTACGATTCCTTCTGTTCCCCCATCAGCTCCGTCATGTTTGACATCCGTTTCTGCAATGCCTGGATCTCCTCTGACTGTTTCGGGATTGTGTCCAGTGATGTGGGATTTTTCTTCGCTGGTGCCACCGACGTCGAAGAACTAGCTGCGCCCCGAGCCACTCGTTTTGCTTCGCAATCCTTGCAGTTCCAGTCTACCTTCGCTATGCTCTCATCAACGCCCACGCACTCGAAATGAAACCAATCTCCACAGGTATCACAACACACCATCCGACTGTTTTCCGAGGAGCCACATATTTTACAGGCATCGTACAATATCACTGACGATTCGTTTCGTCCATGAGCTTCTTCGGAATCAGAACCTTCACCGGAATCTTCGCCGCGATTCGACCGTTTTGACATACCGTAAATTGACCGCACTCCCCGATCACATAAACAAAATTTCTAAATTGTTGCAATGACAACGAAACAGTTTCCGACTTTTTAACCTCACTTTATTTGGTGTTGTAGGGTTAGAAATTTCGTTTAGTGTTTCTATTGCAAGTAATTAGTTAGTGCTGGTTTAGCGCGTAGGGTACCGCAATGTATGCTGTCGTAGCGAATCGAATAGAATTAACTTTAGGAATAGTTCTCTGTAGATTTAAGTAGCAATAAGTTTTAGATGTAATTTAGCTTTCTCACTCCACTTCTACGTTCAATTTTGCCAAGTAATACTGCATGACATTTAGTAGCAATAGATATTAATTTTAAGGTAGGTAACTTTTATTAGTTTAGTAGCGTTAGTTGTACTGCAAGGTCTGTTGCTATTTACGGGATGCGGCGTAGCTTACTACACTGAAACTTTCCCGATGGTGTTTCGTTACGGCTGCGGTCGCAACACTATTCTTACACCAATTGAATCCAATGGTACCAACCGGTAACAATCGATATATTTAATTAAAAGTGAATTTCTCCGTATATTGTAATATCGATTTTCCACCAGCCTTTACGATCGAGATCGAAGGTAGGCCAGAGTGCTGTTAGAAGCAGTACGAAACACCTAATTCTCTCAAAATGGCTCGTTGATTTGTAATTATTCAAAAATCCTCTCGCTGTTCGAAGATTTCAATGAAGATCTCTTGATATTTTTCAAGGATCAGGTATTAGTCTGAAGATCTTCTATACGGGAATAAAGATAGTGCACGGTGTTTTTGGTGAATATCAATCCTCCTCCGTTCAAAAGAGGGGACTTTTTCCGTCATTTTGGCAATTTTACGTAAATGTGTATGGCGTTTCGGTTTATTCCTTACAATGACGGGAAAATCCCCCTATTTCAAATGCTGATGTTTCCATGAATGCCGATTAACTTTTTTAAAAGTTATTCTAACGAGGACAGCTGTAGAGAATATTATTAGTATTATCATTCTGTGGCGATGCTCTAAGTGGTGGAGCAGGCGAGGCGTCACTGACCCTTGATAACAACGTGGAGAAACCCGTTGTAACCATTTGTGCCAGCACATTTGAAAAATGCATACATTAACTTGAACTTCCAAATTTATCATATATTGAAAATAACTTTCTCAAGTCTTCACCAACGGGTGCCTAAACAGGAAAATCACCCTCTGACTTAACCCAGCAGACTAAATAAAACAATCTGCTTTTCCTGTGTGATTTTCCAACATCACGAATAAAAGCAAAAATCCAAGCATCCTTTACCATGAAAGCAACGAGGTGAGTGCTTTTTCACCATTATATTCTGTTCTTACCAAAAACTCGCAGTTGAGAAAATCGAAAACGCAAACATAAACAAACACGTCGTCGTCGTCGTCGTCAACCTTTCGGGTGTGGAATGGCAGCACATGTGCCTACTTTGGATAAACGAGAATCTCGTCACCACCTCTTCCTCCCAGCACATCGTCAGTCATCATAATCAGGTTAAACAGTGTTTTCCCCTTTTGTATGGGAGCTCACTCAGAGAAGGCTAAAAGGTTGAAATCACAGCAATTTCTGTGTATTGCGCTCGCAACTAGACTAGAATGTAAACAAAGAGAACGATGACGACGGCGACGGTAGTAGAATATCGAATAGTCATATTTAGATTAGGACTCGTTTTCCATTGAATCTAAGTACGGGTAGAGTACATCATGTGCAGCACTTTTCCTCTCTGGTAGATGTAGATCATATTAATATGGTTGAAAGGGAAAATTGAAAATTGCCGTATTGAGTTACAACACCCAACCAAAATCCCGCCGTCCCTGGAACTGAAACCAACAGGAAGCCCTTCTGGTTTTGTTGAAAGGCGACGAGTTTATTCAGCGTTTGTCCAAATATTTATGTTTTCCCTGGTTCATTGTGATTGTACGAAACAGTAAAAGAGTGCCGGGGTAGGAAACTTCTCGCGAAGAACAGTAATTAAAGGATAATCGACTTTCAAATAGTTCTGGCGAATGCGTTGCGTGCGTGACTGGAAAGTGGAAACCTGTGGTAAATTTTCCATTTCACGTCACTTGAAAATTCACGATAGTCTGGATGCAAGGCGGCGACCATTAAATTCGTTACGCTAATAATCAACATTTTCGACCTACTCTCCCCTATTGTAACAAAGCATTACGCAGAAAGTAACCTCTCTCTATTTATTACGTTACGCTCTTAAAGCCCCCCCCCCCTCATTTAATGAAATACAGATTTTTCATTTCAAGGTAATTTAACATATAAAAAAAAAATAAAAGCGTCTTCTGGTTTGGAGGGTTTTTAAACTTTATATAATTTCCATTTTTCGCGTTGTTGCGTAACGCAAAACATTACTCACCCTTCCCCAATGTAACAATTAGTAAAGATATGGATGACCTCCTCCTCCCCTAGAAGCGTTACTTAATTTATGGACGCAACCCAACGGAGAAAGCAAGCATGGTAACTATCTGCCATGCACCCCGATTCAATTGTTTATTTCCCAAAGTCTGTGCACTGCACTCGGCAAATTGGCATCGTTCTGATCTCCGGCCGTCAGCGTCATGAATCCGTCAGGGTCTACTAAGCGAATTTTAAGCATTCATTTATGGGAAACTATTAACGCCGCGGTGAGGCACTAATTTTACTTGGCCTGTAATACTTAGTTTATTCTACGTGACGTGAACTGTGCAAACGTAAACACAAAGAAGCGGATATTTGCACAGGCATAGCTCAGTCGGTGAAGTGCAATTTTCACCACTGACAGTAGATAGAGCACCAGTAGTGCGGCTTAATTGTGTAAACAACTAGTTGTGCGGGTTTAATTTATATATGCAAACTTCATGAGATCGAATCAAATATCTGAAATGCATCCATGATTTATGATGACAATTTGAATTATTTCTAGCCTTTTTATTGTCGTTATAGTTTCACGTGCATTTATTAAATTCATTCCCATAGCTAAAGAATGCATGTCCAACCGATTAGCAGCCTAATTACAACAATTAATCCTCTTGAAAGGCACTACAACTTTCTTCCACTTCTCGTCAACGGGTAATGCATAAGATAATATTTTACAGCAGTTGTCTCCAAGTGCTGTCAATGATCTAGGTTTATCCAATCTGTACAGCACTACGAGTGAGTTGTGATCTTGAGAAAACCCAATCCACTTTGATCGCCACCGACTAAATTAAAAAATCAGTGCCTCAAGTGGACCAAGAAAATATCCTGCTGATAAGAAGCATTAAAATGTAATTGCTGCTACTCTTTTACTCTCACAAATTCACATCACAGTCCAACAAGGTGCACTTGTGTTTTCTCAATTGAAATAGAACAACGAACGCCCATTCGAAAGCTATTTTTTTTTCTCTGATTCATGGAGGTGCTTCTCGGTAAGCGCATTCTCGCACCCATTAGCGGCGTTTTGTAACGAAGATCGCCGTCGTCGTTGTCGTAGTTGTTGTTTTCCCAAATGTGGCCACATGTGTTCGACAGACATCGATCTTTTCTATCCTCAAAGATACTCGAGAAATCATCGATCTGTGTTTTACGGTAAATATCGGACCGCTTCAGCTGAAAGAGGGTCAGAACAAGTTTCGTGACTTTCCTATAGCGACACCGACGACACCTTAATTACCAGTAAATGGGATTTTGAAAAGCGTCTGTTGGTTTAACAATAACAGTACGAGTAAAAACAATCTAGTTCACGTGTTGTATTGTTTCACTGTTGCTCGGAGAAACCGTATTGGCGTAGGATGACTAGACTGACAGTTTTTGTTGTTGTTGTTGTTGTTGTTGTTGTTGTGTGTATGTTTTGTGTTTGACTCATTTGGATTTGGACATAGTGGGCTGCATTTCTTATTAAAAACAGTGATATGCATCACTGTTTTTTTTTAAATGGTTAAATCATCCTTAGATCTAGTCGAATTCTAGTAGGTACTACACTATGTTTGTTTTGATTCGCTATGAAAGTTTGACAGATAAAATGAGGGGTTCGTGGATTTTCCTATGTTTCGAGGGATGCATCGATTAGCTTTGGACTAAAGAGAGTACCAGAGCTGAGCCAAAAATTTGTACACGTTTCATCGGGACCTTCGGTCTTAGAGTTACCTCTATGGTGATATGTAGGGTAGGAGCGCTACTTCATCATAATCACCCATTTCCGTTCTATCGAGCAGAAAACATCAATAATATCCCTAATTTAACCGTGCACAGATCAATAATAGGGGAAAATAACCTAAAATTAAACCTGTGCGCCGGTCTTGTTGGGTGTTCGTGAGCATTCCTGACAATGCTGAAAATTATGATAGCTTCAGGTTGCGGAGTTGCTAGTGTAATAGGATACTTTGTTAATTTTTCATTAACTCTTGATCGCTTGTAATACTTATGAATATTTTAGGTGGACAAAAAACGAACTAAGACGTGGACGCCTAAGCTTTTTCATATTTATATCGCTGTGAAGCAACTGTAAACTCTAGAGGGAATTTATATCTGTAAATGTAGCCAGCTCGTTTTTTTGCTAACCTGGTTAAAATGTTTACATTTAATTATCTTAAAGATAAATCGTCCAGCTCAAACCTTTGTAGGGGTAAGAGGTGGGACCATCATCATCATCATTAAAGACGTGATTTGAATTGTTGGACAGTTAGTTTTGTTGAATTGTTGGACAAAGAGGACTATGGTGTACAAACGCTGTAGGTTTCTTATGGCTTGTTTACGTTTGGAACCAGTTATGCGACGATTGTTCGTATTTGACAGCCACCTCCCCCCTTGGTCTTTTCAACTGATCACCCTGGTTACACTGGGGAGAATGGCATCCCTGGTTTTAAGTAACAGTTTCTAATAAACAATTGGCAAAAAACTACTTTTTTTCACATTTAGACTAAGCCAAACATATGACAGACACATCTGTCTACAATCCTTTAGTAACCAAAAGGTAGCTTGAAAAGTTAGCTTTCAGATTGGCTAAAGGGTGTCCACGATGAAATTGCCACACACAAAATTGATTCGCAAAATTCGAGTTTTCATCCGATTGCCATCAAATTTTCAGGCCCGCACCTTGGCCTTAACCCCGGCCATAAGATTCTGCACAACCTGTGAATCAACCGTTTTTTGCATGTAAACCCATACTTTCTTTAGTTCCTCGACTGTCTTCACTACCTTAGGTCGTTTAAGAAGGTGCTGCTTCATAATCGCCCAGTACTTCTCGATGGGGCGGAGCTCCGGAGTGTTGGGAGGGTTGAACATTTTCGGCACGAAATTGACCTTATTGTCAGCATACCACTTCAGCACGTCCTTGGAGTAGTGGCATGAGGCCAAATCCGGCCAGAAGATTGTTGGGACGTTGTGGGCCTTCAGGAGAGGAAGCAGCCGCTTCTGGAGGCACTCTTTTATGTACACCTGTCCGTTCATCGTGTCCTGGGTCACGAAAGGTGCACTCCGCTTCCCGCACGTGCAGATGGCTTGCCAAACCAGGAATTTCTTCGCAAATTTGGACATCTTCTGAGTGCGGACATGCTCCGGAACGCTGAACTTATCCTTGGCCGTGAAAAACAGGTTGCCGGGGATCTGTTTGAAGTCGGCCTTCACATATGTTTCGTCGTCCATGATGCAGCATTCAACTTTCGTCAGCATGTTGAGGTACAACTTCCTGGCACGGGTTTTGGCGGACTTGTTCTGCTTCTCGTCGCGATTAGGGGCCTTTTGTACCTTGAACGTTCGAAGCCCAGCCTTAGTTTTGGCCTTCTGGACAAAACTTCGGCTTAGGTGCAGCTTCTTAGCCACATCCCTAACGGAGGCGTTCGGATTTCGGTTGAAGGCCCCAACTAGGCGGTTGTGATTTTTGGTGTTGTACGGAATACTTTTTCCTTCACTTCTGGGCTTCCGATCGGTGGTCAACCGTTCCTCGAACCGCTTAATCACTCGCGACACCGTGGAATTCGCGATTCCCAACGTTTTAGCGATGGAACGATGCGAGAGATCCTTGTTCTCGTGATGAATGCGCAAGATTTTATCACGCACGAGCTGTTCTTTCGACTCCATTTCCGCGAGTTTTGATCACAGGACTTTAAAACTTGCAGGATGTAAATAATGCACTATGAACTAAATCCACCCAAATTTTCATTTAATTCTACCCAACGGTTAAAAAGTTAGAGCAATTTCATAGTGTGGCAATTTCATCGTGGACACCCTTTATAATAAGTTTGGCGATTTTTTGCGAAAGATGTTGAAATTAGGATTAACAAGTACACACTTAGATTTTTTGCCGAGATTGGCACCACCGAGCAGGCTCGGTATTTATTTTTACTGAGATCTCAGCAAAAAATATGTTTGTTAGCCTAGATCTCGGCAAAATTCCCGTTTGTTAACTTAATCTCGGCAAATTTTTCACTGAGATCCAGCAAATTAGATTGTCGAGCTCCTCGGTGGTACCCATCTCGGCAAAAAATCTAAGTGTGTAGAGTGTTCTTTGAAAAACATCCGTATCTCACATTCTAAAAAAATATTATTATCATATGCAACATATTCCATTATGACACAATAATTAAAATTTACGTAAAATCATACATCTTAAATTTACGATGCATATCACTGATTTCAAAATAAATAACATGAGAAATATAAAACAGCAAAAGGGTTTATCTTCCATTTAATTCCACTTAATTAATTTTGGTATCCATGACAGATACGTATTTCGACTACAATGTGCAGTCTTCATCAGTGTCATTCCCACTAAAGAACTTATCAAAATCTAACCCCTTTAAGTACTCATCCCCTAGGTAAAAAAGTCAAGATCATAGGTATAAAAATGAAACTTTAAATGGAAGATAAACCCTTTTGCTGTTTTATTTAGCATTCCGCTAACAACCCAATTTCATTACTTCATTATGATGGCTTATTAGAGATTTGTATAGATTTTTCTCCTTTAGCTTACTTAAATCTTTGGTTTTTATTAGTTAGGTAGGTTCCGATTCAACACATTGTAGTTTCATTTTTATACCTATGATCTTGACTTTTTTACCTAGGGGATGAGTACTTAAGGGGGTTAGATTTTGATAAGTTCTTTAGTGGGAATGACACTGATGAAGACTGCACATTGTAGTCGAAATACGTATCTGTCATGGATACCAAAATTAATTAAGTGGAATTAAATGGAAGATAAACCCTTTTGCTGTTTTATTTAGCATTCCGCTAACAACCCAATTTCATTACTTCATTATGATGGCTACCAAGCCTTTGGGGATTTTCCTTATTAGAGATTTGTATAGATTTTTCTCCTTTAGCTTACTTAAATCTTTGGTTTTTATTAGTTAGGTAGGTTCCGATTCAACACATTGTAGTTTCATTTTTATACCTATGATCTTGACTTTTTTACCTAGGGGATGAGTACTTAAGGGGGTTAGATTTTGATAAGTTCTTTAGTGGGAATGACACTGATGAAGACTGCACATTGTAGTCGAAATACGTATCTGTCATGGATACCAAAATTAATTAAGTGGAATTAAATGGAAGATAAACCCTTTTGCTGTTTTATTTAGCATTCCGCTAACAACCCAATTTCATTACTTCATTATGATGGCTACCAAGCCTTTGGGGATTTTCCTTATTAGAGATTTGTATAGATTTTTCTCCTTTAGCTTACTTAAATCTTTGGTTTTTATTAGTTAGGTAGGTTCCGATTCAACACATTGTAGTTTCATTTTTATACCTATGATCTTGACTTTTTTACCTAGGGGATGAGTACTTAAGGGGGTTAGATTTTGATAAGTTCTTTAGTGGGAATGACACTGATGAAGACTGCACATTGTAGTCGAAATACGTATCTGTCATGGATACCAAAATTAATTAAGTGGAATTAAATGGCCTTTTGCTGTTTTATTTAGCATTCCGCTAATAACCCAATTTCATTACTTCATGAGAAATATATTTATACATTACAACAAACTTAATACATATTACATTGCTGCAGTCAAAGAAGTGCACAATATTTTTTGACGTAGGACTACGTTTGTGATTTCTATATGAGGAACTGAGGGTATACTTTGTGAAAACCAAAAAATTGAACATGTAACGCAATTATGAAAGATTTTGAACGTTAATAACTCAGCTGCCCCTGGACTAATTTCAATAAATTTATCACCAATCGATCAGAAATATTTCTACGCATCGATAGTGTTGATTGTCAACAGGAAACTATTGAAAAAGTCGTAAATGTCAAGCATTGTCCAAACGCGTCGAAATAACTGACAAATCCACCAATTACGTACATGCATATGCTGCTTCTCCAAAACAGTCATCAGAGAATCGTTTCTAGACGAAACATTTCGATGTAGCATTGCTGCTTCCCCAACACTGTCATCAGAGTCGTTAGTAGACGAAACAAGACGAAGTGGCATTCGCCTCCGATCTTATGGCGAGTACGAATAGGGAGGATGCAATTGCGTAACATTTTGCACACTCATCGCCATATTCAGAACCACACGCCCCCAACGATCACACAAAATGCTCTCCAGAGTTGTAGTCTTATAACCAACCTTCAAGCTGAACATTGCATTAGGTCCTAAGTAACATTGATCTATTCTTTTCGTCGACTTTCTCCTTCGTTAATAACTTGAGCACAGAACCGTTTCTTGATGTGTGATAAAAGCTAGGGCTCTGGGGATGCCTAAAAGTCCATTTATTCGATTAACGGTTAATCGTAAAGATTTTTCCAGCTATTCGAATAAATATTTATCTTATTTTCAATTATTCGAGCGCGTAACCGATATCCCTTCTTATTTGTACAAGTTTAATTTAGCGCAGTAGAGAAAATAAATAAAAGTACCGTGAAACGGGGGAGCATTGATAGTTTTTTTTTAAAGTATATTCGAAATATTTTTCACAGCAATGAATGTTTTTCAAATTTTATATTTTTAAAACAAGTACTGAGGATCCAAGAGTTAATTTGTAAGTAATATGTTGCACGGCATCATAGCCTAGTCAGTAAAGGCACGGTATTACCAAGCCGGAGGCGGCGGGTTCGATTCCCGGTCCGGTCGAGGGAATCTTTCGGGTTGGAAATTTTCTCGACTTCCCTGGGCATAGAGTATCATTGTGCTTGCCACACAATATACAAATTCATGCATTGGTAATTGGCATCGAAAGCTCTCAATTAATAACTGAGGATAACTGAGGAAACATGTGGTATATAACAGTGTACAACAAACACAACAAACGTCAAATCTTATAGGCTACTTTTTGACGCCATCATCGCATCAGAATTTGTGCAGTGAATTGTTCAGTTACCAGTATTCTGAAATATCATTTCATATCGCAAAATGGGAGGTAAACTTTTGTTTATAACAATTTATTTCACATATTTTGATGAACAGTCCTTTCAGTGGTGCAGCAGATCCAGAGAAGACTGCTTACGAAAAAAATCGTAACGTAGGTTGCCAAGCAGAAAGAAAGAAGGTAATTTTAGACACATTCTTTCATAGTCGTGGAAATGACCACATATTTTTTTTTTTTTACAGATATGAACTATTTAGATTTTTTTATTCAATATTCTATCTCATGTGTAAAATGAAAATCTTTCCTATTAATCATCACTAACGGTATCAATAATCACTGTTCATATCGAAAATCACTTCCGCGAAGCTCCTCATCGATATAACGGTCGAAACGTTCTATGAACTCCGCTGAAAGTTCGTTTTTGTAGTCTCCGACTTGACCTTTCCGCATGAATTCAAATTTTTCGCCTTTCCTTCCATTCATTTCCATTGCACTCTTGGTTAAGTCAATGTTATTTGTTGCCGGATTTTTTTTCATTTCATCAAACGAAAGATGATGTGCCAGCTCGTCCAACTGTTTTTTTTTTTTTTTTTTTTTTTTATAAAAACAGATTTGTGTGTTTATTTTGTAAAAGTTAATGATACATTATAATCATATAATTATCTAAATTCCATATTCTAAAGCAAATTCATATGCATCAGTGTCTACTAAATTATTACATTGATTAATAAAGGAGATATGAATAACGAATAATTCCAAAATTTTAGATCTATTAATTCTGCTGATTCCATTTAAACTTGGTCGTAACAAAGAGTCGAAGAAAAGCATTCTCCAACCCACAATCGTCAAGATTCGTCTTTTCAAAAGTTCCCATACTGCTGTGACCCGTTGGCACTCGCTATATTTGTGTTGTATCGTCTCGATAGCAGCACCACAGTGCAAGCAGTTCTCTCCATCCGCTCGTCGCAGCACGTACATCGTTTTCCGGACATCCACTTTCTCATTCACGATCATGTATAGCTCACTTCTAGTTTCCACAGAGATTTTAGAATCACTCACATTCTTCCAAATTCTCCTCCAGTTGTGTGTTGGGTTGTTTCTTTCCACCTTTGGTGTCTCTGTTTGATCGATGTAGAAATCATGTATGAGTTCGGCGGATGGGTTTTGTTGGATGTGGATAGGTAAGTGAGGCATTTGCTGGTGAAGTAGTTTTAAACACTGGAGATCAGCTGGAATACCCGTTGTTGTTGTATTAGCGTGATCGAGGATGGATTTGTAAAACGGCATAGATTCTAGTTCTCGAACATGTCGATTGATGATCAGAGCCTTGCATTTTAGTGCTGGTAGCTGCAGTTTAAGTCCACCGTCCACACGTTTACGTGCAAGCTGTTGCATCGGGACCCGTGCAGGAACTCTATTCCACAGAAATGTGCCCATTGTAGCCGTAATCTTTGCTGTGTGTACCTTGTATGGCGGTAAAATTGATGCCAAATACCATATTTTAGATGTGATAAATGTATTCAAGAGGATTACTTTTTGGTGCAAGTTGAGCGATCTTAGAGAATGTAGCCATATCAGCCGGGCGAAATTCCCGACAACCGCATCCCAATTTAACTTGATCATAAGTCGAACGGAATTCACGAACATAACTCCAAGAATTTTAATTTTAGATTCTGTTTTTAGCCATCGCACCGATAACGTACCTTCGTCAATGCATCCAACATCGATAGACGTTGTCTTCATCAGATTCAACTTTGCTCCCCCAGCACGTTCAAAGTTTAAAAAGAGGCACCTTATACGCTCCAACTTTTCGGATGAAGTCACGATCACGCTGATGTCATCAGCGTAGGCCACTATTAGGTCGGTATCACATACATGCTCCAGCCTGCAGAGGAGTGGATGAAGATAGATCACGAACAAGCACATAGATAGCGGATCTCCTTGTCGGACCGATCGTTGGATGGTGAAGGATTGTGAGAGGTGACCATTAACGAGAATTCGCGATGAGGACTGACCAGCAATGCGATCTAGCAGCTCTACCAACTGCCGGTTGAACCCGAGAGAAAGCATAGTTGTTGAGAGAAATATTCGTGAAACACGGTCAAAAGCATGATCTAAATCAAACGAAATCAGTTTGCCTCTCTGTTTACGTCGAATTAGCTGAGCGATCCTATCTTTGATAGCGAGAGTGGCTTGAAAGATATTTTTATCCACGTTACCACATTTCTGAGCTTCATCGAGGATTCGGTGTACTCTCATGACGACCTCCAGTCTCGATTTTAGGATTCGAGAGAGTATTTTATAATCTGCGTTGAGTAGTGAGATGGGCCTGTAGGAACGAACAGTATTTCCAGCATCTTTTTTCTTTACCAACACTATTACACCATGTACAAACTCCGGAGGAAAATTACTAGCTAGTACATCGTTTAGAACCAAATTCATTTCTCGGTGTATCATATCAAACGTATGAAGGAAAAACTCCCTCGAGATACCATCGGGTCCTGGTGATTTGTTCGCTGCGCTTGTTTTGATTGCTGACCAAATTTCAGCAGTGGTAATGTCGTTCATACAAGCAAGATTTGATTCGTCGTCATTCGGGATCATCTGCTGACTCTCGAAATCTCTTACCGCTGCGTCATCGATTTCTGCTGCTGTATATAGGTTTTGGAAATATCCCAGTAAATGTTGCTCGATTTCTTCTGGTTGATCGATATCGTTGTCTTGTTCATCCTTTAGCTGCGTAATCGTTGTTCTCTTTCTTTTCCGTTCACCCAGATGGAATGACGATAGAGCCTCTCCTGACACATATGATTCGTTTATACGGACGAATGTCTGAGTGAAGTTACGCTGCCGCGACAGAAGTTGCCCCTTGATG
The DNA here is from genome assembly GCF_037179485.1 of Ochlerotatus camptorhynchus. NCBI lineage: Eukaryota > Metazoa > Arthropoda > Insecta > Diptera > Culicidae > Ochlerotatus > Ochlerotatus camptorhynchus. Next base: position 320,989 of record NW_027040880.1, read on the forward strand.
CGATTGATATTCCTGAGCATGTCTGGGTTCCCCTGAAGTCCATCGTACGCCAGTCGTAGTTCAGCATAGAGCCGTTGTTGCTCGCAGTAAAAATCGTCAAAAACTGCTTTCGATTTCCAACGGTAGAAAGATTTGATTTTTGGCTTTGCAAATGAAACCCACCATTCTATCCAGGATTGAAAGTTCCGACGTTGGCGGGTCCAATACTGCCATCTAATTCGAAACTCTTCTACGTTTTCTGCAGTAAGTAGATGAGGACGAAGTGTCCAAAATCCATGACCAGGTGATCTTCCAAGTGACGGAAGACAGATGCGTGCTGTAACAGCCTTGTGATCGGAAAATGCACACACATGCACATCCCCTGTACGTAGCTGCTTCACAAGCTCAGGTGTGACATAGATGCGATCTAACCTAGATGCCGAGTGATGCGTGATATACGTATGCCCTGACAATCGTGGATTTAGTATTGCCCACACATCTTTCAGTTGTAGTTGACTTACGGTTGCTTGAAGGGAAGGACTGGTGTTGGTGCCTGTTCCATCGCATTGACGTAATACACAATTAAAATCACCGGCTAGGATCACATGCGGAGTGTTGTGTCGTAAATAATAGGCAATTGTAGAGTTTAAGAATCTCTCCCGTTCGGCGCGCATCTGATTGCCAGAATGGGCGTAAACACAACAAAGAGTTACGTTGGATACCCTGACTGCAGTTAGTCGACCGTCTAAACTTTTCTCCAAGTGTGAAAAACGGATGTGTTCCCTGATAGCAATAGCTGTTCCTCTGCGCATGTTGTCGACGTTGCATAAAACGTTAAATCCTGGTATCGTAAGTTCTTCATTTTCAACTTCTTGTAAAAAAATAATGTCTAACTCCATCGTACGGATGAATGTACGAAGGGCTTCCAATTTGGTTGGGTTTGTAATGGTGTTTATATTTACGGTGGCTATGTTGTAACTGAGAAAATCCATTATTATTTTGAAGAATCTCCCATCGAAACGTTTCCGTTGCCGTGTTTCTGCTTCTTCCCCGGCGGCCGTCCATTAGAGCGTCTGCTACTTGTAGATGTAGATGTAGATGTAGTCGATTCGTCGGTATCCTCATCATTGTTTTTGTTCACTTTTTTCGCCTTACCCTCGCCTACGCCAGGTAAACAAGGAACTCTGAACTCATTAGTTGCATCCTCCGAGGGAATGGTCAATGTTCGCATCTCGGTGGATTGCTGTGCGGTCGAGGTATTCTGCATAGCTGTACTCAGAAATTCAGAACGGTCGGTTGCTTGCTGTGTGTTCGTAATAGGGGTGATAGAGGTAGTCGGCAGTGTTGTGATCTGGGGTTCCTGTCGGCTTGCGCTCATCGATACACTAAGCGAGAGTTGTTTTGGGTTGTTGGTAATAGTAGTGACCGAAAAATTCGGTGCAGTTGTTTTGGAACGGTTCCTGGCTTGCGGTCCACTTGGAAGTTGTTTTGTATTAGTTTTTGGGGCCGACGACGATTTGGCTACGTTTGCGTATGTCGGCTTAGTTGAATCTGCAGATAGCTTCTGAATCATCAACTTTTTGTTTTGTACACAGGACGCACCATTGTGTACAAACTCTCCGCAGTGGCGGCATGTTTGCCGTTGCCCGTAATACGATACGTACGTGATATCACCGTCGATGATGATGTATGAAGGAATGTTTCGCTGCACCTTCATCTTAGCGATCAATGTTCCAGTTGGAATTCCTCCAAACATGTATTTTTCTTCGTCACACATTTCCTCGTGGATTGAGAGAACGTCTCCAAATGCACTCAGATACTCGGCAACCTGCTCATGAGTTATACTTTCGGAGAGATCATACAGTTTAACTGCTACGGCTCCGTCTTCCATACGTAGTCGTAGTCTGAGTCGATGTCCATCTATTTCGACCTCGTGCTTGTTATCGTGATCGGTCACTACTGTTTGGGCAAGTTCAAGGTCACACACTTTAACGAATGCGCATGTAGAGCTTCGACTGCATTGTATTCGTTTCACCTCACCTCGTTTCAAGCCGAGTTGGGTTCCAACAAAGAGATGTATTTCCTCGAGTTTAGGTTTTTTTGGGAAACCCGCAAAGTCTATGCGGAACGTATTTTCGCGGCGACTCATCGCGATTTCTTCGCTCACGGCGATAGATCTCGCGACACTGTAGGCCCGGCGATGCCTACGAAAATAGTTTGTCGAAAAACGCACTAATAACTGTCGAAAATCACCTTCTGACGCGCAACTGTACAAATTCCATCTGCTTGACTCAAATGATGAGCACTGACTGAAAAGATATTCGAAACTTTTTGGAAGAGCTTCACAAAAAAGTTCGTAAAACATCACGAAAACCAATGTACTTTGAAGAGAAACACAAGGGTTGGCTAGACGAAGAAATAGCTGTATTGATAGTATCACCGAATTCAAATCAAAATCAGGGTGGGCGACCAGAAGTGCAGTTCGCAGAGTGCAGCTATCGGTCAAAGCGCAGAAAGACACAAGAAATTCGATCCATTTACTCCCCGGAAGCGCTAGCGTTTGCTGCTGAAATGCGATTCCGGTCTGCAAGATCACATCAGTCATCGAACGCCGATATACCCAAAATTCCCCCCGGGGCAAAAAAAAATCGATGTGATTTTCCTTTGCATTCTCGTTTTTAATTCATAAATTTGATAAAAAAAAAAATGTTTAAGTTCCTAAACTAGCATCTGTGCTGATTTGCTAGTGCTAGTTTACTAGAACTGTACTAATGTGGTGTTTGCATCTGTGCTTTCTTGCTAGCGCTAGTGCTATAGCACTGTAGCCAGCATAATGTAAACAGGGCGTCAGCATCTATCAGCATGCGATTCCAGGAACAACTGAAATACGCGCTAGTTGGTTGCGCTGATTGAGCTAGTGAGCTAGTGTAAGTGTAAACAGCCATGTCAGCATCATCCAGCATGCGATTTGAGGGACAACTGAAATTCGTGCTAGTTAATTGAGCTGGTTGAGCTAGTGAACTGGAATAAGTCAAGAGCAAATTTTCATTATGTCGTAAGTAACATTCGCACCAATCCGAGAAAAATAAAGTTTTGTTTTGATGATCGAAAATTTATTCCTATTTTCAATTAAACTCGTATAATGTCATAGTGATAGCAATGTTTAACATATATAGCAGGGTTCTAATCATACAAATGCAATTCGCTAGCTTTCATGTTAAAAAATACTGGTTTTTAAATCAAAAGTTATTATACGTCGTTTGGTGGCCCCTATTGTTACTTAAGTCAAAGTGTATTTACCAGGATATTCGGGGGAATTATCAATTACATCTCCTTACGTGCAGCCCATTCATCATTTTAGGACCACCGAAATCATCTTAGCAACAAACAGTTCGATTTATTCACTTTAATAATGAGAAAGCGAAACGACGAACGTACACTTTTCACGGGTTTCTCAGCGCTGTTACTTAAGTCAAACGGCATCTACATAGAAATCGGATGACTTAAGTAACATCGAAAACTATTTTGGTCGGAAGGTGATTACGTCAAAAAGCAATTCGACTGGTAAATAAATTTAAAAATGGGATGTGATCCTATATTCGGACAGTATATAGTGTAATAGCAGGAGTATCAATTGACACTGATAGCTCGACTTTGTTTACCTTTGTTACATTCGACGTAATGAAAATTTGCTCTTGAAGTGTAAACAGCCCATGTACGAGCACGTTGCATGAATATTTACCCTCATTGTTCTCAAAACAAAAGAAGTGCTGCTAACAAATTCATTGTTTTTGGCTTCATTTGCAGAACGAAGAAAAACCTAGAAAAACCAATGGCGTTTCATTGTGTTAGGACGGAATTGAAATTCGTAGTACGAATTGGAAATCAAGAAGCAGTGCTAGATTTCTAATAATATCTCATAAATTTGTGTCTATTTATCAAAATCAACGGTATCTGTAGGAAGGTAAATAAATTTGGAAGTTATCTATAGTAGAATTACTTCATTTTGGGTTCATACCCGTTTGAAAAAGAGATTAAGTGCTCAGCATGATAGAACGTAGATCCAAACCCCTAGTTTAATTATAGAAATACGAGCTTTAGACTAGAGGCTTGATTGATGTATGTTAATCTGTGCCTTTGAAAATGGATTCACACGATAAACGACGAATAATAACGATCTCGGGAATCGTCGGAATTTCGGGGTAAAGGCCCATGACTTTTGCATAGGTGATCTCTCAAGCCCAAACCACGCAAAAGTCATGATCGAAAATTTCGGCACGCTATCGCTATTGCTGATCGGAATCAGTAGCTCTTCGTGAGTCGCTGTGGGTCATCTATGCCAAGCGCGTCATACTAAAGAGTATAAACAGAGAGAACTCCTCTCAAATTCCAATTCCTACACAAAACACAAGCTCCTACTGCAGTTAACAAATAAGATTTATTATATAAGACTACGTAGTCCTACGTCACCATTGCGTACAACCCCGTAGGGCTGTCCCTTGTAGCTTTTAACGTTGGACTACGGGGTCAGAAATCGAAAATGAGTCATTTAACTAAAATGGGAGTGTTTCAAACCCATATTTCTTCAAATCAGTATTGTGAAATATGTCGTTTAATATGCCATTCTACGGGGAATTTATCCAGTATTTTTTTGACAAATAGTGAAAAAAGTAAACAACTAAGAAATATACCGAAAATTGTAGCATCAAATTTACCCATATATTTGCTAGGACCACAAGGTGTCTGTCCTAACAGAGACATCATATAGTTGGAACTAAACGAAACCCGGGACGATTCTGTGCTGGCCTCCCCTTGTGCCGCTTGGCAGGAGAATTGGTTGCTGACAAAACGGTCGGTTGTTCCACATCCGGGCGTTTCTTCCTCGGTCCGAGAGTAGATTGATATACTGCAGAAGTTGTTTTAGTTGAGAATATCACACAGGTCATTGCGAAACGGGACGAAGAGTAGCACCATTTCACGCGTGTAGTCAGAAAGCTTCCACACGTCATAGCCATACCATTGCTGTTTGTAGAGGGCTGTGAAATCGGCTAGACACAGATCATCCAAATCATTACGAGCTTCATACTTCTGTATGATATTCAAAATCCATACAACAGTCGAGTCGTCACTGATGCCTTCCTCGTCCATTCGTTGATTTCGTTTTCTGGACTTTATTCACTCGTTTCACATCCACATCGTTGGAATGAACTGCGTCGCTCGGCTTGCTTCTGACATCGGCTGACGTAACACATAGCATGCTGTTTCATGGGCAAATATCTCCACAGAATTCAGCGTCTTGATGCTGACCTTCATCAAGAGAGGGGTGAAGTCTTGATCAGGGAACTCTTCATGCAGCTTGATGAGATCCCGGTGGAGACAGGTTGGTCTCTGCGCTTGGTCTTTTTTTCGTATTCAACCACGTACTTAGCGCAGGTATACTCGTCCAGGATGAATTGCAAGTCCATGTTCGAGCCGAGGTAGCTTGCTATCCACGGTTTGAATGGGTTTGTCCATAAGTCATTCATGGATTGCTTGAATAGGACTGTTGGACAGTGAATTGATACTCTAATGACGGAGTGCAATTACAATCTTTTAGAAATGCATCCAATGTACAACACAGAAAATAATATGTCAATTGTTTCTTCTGTAAACTAAGGGTTGCACATAACAATCACAACAAGATAATGCAAAGCAAAGTTAAGATAAATTTTAGCGTTCAATTTTCTAAATTGCACTAAAGGGTGATACGGTCAAAATTTGGTCAATATCAACTTGACGTATTTCTTTCAATTTTGCATTTAAAAAACCTGAACACCCCTCATTTTGAAGGTGTGTGTGTGTAGAATGTTGCTCCTATTTTGATTTTGGAATTCACTCTTCAGTTGTCAAAATGCCGTCCAAGCAAGAAGAGCAGCGTATCAAAATTTTGCTCGCGCATCGCGAAAATCCGAGCTACTCGCACGCAAAGTTGGCAAAATCGCTAAAAGTTGCCAAATCAACCGTTACAAATGTAATTAAAGTGTTTGGGGAACGTTTGTCGACAGCCAGGAAGTCTGGATCGGGGGGAAATCGAAAACCGGAAGCCGCTGAGACGACAAAGAGAGTTGCCGGTAGTTTCAAGCGAAATCCTAACCTCTCTCTCCGAGATGCCGCAAATAAGCTGGGTGTATCGTCTACAACCGTGCATCGAGCCAAAAAACGAGCCGGACTATCGGCTTACAAGAAGGTAGTGACTCCAAATCACGATGATAAACAAAATACGACGGCCAAAGCGCGATCCCGGAGGCTGTACACGACGATGCTGACGAAGTTTGACTGCGTGGTAATGGACGACGAAACCTACGTCAAAGCCGACTACAAGCAGCTTCCGGGACAGGAGTTTTATACGGCAAAAGGAAGGGGAAAGGTAGCAGATGTTTTCAAGCACATGAAACTGTCAAAGTTCGCAAAGAAATATCTGGTTTGGCAAGCCATCTGTACCTGTGGCTTGAAAAGCAGCATTTTCATAGCTTCCGGGACTGTCAACCAAGAAATTTACGTGAAAGAGTGTTTGAATAAACGTCTGCTGCCTTTCCTGAAGAAACACGGTTGTTCCGTACTGTTTTGGCCGGATTTGGTATCTTGCCATTACGGTAAAAAGGCCATGGAGTGGTACGCCGCCAACAACGTGCAGGTGGTTCCCAAGGACAAGAACCCTCCCAACACGCCAGAGCTCCGCCCAATTGAGAAATACTGGGCTATTGTCAAGCGGAACCTAAAGAAGACCAAAAAACTGCTAAGGACGAGCAGCAGTTCAAGGCAAACTGGCTTTCTGCGGCGAAGAAGGTGGACAAGGTGGCTGTACAAGATCTGATGGCAGGGGTCAAGCGTAAGGCCCGGCAATTCGGATTTGGAAAAGCGGAAGCCTAACTGAATATTTTTCCTGAATTTTATACTAATTGAACTTGAAAAAGAAATTTAATTTGATTTTTTAAATAAACGATTTCACCGATTTACACGCGTTTTCCTTTGACCAAATTTTGACCGTATCACCCTTTATGGGAGTCTGCTATTCACTTGTTGAAAATAGAATCACATTTCACAGTCGATGGGCCTTCTCCAACGTCCCAATTAGTAGTTGGCGGCGCATTAACTTTGGCCGCTTTCTTGTTGGCTCGACACATTCGAACGCGTTCAGCAACAGTCATCGTCTGTTTCGCAGGTTTCCTTGCCTCCTGGTATCTCACGCGCTTCCGAAACTCGTGGAGATATAGGGGAAATGCATCCAATGTGTTTTCGCTACTCGCATTATCTTGGCTTTCCGGGTGAGCCGATCGCTGCAGCTATCATTGGACGCAACCGGAAGCAAAACTAATGTCTGATCCATCGGCCAGTACGGAATATTGAACCGACAGTGGTTTTCGTTCCACTTGAAACATGTGAAAGTATGCTTTTGGACCTATAATAATAAACGGTTTAATAAATAGATAATTTAAAACGTATACTAATAACACTACTACTTGATAACCATGAGTTTTCGGAAAATCCTTGACGCTAACGGAACAGAGATCTTAAATCAGCTGTACGGTTTTTGGCATACTTTCTCTGCTACCAACCGTTCCGTGACGACATGTCAGCACTTGAGTCCAGATCAGTGATGTCAAAAAATCGCTTCTAGCTATCAATGAATACGCACACGACTGCTACAAGATTTTTTAGCATCATCATAAGCTAACGATAAACTCTTACTCTTAACACTAATATGCAGAGAGCATTTCGAGCAGTGAGTTACCAAGATCTCAAGAGAGCAAGACGATAACAACATCATTGCTGTGTGTACTCACGATACATTACTTATTCTACGCAAGGCTCGTTGTGAGTGCACGCTACAAACTAAAGATCTCAATGCGTACAGCTGAGTACAAGATCGTTTGTTTTTATAACCTGACACGGGTCGACTTTCGTGCTGAAAAAAAGTTCGGGTTTGCACTGGGTTGGAACTGGTACCAACCTGGGAATAAACTAATTCGCTATTGCTCTGTAAACCCAAACTGCCAACGAATGCTACTCACTTCTCTGAGCTTGACTCAGTCCGAGATGGGAAATGACAGGTGGGCAGGAACTCACGGTCCCCCAGTGTTGGTGAGTTCTTTTCCGTTAATTTTCACGAAAAGTTCACTATTTTGCCATACAGAAATTCAAAACAAAATTTTTTATCTGCGGATTTGGAGAGTTTTTGACCTGTTTCATACGACCGGAAGGTGTATGCTGGTCACAAATGCCGTGCCAAACTGATTTCCTACGCAATTAATCAATCTTAGATGTGAATTTCGCTAATAAACACGAGGAGCATTTCTTATAGCAAACTTGCCATAACAAAATGGGCATGGTTCATTTTAGTAAACAAACTAACACTTCTTCCGACTGTGTCACCTCTCTTACTCGCCAAGGACTCTGTCTAACAATGTATGTGTTATCTGTGAGTTGCCTACGCAATAACGTAATTTCAAGGTGGAAGAGGACTAATCGTTGGTCGTAGTTTGTACAGATCACGATCTGTACAGTTTACGACCAACTGGAAGTCGGATCATGTTCGCTTGATTTCCATCACTGGTCCAGATGGCTAGTCTGGAAATTCGAAGCCGTTCGATTTTGCGAAAGCCGGAACTTTTCCTCGCTTCAGATTGCTTTCGCTGGTCTGGCAAGCCAAAAATCCGTCAACGGATTGAAAAGATCCGCTGCCAACCAACGCAGCCGCACCCACTTCTGTCAATGGTTTCAAATTATTGGCAAATTTGGTGGTGAAGTAGACTCCAAAATGGAATAACAAAGTCGGCAGAATAAAACAATCGTCACCAGGTTCATCGATTACGCCTTGCACTCTGTTCTTCAACAACGGAACGCGGCGGAGGAAACCGGCGGATTTCCTAACATAAGAGCAACATTCCTTTGTCCAAAACCCTCAAATGGTTTTAAGTAGAAATGAAACCATTCGAAATTACAAATCCAACTATTTGAAGTTGTTCAAATGTTAACTAAAATAAAATATTCTGTTGTGGTAGAAAAATTCAGCTTTTATTAACCCAATTGGTGGGTTATAAAATTCCTCTCAAAATTCCTTCCAACATTAATTAATATCTGTACATGAAAAATATAATATCATAAACTTACGTTTAATGCCCTTTCCGTAACGCGTTGGTATTGTATGAATTGACGAAAATGTAAATACCGTTTACGTAGAGTGGTGTGCCTGATAATTTAGTTTTACGTTCTTTGTTTGTTTGTTCTACAGTAATGACCCGATTTTGTCAGCCCCTTCGCGTATCAAACTTTTATTTCCCTGAAATTATTCAGTTCGTAGAATATTAGAAAATGTTATAAAAATAGGGGCTGACAAAATCGGGTCATTACTGTAAAACAAACAAAAAAAAAATTAAAAAAAATACTATACGCCCTTATGCATGCTCACTGTCGAATTGACAAAATAAAAACAACAAGACTGCTGGAGTGATTCGAGTTTAAGGCATTACTGTTTTTCTTACAATTACTTCAATCATCGATTCCTTATGAATAAAAACTCGATTTCGCAAATAAACTATACCAGCTGCTAGATTAATCACTCATATATCTGATTATGTTGTTATATTGCGAAAATTAGCTTTTATTCGCAACAAATCGGAGATAGATGTAATTGTTTACAAAAACAGTTACGCCCAAATATCGAATCACTACGGTAAGTTCGTGGTTGTTGTGCTGTCATAAGTAATAAATATTAATCGAATCGGAAATCGTCATTTTGCCGGAAATCGATCGGGAAAGCTTTAAAAGCATATATACAGAAGGCAGTATGTGTCGAACATAGATTTGACATGTATCCAATGATACCAGATTTCTTTGAGGGCCATTCCGTAGATGTCATATATTTTGGAAGTGATGACTGCGGGCTGGATATTTGACGTAGAAAAAGCATAATTCTGTAGGACCCCGTGCCTACCGATCCGTATTTTCGCAAAACTCGACCAATTCTGTAGATCTACCGAAAATTCCATATATCTGGCATCGCTGCATGTATCAACGGATACATGCAACGGATTTTTTGCTTTACGAATTCTCAGACGAAGAATTAGCCATGATTGGGATTGCTTTGGAAGAGTAGGAAGAGGAAGACGAGCAGAAGCAAACAGGTAAAAAAAAGAAAGTGGGTCCATGATGCGTCGAGAAACCGGGATACTGAAGGAGAATTTGCAACGCTGTATCAAGAGCTGGTAGCAAACCCGGTAAAATACCATGAATACTTCAGAATGACGGAGCAATGTTTCGAGGCGATTTTGAAGAAAATTCATATTTATATACAAAAAAACTTCAAGGGACAGCCCTATGGGGTTGTACGCAATGGTGATGTAGGTTTACGTGGTTTTATATAAAACAACTTATTTGCAACTTCAGCAGGAGCTTGTGTTTCGTGTAGGAATAGGAATTTGAGCGGGATTCTCTCTGTTTATACTCTTTACTAAAGAGTCTTTAGCATGACGCGCTTGGCATAGCTCATAGCGGCTCACGACAAGCAACTAATTCCGATCAATAGCGGTGCGACTTCTTCCTCCCTCTACGTAGGCTCATGTAGGCTGCAGCTCGCTAGTTGCAGTCAGCATTTCGTTGTGCACAGGAGAATACCACCACTTACCACGCGGTGATTGAACAGACACCGTTTGGTGAGACCGGATGGAATTCAACTTTTAAATCTGTGTTAGGAAAATCGCTTTTCACAGGTAATCAGTGACAATTTTAAATATCATAGCAACAGTTGCACATCCGTGCAATTTTCAATAGTGATATTTTGAAAAATGATAGTCTTAATTTTAACAGATTCGTAGAAAAACATTCACATCGATTGGCGTATTAAGGTTTTAAATCCATCATTTCTGGTTAAAAACTAGACCTCTTTCATGCCGCGACCTACTTTGGTTTTTGAAAACGCACCCCCAATGTTGCCTTAAAGTACATCGTATGTTAGACGCACACCAACATTACCGTCGGTTAGAGAAAGTCTTTCCCTACCTGATGGTAATGTTGATTTGCGTGAGCGAGCGTAAACTTTCAAGACACAATCGAAACATGTCATTGTTTACAAAAGCTGTTACGCCCTAATTCCAGTTCTATCTTGATATGGGAACTGACATCCGATAGATGACCTTGATAAATGTCCAAAAAAAAAACTCTCTTACAAATTTGTAGTGGTTATGAAAAGGTCCGTTTTGTCGTAATGGTTGAGTAATGCTGAGCTATTAGGGTGTTAAACACAGATGAGGTTAGTGAGCTGTATGTTGTTTGAAATGAGGGTGACGCGTTTGCCATAAGTGGCCCACAGCGACTCACGAAGAGCTGCTGATTCCGATCAATAGCGATGCGGCTTCTTTTTCCTTCTATGGATGCTCATTAGACTGATGCAAAATTTCACTTTTTCGCTCCACAGTGCTTAAATGGTTTCAAATCGGGTCCTGATTAGCCTCCCAAAGTTACAACTCCATTTGGTTAGAAACAGACTTCGCACAAGCCATTTGAAGTTTACATGTAAATTACTATGGGAAATCTCAACTTTTTGTACATTGCCTTCTAGTCTTTTTCCATATTGAGCTGCGAAACAGTTCGATAGCCATTATTAAAGAAAATTTTCTCAGCTACAACTTTGCTCAAGATCGTTTCTATGTAAAACGAGACAGGAAAAAGTTATTAATTATTTGAGAGATTGGTAAACTTATGACATGATCAAGCAGCTGCTCTGTAGGCAACACTGTATTTTGCAGTGTGACATAGTAGCCATGATTTTTGTGTCCTATTCAACGCCCCAGAAACACCAATGTTGCCTGCTGAGCAGTTGATTGAGCATGATCATTAGACATCAGCGCATTGAACCATTGATAACATTCTATCCTTGCATTTAATCCAAAAGTGGTCTTCGGCAAAGTTGTAGCTGGGAAAATTTTCTTGCAAGCACAGTTGAAAGCTTTTGAAGCAGACCGATATGGTGAATTGATAGACATGAACAAAAATCTTGGTTTTACCATAGTAATTCCCATACAAACTTCAAATGGTTTGTGCCATCTCAGTTTCTCACCAAAGGGGTTCAAATTTTGAGAGGTTAGTCAGGATCCGATTTGGAATCGTTTAAGTATTGTGGAGCGAAAAAGTCAAATTTTGCATCAGTCCAATGCTCATGTGGGCTGCAACTCACTGCTTGCAGGCAGCCCTTCGTTGTGTACTGGAGAACAATGTTCAACGCCACGCGCCGAAAGCACTATTGCTGCTGCAGATGATGCCGACGCCCGGAGACCACTACACACGGTGATTGGAACTGAATCCGATCAGCGATTGAGGCCAGCCTTAGTAGCTAGCTGCTCGTGGGGAGCATTTCGTTGTGCACTGGGGAAACACCACCACTCACCACGCGGTGATTGAATAAACACCGTTTGGTGAGACCAGATGGAATTCAACTTTGAAATCTGTGTTAGAGAAATCGCTTTTCGCAGACCATCGGTGATAATTTGAACTATCATACACCCAACCGGTGGATGTAAGATTCGCTTACAATTATGTGGGATTCATCATCAGAGGATGTAAGTGGAGACCGCATGAACCGAGGATGCGATATACCTAGCTGCGGTCCAATGCAAGAAAATTGGAGACCGAAAAATGTAGAGTGTATTAGTGAGGTAAATTTATTGTGTCGAAAAAAAATAGGAATTTGGTTGTCGACTGGACTCGAACCACGAACGTTGCGATTATCAGACCTGTGCTTTCTCCACTGCTCTCTCCATGCTCCTGTATATTGATAGCCTAAAAGCAAACATGAAGCGCTCATTTTCTCGCATGCTCGACTTCGTATGCTTTTTCTGCTGGAGAGATTCGAGACAAGTGTGTGCGTCGTTCTACAATGTTCTACAATGTGCGTCGTTCTAGAAGCTTACTGGTATAGTCGAAAGCGTAGATAGAACACGAAATGAAAAAGACAAAAAACCATTACGGAACTAACATTCATTGTAATAGAGGCATTCGAGGCAAGTGTGTGCGTCGTTCTACAATGTTCTACAACGTGCATCGTTCTACAATCTTACTGGTATAGTCGAAATATCCACGCTAACACGAAATAAAAAAGACAAAAAACCATTACATCGCTTGCATGGTCAATTCCTAACATTCGTTGCGATGTTCATGAACAGAGGATGATAGGAAACGGAACTAACATTTATTGTAATAGATTTTTGGTTTGCGTGTAGCAACAATAGGCATATACGGCACGTAGTTCGGCTTTACAGCTGCACAATAAAATATAGCGCACATTTTATTGTACATCAGTTTACAGAAGAATCTATTGTACAGCAGTTTGATGCAGAATCGATTGTAGCTCTTTCCTTATCAACTCGCTTAGGGTGTACCATATGCTTAGGGTGATACGAAAATTGATATTTCAACAATTCCCTCCATTAGCTTGGGGAGAAAATAGAATATTGGGACATTCTACTGATCCACATGATGAGCATTAATTTGGATCTCACTACCAGAAAGGATTGCATCACGCATCATTCGGCGCCGGTGGTGTAGTGGTAAGCGGGACTGCTTTCTCACCCCAATGGGCCTGGGCAGTGACGTGCTTGAACGCGTTCATACTTTGTTTAGAATCTATAAACCGAACCGAAAAGCTGACAGTTGTACTGTTGCACACTCTCCATTCGTTTCTCATGTTGCGGACGTAGCCGAACTATGCATTATACAAATGCAAACGGACCAAGCAAATGGGCGAAACGATCGCTTCGTGTGTACGTAGAAAACGCTTAGTGTAGGTTTTTTCGTATCCAAAACTTTTAAACGGTGCGTGCAACTTTTCGAACGGGGTAGATGTTAGATATTTTCGCAATCATTCTCATCTCCAGAGTCGACTCCAGTGCTCCAGATCATTTGTTGTGTCCTCTTACATTTCTAATATTCGCCCTTATTCTCGTTTTCGTTCCAATCGTATTTTTCATACAAAATATTTTTGTTTTGTATGGAAATACGGTTCGATTGAAAATGAGAATAATACCATACGGGTAACTCTAAGACTAGAAGGTCCCAAAATAACGTGCTCAACTTTTTGGCTCAGCTCTGGTACTCTCTTCGGTCCCAAGCTAATCGATTCACCCCTCGAAACATAGGAAAAACCAATAACCCCTCATTTTATCTGTCAAACTTTCATAGCGAATCAAAACAAACATTGCGCAGTACTAGAATTTCGACTAGAATGGGGTACGTTAATCGTTTGCTTGGGACCAATAGGCTAGTCAAGTAGTGAGCCAATTTAAATCGTTAAAAAGACTGATTTGAAAAGTTGAGCCTGGTTCAACTTTTTTCAATTCAAGTGATTTGATCAAGTCAGTTGAATGGTATGGTTTACACGTTCAATTCGCGTTCAAGTCAGTTGAATTCAACTGACTCGATCAATTGACTTGCCCTATCTAAACCCAGCTTTAGAGTTACCTCTATGATAATACCCCGTTCAATGTCTTGCAATGAGCACTCATAAGACAGCCTATATTACGTGATATAGGCTGTAATGTGAACGGGGTATAAGGGGGATTGCCTGTACCGTCTTATGAGAAAATCTGCCTTCACGTAATTCACCCGTTATCTGTGGTGACCTACGTGGTGACAGAGTACAGTTGCTCGATTTCCAGATCAAATCGTGACAAAAGTTTGAATACTTCGTCACGAATGTTTTCCGCGGTTTTAGTTACCTTCATATCAATTAAACCGAGGGTCCTTACCACCATTGATCTTTTTCAGGTACTGTGTGTTCGCAACTAGGATGCTTCGTCCCTTTCTGACGCTGAATCCAGCTTCAAGCACACAAACTTTTCTTTCAAATCCTTCGTGATTTGATCTTGGAACCTTTTAGCGACCTCTCCAATTCTTCCACGAATATTATTCCCGGTAACGGGGTTCACCTTCAGAGCTCCTTCGATTTTTGTCATAATGTCATAAATTACTGGTTTTTCGAAGACTAAACACCTTCTGTCACCATTTTTATGCAGGAGATCATGTAGAAGTTGTAGTTCATGGGCATACCAACTCTCGGCATCTTTTTCTTTTCCCGCTTCATAATCAGGGTCAAGACCAAATTCTGATAACTTTTCCGGGTGCAGGTCTTTGGGATGTCGTTCTAGATTGCTTTTTGATGTCGTTTTCAACATCCTGCTGCATAATTTACATTCCGATGGTGGCGTTTCTAAGCTTTTGGACTGGTTTAAAATCTTGCTGACGTCTTCCTTTGTTAATTACCGTTTAGGCGAAGCAATTGTGAGGCCGCTGGTGCTGAAATTGTTCTTAAAATAATTCATAATTCATAGCTTAAAATCATACACACCTTACCTACACGGGAGCTCAGACAATGTTGACAGTATTTGTTTTGTTAATTTATTTTATCCGCGCTAGACTCAGAGACGCGGATGGCGGGGACATTTTTTAACTAACATCGTATTCTGTTTCAGAACAGTTTTAGATATAGTTATTTCTTCAACATCCTTATACATGTAATATTACCATCATGCTAATATTGTTTTAGTTTTTAAGCAGATTTTAAGCTTAAATTTTTCTGGCAGTACATCAACGCCGTTCATTAAAATGGCACGCACCGTGCGTAAGTTTTGACTACGGAAAAACCTACACGAAGCGTTTTCTACGTAGGCACGAAGCGTTCGTTTCACCCATTCGCTCGGTTCGTTTGCACTCGTTCAACGCATAGTTCGGTTACGTTCGCAACACGAGAACCGAACGGAAGGTGTGCAACTGTTATCTTTCGGTTAGGTTTATTGTGGTTGAACGAATAGAAAGTGCAACACAATCCAACGCAGGGTGCTCGTTCGTTGCTCGCTTTCGTTCCAGGTGATATCACTGGGTCTGGGTTCAATCCCAGCCGAGGTCGGTGGGATTTTTATGAGGCATAAATGGTCACGTCTTCCTTTGGAAGGGAAGTAAAGCCCTTGGTCCCGGCCCACGTGTGTTGAATGGGTGCGATATCGTACGCAGGTGTGCAAAAGCTGCCTTCCTGCACATTCGATTGCCGTCAATCGATGGCAATCGATGTCCGTCGGTGATTGGCACTAGATTGCAGAACAGAGAACGATGTAAACTAAAGGAATGAAGATGCATCACGCATCAACACTCAACGCCATATCGGTCAAGGGACTAATGGCTTTCATTCAACGCCGAGTTACAATTCTACAAACTAGTGATCAGCGATGGAAATCAAACGAGCATGATTAGATTTCCACTTCATCGTCAACAGAGTTACTCGCAAACTGTACGCTTTACGACTAACAGTTAATCATCACCCGTCATGATCAAACGTTGCTACAAAAGCAACCCACAGAAAATCAATCATCGAGGGATTGAGTCCTGCTCAGAAAAGGAAGTTACCTTTTTCGCTCACTACGTACACAAATCGCAACTCGTGTGTGTTTCACATGACGAGAGTGAGGTGTGAGAGTGAGTGTTCTTTTTGTATTTTGCTGCGTTTGTTGTTCAATAGCAGTGTGGGCTTGAAGATGCAGGGCACGGTTGCTAGCAGGCTGCAAGCAATAAGAAAAAATATATATAAGCGAATTCCCCGTCAATTCGGGGTTTCGTGAGTCGCGCGCGATGTGCGGTATAAGAGGTGAGGAGAAAGGAAACTAGTGGACTCTTTCATTCTGACGGTGTTCTTATGCAACAGCAGACGTGACGTCACGTCTGTTCCTGCGTAAGAAGACGCGAGAACGAAAGAGTCCACTAGTTTCCTTTCTCCTCACCTCTTATACCGCACATCGAGTCGCGCGCACTGGCGCACTGCCGTATACAGACTATAGACTTAAAGCGAGATTCGCATGATAAGAATTCTGCATTTCCACTTGGGAGTTGGAAAATCAGTCGCGTTTTTCTGAATTAATACGATAACCTAACGTTGCACCTAGTGCGCTGTGTTCTCCGCTACACATTGCCTTATGCGCGACGACTACCGTGATAGTGTGCCAAAAATGTGGCCGAATTGAGGCCTTTTGATAGCCGGGTAGTCGGTCCACTGGTTCCGGTACTAGCCCGGAACGTTTCCCGGTGCACATTTTAACGAGCAAAATGCGCGATATGAAAGGTGATTTTTTTCAGAGTTGTCCAATCCAAATCTCAATAAATTACCGTGATAGTGTGCCAAAAATGTGGCCAAATTGAGGCCAAAAAGACCTTAAAGCACTAGGACGGTTAAACTAGCAAAATGCGCCGAAGCTATATCAAAATTGAAGGCTTTTTAAAGCCAGGGAAATTATTGCTTTACTTACCTAAGGATCGGCTTACGAGATTTAAATCCTTATAAAATTGCACGCTGACCCCCAGCACACTTTTGGTCATTTTCGTTGTGCAATCGAATTTTAGCGAAAGTAGTTGCAGTTTGACTTCATTCTTGATAATTTCGATTATTGCATTACTTGTATCGCCGATCGTTTTTGCGATGTTGTGACGATTGACGACAATTTTGAAGGCATCGAGAATGGGGTCAATTATGTCGCGGATCCCTTCCCACTCCATACTGGAGAATGGGCAATTATGCAGGGTACATAGTTTCACCAACCCTCCCATCACATTCTGACGATTTACGCGTACCGGAATTGACTCCTCTTGCGGCCCGGAACACTTCACTCTTTTTTTGAGCAACAGATTTTGCACTTCTTCGTCGGCAATTCGCTTGCCCACATTAAGCACGTTATATTCGATCGGATGTTGGTCGCGAATATGTCGACTGCAGTTAGAAATTTGTATCGATTTCGGTCGATAACTGCAGCCTTCACCCACTGTGCACCGGTATTCCTTATTATCGAAAACAAATAACTGTCGAATTGTTTCGGATACATTGGGTTTATCATTTTTCTTCTTCTGCGGGGTTTCTTTGGATGCCACTGGCGGATCACGCTCCATCTCACTGAATTTCTCTACTTTACCACTTATCACCAAACTCGACCGCGAAAAACGTTCCGCAATACACTCCCGAGAAAACCGAATTTCACTACGCAAGCACTTTTGCCTCCGATCGCCAGATCTATCCGGCTTGACGATGACTATGCTACTGTACAGCAGTTCCTTTTCACACCACAGTAGGACGTAGAGAAGGCAAAACGGAATGCTAAAAAAAATCATGATCATCATGCCAATGACCATGATTTGAATACAGTTGCTCGTCCACTGTACATAATCCGAACAATCTTTTGTCCTAAACTGTACACATCGAGAACAACAGTTGGTAGCTTGCATTGACGACAAGCATTGCATGGTATGCGAAACGAATCGTGAGTGCGCCTGTCAATGATTTGCTTTCGTCGTACTCTCTTGAGATCTCTGTTACTCACGGCTCTCAGTATTCCCTGTGTATTATTGCTTAGGATTAGGAAAGAATCGCTTGCTGTGGGAGTAGCAAAGAATCGCACAGTGGGTTTATACGTGTTCATTGATCGCTAGAAGCGATTTTTTTCCATCGCTGCTAGTGATGCACCGAATAATGCTATTCGGCATTTCGAGTCATTGAATAATTAAGTAAGCATTTCCATGGAAATATTGGATGTGAGATCTTAGGGAGTTATATTAAATATTTATAAGTCCTGCAACAGGAAGAGAGAGGGGATTTGAAAGTTTCAAAACCCTATCTACGGTTCGAACACGGCGAATGAGAACGACTCAAATTTGAGTTTAGTTCACTCATAATCGCTAAAAGTGCAGGAACTCAGCGATTAGTAAAATTTGTCCCATGGTTTCCTGTGGAAAACCTAAAAAATCTGCCAGAAAATGAGGAAATTGACGAAAATTTTATTCAGTCTCGGAATAGTACCAATAGACTGAGTGAATCCAATCTTGACTTTTCTCAAATTCGGGAATTTTTCCCTGGAAAATTCTGGAAAAACCTAGGAAAACATGAGGCAAATTAACTCATCGCTGAGTTCCTGCACTTTTGGCGATTATGAGTGAACTAAACTCAAATTTGAGTTGTTCTCATTGGCCGTGTACCTCATTCAAAGTTAACAACACTGGGTGAAAATCGATGAACGTTGGTGGTTGGCACTTGGGGAAGCTAAATTTGAATAAAGAAATGGATAATATAGAAAAAAAAGTAGTGTTCGTGATTCTATAACCAAACTTGACTTACCTGCACGTATTACCGTAATCTGAAACAAAAAAGTATACTTTCATGCGCTCGTTATCAGCTGGTCTTTGTTGTCGATAGTTAAAAAAGGACTGTCTGACTGGAGGTTAAATTCCCTTAGATTTCCAGTTTTGTATAGCAAGTTGTCCCTCTGTTTCTATAACATATATTACCTCTTCAGTCTGATTAGTACTTTAAACATTCGAGCATTTTTACATACTTCACTTGATGCTCATGATCCGAATAAGAAAAATATGCTATACTATTTGGAAAGTTTCTTCTTTTCTGTTATAATAGCAGCGTTTTCCCATACAATCACCATCAATTGCAACACTAATTTTAATCGGTGTCCTCCCTTTTTTGCCATTCCATTGATCCATTTCCAACAGCCACACTGATTCAATGAATCAATTATCGGAAATCGATTGTTCCCTCGGGGGAGAATAAAAATCCAAAGGAAAACCCCTCCCTCTACGTAGCAACCTGCCAACTGTCATCAAAGCAAGAAGTGGAAAAAGGAACCTACCAAGTGAAGCGTGATAAAGCAAGGGAAAAATGATCCAAATTACCTCAATTGATTCGTGCGACGTTTTGTTGCTGTGCCAAGGAAACGGTTGAGGTAAAGAACAACTTTTACCTTTTTCCGCTTCTTCCGAGCTCAAATTGGTGCCCTTTTGATTCAATTATGTGTGGTGTGGCCAGGGATGTATGGAAACATTTTTTGAGAAAATTACGTATTATTTGGAGAACCGGCTTCACCCATGGCGGATGTCGAAAGCAGCCATTTTGTTGGCACTACGTCGTCAAGTAGCTATTCGATTTGATAGCAGCTTCTTCGCATCATGTCGACCCGTAAAGACAGGAAACGGGCCATTTTCTCTCGAGACTCAGCATATGGTCCAAAGGTAAGATGAAACTTGTGCTGATTACCAACCCGAGGAAATTGTCGTTCGGAAAATTACCACCGTTTGACTCGGTCCTGGGAGAGAAGGAAAACCAACGGGGGGCGCAGAATAGGTTGCGTCTTTATAAAAGTCGGCACCAGGGCGAAGACAAATTATATACAATTTGAATTTGCTCCTTCGAGAAAGAGAGATGCTTCCTCTCTGGTGCGAAGACGGATAATTTCATCCGACGACCTATTCGGGATTTTTCGAGTGAAAGTAATTCTGCTCTGATTTAGGATTTCCATCACTCCGGTGTTGCCGGTTTACAGTTGGTATCTAATTAAAGTGCAATTTGGATGCCTAAGTTTACTTAAGCATCTTTGGCTAAATATTTACAACGCGGAATAATTTTATTAATATTGCCCAAATGGCCTGGCCCGTGGGGCTATTTATTCGATGTCCGTCTGGCAGATGAAGCATCTACTTTCTACCATCCAACTGAGTTCGCTTGCTAGTGTGTCATAGTAGGAGAAGGAGGTGAATCTAAAGAGGGAAAAGTCCATCATCATAATTTAGTTCACTTACAACAACGAGCGGCGGCAGTGGATTTGCGCTTTACAGGAGGTGGACAGGGGGGATGTTTGTGTTTCGAATTCCATTGGCGCAAGAACATGGTTTCGGCGATGGTAGTAGGCAAGATGGTCACTTTCTGCAGTGCAGCTGAGCAGTGGAGTAAAACTGGGAGGAATTGGAGGATTAGTTTTTTAGCTTAAAATAAGTGCTGTCTGTTTTCGTAAATAATGGATGCTTCCACTCGAGTCGTTTCGAAACGGAATGATCTTCAAATGGTTAAATGAACCGGAAGGTCATGCTTTGAAAGTGAACTTATTTTAGAGGCTAAAGAGGGGTAGGAAAGATTTGCTAGGGAAAATATAAACCTTGGAATGGTGATTGTAAGGTACGGCGGTACGTAATCAAAAGTAATGATATCACTGGCTCTTGTTTGACAGCAACGCAGCGAAAATATAATTAAAAGCATCGCCGATTTGAACAGTTGAATAGTTATCCAAGCACTTCTACATCAACTTTTCAAATGGGCAAAACTGCTCTTGTAAACACAATTGTTTAAACTGTAGATCTGATCCTCATCGATTCTTGATGGGTGAAACGACACTCCTTCGACTGTTCTTATCCATACTGTATCCAGCTTTTATCTCAGTCTCATTGCTCAGGTGCATGATGAGCAAGGCTGTGGAAGAAGACGAAGAACAAATCTCTGATATGTAGGGAAACGAGCCATCTAAGTCAACATCATGAATACTAAAAGCCGATTCCTTTTAATTGTAAATCCTGTGAAATGTCTAGTGCCAAATTCAATTCGATTGCAACTGCGGTCGGTTGTTCTTCCCAGTGTTCATCACGCGCTCCACCGCAAGTGGTTGAAAAGTCCATGTTGACGCTCTTAATTAATAGTACCATGGAGATTGCATTTAGAGTAATGACATCTTCAGCAAAGTTGATGAGTATGACATGCTTCATCTTTTGAAGGCATGAGTTTTGTGATTTATCCCCCTAAAAGTGAAATGAAAAATTAATAAATGGTTGACGTCTTGAGCAAAGTTGTAGCAAAAATGGTTACAAACAACTTTGTTGAAGCAATAAAAGTCGTAAATTTCACTCAAATCGAGATAGAGAGCGTTGTTTGAGGACGGATCCCCCAAAAATACGTTCATCAGAACACATATATTCTTTAATTTTAGGTCTTCACTATATTCAATAAAGTTGATTGGTATACTAAAAACACATCTTTCTAGAACGTACTATACCTGCATCATTTTAATAAGATGAGTTATTGATAAAAAAAATTCTATTCTCCTCAAATTTTGGACTTGCGTATCTTTCTTAGGTGCAAGAAGGTGCAGATTAGGTCAAATGCATCTAAAACTACATTAAAAGAGCTTTCAAATGGTGGTAAACTTGTCCATCTGCTGGAGAATTGTGATCAAAACAAGTATCCTTATCTATAATATGTTTTATGATATAACCAGTATTAAAAAGATAATCAACTTCAATAAATCCACATATTTTCTTAATTAAATTATTTTTGTTCGATTGGTTTTTGCATTTTAGCTGTCAATATTTTGAATTGTATTCAATTATCATCATTATTATCATAATCATAGCCATTAATAGCATCATTATCGTTTCCTTCAGCTTCTTCTGCTAGCAGCTGTTTAGCATCGCTCGACAATGGCTTCTCGAGATTTTATCAAGTTATGCTAGTAATCAATTTCGTTTTTATGGCTTTCTCAGTCTAGGGTAATTCAAACAGTGCAATGCAAAACTAACTGTTTGAATTACCCTAGACTGAGAAAGCCATAAAAACGAAATCTCCATAAAACCAGTCGAACAACCAAATCAAACTAGTAATCAATGGATCTGATGATACTAGGAGCCAGTTCAATAGATCACGATTTGTAAGCGATCCGGATTGAATTAATGGTATCTATTAAATAAAAGTTTCATTATTTATTCGTTGTTAAGGCTGTACTCAAAAAAAAAATGCACCAGACAAAATTGTTCACCAAAAATTTATTTTAAGTCGAATTTTCTTGAAACTTTCAGGGAATGAACTATTACATATGGATTATGTTTCGGCATAATTACTTTATTCAATTTCCTTTCCATCGCTGAAAACCCGCACCTTTCCCTTAAGACCCCTCATTACATTTTGTGCAATGGTGGAGCCGACCTTTTTGGTCACTTTCATCCATTCTTTCTTCAAATCAGCTCGTTCTTAAACACCTTGGACGATTTTCGAACTTTGGCCTTCATTATGGCCCAAAATCTTTCCACCGGACGTATCACTGGTGAATTTGGGGGGTTGGTGGTTTTTGGTACAAACACAACGTTATTGTCTCTGTACCAATCCAACGTCGATCTCTCGTAATGGCATGATGCCAGGTCCGGCCAACATAATGCCTCGCCTCCGTGGGATCGCAGGAAGGGCAACAGACGCTTCTGGAGGCACTCGGTGCGGTAAATTTCGCTGTTCATGGTACCCACTGTGATGTACGGTTTACTCAGTTTACCGCATTGGCATATAGCCTGCCAGAGCAAGTATTTTTTGGCGAATTTGTCACATGTAAACAATTCACTCCAAACTAGTTATACCCAGATTTTCATTAATTTTTACCCACGGATAAAAAAGTTACACACGGATAAAAATGGTGCATTTTTTTCGAGTACAAGCCTTATTTTGGTTAAATACATGTTCCTCTTCCAATCCTTGTTCGTTGCCTCCTGTGTTTCCTCAGAAAACTGACCGATTGGAACAAGGAAATGTTTAATCAGGGCTGATCCATGTATCAATACTTTATGAATACTAGCTGGCAAGTAATACCACGGGTACAAGGAGACCAGTAGATGTGCAGTTTTAATACAATAATTGTCAAATGCGGAAGTGTTTATCTTACATCCGGATGCCATTACCTGCAGTATTGATGCACAACGATGGAGAGCAGTACGATTCGTAATATCGACTACTTTCTCCATGTTCGAAAAAAATCTGCGAGCGACGTCTTTTCCGCGAGCTAGCCAATCATTTAATTCAAATCGATACGCCACATGCAGAAAATATTCAAAAAACCGTATCCACGCATGAAGTGTGGATAAACCGAATTGGTAAGTCGTTTCATCTACTAAACGTTCAAGAACTTCCGGCATAAGCAACATCCGGCATCATATACACATTTATGGGATTACACTGGAGTACCTTTTCATCAACGCAGTTGAATTTAGATGATCGGCCTCCACTCGTTTTTGACAAGAGACAAGAGATCACGCCTATCAATTTCAACTTAAATTGAATAAAAAAAAGGATCATTAGCACTTGTCGTGATCTAACGATGAATTGAAAAATTTAAAAGAAAATAAGCCCTACCAGATAATGCCATTTTACTTCAAAGTCCTGCTCCTCGTAGCTTCCTCTGCCGTCCGGTTTCTTTGGCAGAATTAGTCTCTCTCTCCTTCGCTTGACTTCCGCAGTTCTTCTATCTCACATTCTCTCATATAGGTACTTTCACAATTGCTTCACAGTGATGAGCAGTAAGCACTATGGAAAAACACTTATCGACTCACAAGTTTAACTGAATTTGACAGATTTTTTCGTTCTTGATGCTTCAGTCTTGCCTTCTGGAAAACGTTTGAAACGAAAATGTGCACTTCTTGCATTTTATAAGCTTTGAGAAGTGGGAAGTTTGTTTAAGGAGCCGGTTACTATGGAAACGAATTGATTACGCGGTATGTTGTTGACATGACTTCTATAAAGCCTATCAACGGGTGTTTGTTTTGATCACAACTCTCCAGCAGACGGTCGTGGACGGACAAGTTTACCACCATTTAAAAGCTATTTTCCTCATATGTTGGACTTGTGTATCTTTCTTAGGTGCAAGAAGGTGCAGATGAGGTCGAATGCATCTAAAACTACATTAAAAGAGTTTTAGATGCATTCGACCTCCAAGTCCAAAATATGAGGAAATTGGAATAGAATTTATCAATAACTCATCTTATTAAAATGATGCAGGTATAGTATGTTCCAGAATAATGTGTATTTTAGTATACCAATCAACTTTGTTGAACATAGCGAAGACCTAAAATTAAAGAAAGTATGTGTTTTGATGAAAAACGTGTTTTTGGGGGGTCCATCCTCAAACAATGCTCTTTATCTCGATTTGAGTGAAATTTACGACTTTTATGTCTTCAAGTTGTTTGTAACCATTTTTGCTACAACTTTGCTGAAGACGTCAACCATTTATCTCGACATTGTGAAAAAATATTTTTTATTTCATTTCACTTTTAGGGTGATTAGTCACAAAACCCATACCCTTAAAGGATGAAGCATGTCATACTCATCAACTTTGCTCAAGACGTCATTACTCTAAATGTAATCTCCATGGTGCTATTAATTATGAGCGTCAAAATGGACTTTTCAACCACTGTGACCGCACAGCCAATAGCAGCTATTGTTTCGGTGTGCTTTGTTTGCAGCTCCTGCAGCTCGGTCGGTGCCTATCGTGACGCTGTTGAAAAAATAAGAATAGTGGAAGTGAAGAACACAATTGGATATGTCTTTCTCAATGTCACTATGGGCCAGGAATGCAATCTAGCGGGATATAATTAATAGCTCCGAAACGAAACATTTCCGTCACTTGATGTCTTCTACGGAGCGTCTATTGGCATAAAAAGATTCAATCAACTCTAGCTTACTCTCTATGAAAGGTACCATCGAGGAAGGTCAATTTTTTACAGTGCATACGACTCTTAGGATGGCGTATTCTTTTTTTCATACCCTACAATACAAACCTTGATACATCACTTTTGACGAAGAGTGTTCACTCGGCTGTCGACAGAAGCAGACCACTCTCAATGTGTGTCACGCTATCGTCTGTTTATTCGGCAGCAACCATTGTGTGGTCCGCCTCCATTGCTGAAACGATAATGATCAACAATAGCACAAGATTTGCTGACGTTTGGATTTTGTATGATTTTTCCATAGATTCCATCCGATTACGGTTGTGCAGGTGGAGTTCTTGTAGTTTTTCCATAGTTACATTTGTTTCGAAAAAGGTCTTTTCGATGGTTAGACCATCTGGTGGTATTATGAGTGGTGTTTGTTTGTTGTATTTCTCTTGACTAAAGGGTGTCCACGATGAAATTGCCACACTATGAAATTGCTCTAACTTTTTAACCGTTGGGTAGAATTTAATGAAAATTTGGGTGGATTTAGTTCATAGTGCATTATTTACATCCTGCAAGTTTTAAAGTCCTGTGATCAAAACTCGCGGAAATGGAGTCGAAAGAACAGCTCGTGCGTGATAAAATCTTGCGCATTCATCACGAGAACAAGGATCTCTCGCATCGTTCCATCGCTAAAACGTTGGGAATCGTGAATTCCACGGTGTCGCGAGTGATTAAGCGGTTTGAGGAACGGTTGACCACCGATCGGAAGCCCAGAAGTGAAGGAAAAAGTATTCCGTACAACACCAAAAATCACAACCGCGTAGTTGGGGCCTTCAACCGAAATCCGAACGCCTCCGTTAGGGATGTGGCTAAGAAGCTGCACCTAAGCCGAAGTTTTGTCCAGAAGGCCAAAACTAAGGCTGGGCTTCGAACGTTCAAGGTACAAAAGACCCCTAATCGCGACGAGAAGCAGAACAAGTCCGCCAAAACCCGTGCCAGGAAGTTGTACCTCAACATGCTGACGAAAGTTGAATGCTGCATCATGGACGACGAAACATATGTGAAGGCCGACTTCAAACAGATCCCCGGCAACCTGTTTTTCACGGCCAAGGATAAGTTCAGCGTTCCGGAGCATGTCCGCACTCAGAAGATGTCCAAATTTGCGAAGAAATTCCTGGTTTGGCAAGCCATCTGCACGTGCGGGAAGCGGAGTGCACCTTTCGTGACCCAGGACACGATGAACGGACAGGTGTACATAAAAGAGTGCCTCCAGAAGCAGCTGCTTCCTCTCCTGAAGGCCCACAACGTCCCAACAATCTTCTGGCCGGATTTGACCTCATGCCACTACTCCAAGGACGTGCTGAAGTGGTATGCGGACAATAAGGTCAATTTCGTGCCGAAAATGCTCAACCCTCCCAACACTCCGGAGCTCCGCCCCACCGAGAAGTACTGGGCGATTATGAAGCAGCACCTTCTTAAACGACCTAAGGTAGTGAAGACAGTCGAGGAACTGAAGAAAGTATGGGTTTACATGCAAAAAACGGTTGATTCACAGGTTGTGCAGATTCTTATGGCCGGGGTTAAGGCCAAGGTGCGGGCATTTGCGTACGGACTGTAAATAAAATACGAGTAAAATGTTAAAATGAAGTTTAATAGTTATTTCTCAATCCCTGAAAATTTGATGGCAATCGGATGAAAACTCGAATTTTGCGAATCAATTTTGTGTGTGGCAATTTCATCGTGGACACCCTTTACTGTACCTTGTACCATTAATGGTTACTGAGCAATTCGAGAAATATATGAGGTAGGTCCAGTTAATACTCTGTCAGAAAGTTTGCAATCTGTTTGTACGATCACTGATTTGACATTTTCGAGTATTATATGATAATCCGTTAAGCGTTTGACATCATCAGAGTAATTTGTAAAAATACATTTGCCGGAGAAACTCCTAATCCTTGGGAGTAACAGCCATCTTTTGAGACATCCATAAGGTCGTTCCGATCGCACAAGTTGTTCTGCTTTACAAGTTGACATTGGCCGTTGAGAAGATAGGTGGTTTTGCTGCTCACTATTGCTGTCCTGGTTTGAAGTTTTAAAGATGTGTTGTTGATAGGAAGCGGCTCCAACAGCAACTCGTTAAACAGTTCCGATTCTACTAATGGGATTAGGATCACAAAGTATAATTTGGAGTTTTTGAAAAGTACCCTAATACTAAGGAATTCATACGCCTGTTCTGAATTAAGAAGAGTGATATTTTGGTTTTCTAACTGACAGACAATAAACTTCAATTCTTCTGGTTCCAAGAAATTTCTCGATATTGTGTTAACTCTAGCTAACTGGATTGTTTTAAAAATAGTGTCTAGGTGGTAACGAATTTGGTCTAAGTGAAACGATATTTTCAATATCTTGGTGAATGCCGTGAAATTCTGATTATTGTTTCTTGAATCTAATGTTATTTTTCTACCTGAAATTATCTGTTTTGCTATTTTGTTCTGCTGCTCATTTATTGATTGGATGATCCTAATTAGTCTGTTTTGTAGTTTTTCATTTATTGTAGCCTGTAAATTATTTTCTTTGATTAGTTCCTGGTTATCTGCTTTAAGATAGTCAATTTCTAAAAAAAAATCTCTCTAAATAATCCTGGTCTAAATTGCCTGTTACTAGTTTGATAGTTGAGCCCAAAAAATTAAAAGCTCCTCTTTTGTTTTGGAAAAAAAAAAACTTTCGTAAAGATTCAAGATTCCGTTGAACTTAATGAACAGCATTTGAGAGATATCTTTAAAGTTCAAAATGATTCTAGTCCAGTGATTACCGTCTGTAATCGGTTCAGTAGAGGTTGGTATTGGTCTAAATCAACTTCATGATATACATGATAGTGTCCATTTTTGATTAGAGAAGATTTTGTCCGTATAGTCAAGAGTCCTGGGTTTGTCGATAAGTCCTGTATTTGAATTGTCTGTCCATAGTCCAATATGATAAAGAAATATTAAGACTTTAAAGTCCATCTGTAATAAAAAATGGTAGCATTAGTTTTGGTCAATTCTTTTTATATTATTTTTATGCAGCCTACGATTCGAGTCATCGACAAAGCTTTTTGTTCTGTCTTAACTTGAACCGTTCAGTACCGTTTTTTGGTCTTATTTCGAATCCCTTGCACCTTATGTAGCACTGTCTGATTCGGTTCCAATCTGGGCTCTTCCTCTGACGATTACGTTGTTCAAGCATACCTTTTTGCGTTTTGTTCAGTGCGAGGAGAACGTCATCGTAAAATTTATCTCTTTTTGATATAATTTCTTGGGCATCTAAAGGTCTTTCATCTCCATCTTTAATTCCCAAAAAGATCTCTCGAGGTTTCGAATTAGTTACCGAATGTATTGTTTCGTTAAACAGGGTGCATGAGACTCTGTATAATTCCTTATTTGTTAATGCTTCATATTTGTATTTATTACATCGATAAATCTCAGCCAATGTACTGTGGAATCTCTCTACTATTCCGTTTGTTTCGCTGTGATTTGCCGGTGTAAAATATACTTGAATACCAAGATCGTCAAGGAGTCCTCTAATTTCCACGAATTTTATCGCCGGTTCGTTATCACAAACAATTAGTTGGGGTTTGCCATGAGTACTAAAATTTTTTAATAGGGCTCTCCTCACGCCTTGTATCGATCGTGACTTTATATTTACCAGAAATCCAAATCTAGAGAATTTATCCACTGCGGACAGAAACATAATTGGCTGAGATATGAAAATGTCCATATGAACAATTTCTAGTGGTCTTTTAGGAATCGGTGTCTGTACCAGATTTATTTTATATGGTGATCTCTCATATTTAGATTTGTTGCATTCTTCGCATAGCTTAACATTAAGCCGAATTTTCCTCTTCATGTTAGGAAAATAGTAATTCCTGGATATTTGTTCTAGGTTTTCCTTAATTGCCACCATTGTTTATATAATAAGCATATAATAAGCATAGTTTGCCACCATAAACTTGCCACCGTACGAGGAGCGTTGCCGTCTCCTGGGAATCGAACCATTAGAGGTGAGACGGACGGTCGCTCAAGCTATGTTCGCTGGAAAGCTGCTTACGGGTGACATTGACTGTCCAACACTGCTGGCTCAGCTAAATATGTATGCCCCTGAGAGGCATCTTCGTCAACGCGACTTTCTGTTTTTGGAACCACGGCGCCGAAATTATACACAACACGAGCCAATTCGAGCAATCAGCCGACAATTCAACTACTTCTTTTATATGTTCGGCTTCAATGTATCAGCTGACGTGTTTCGTCATCGGCTACTTGACCTTTTCCGTACCGTTGACCGTAACTATTTAGTTTAAGTTTTATTAATTAAGACAATAATTGTCAGTTGAATCTTTCAATATACAATTAAACAAACAAATGAATCATTTGTTTGAGGAGCAGCATACATTCATTTTTATCTAAATCAAGTTTTGTGTGGTTTTTGGATATGCTTAGATAAATACGCCTTTCCTAAGAGTATCAATAAAACAAAAGTAAGGATCTCCTTTACATCAGGGCCTGAACAATTAATTTCTAGCTTACTTTTTAAAAGGATGTACTATTGTTATAAACCATGATTTAAACGTAATTTATAGACATGGACTTTATGACCGTTATAGTGCTGTTGTTAACCTATTTCCCTGTGATTATTGATAATTATTTAAATGAAATCAACAAAAGTCATATAACTCGATACTGAAGAATTTTGCTAGAAGTGAACGTCCGTGCATATTCATTGTTCAAGGGTGAAAGAAACTTACCTAAATTCTGCATTATTGGAGATTTTTATGCAAAACACCGCTCATGGAATAATGCTCAAAGCAATTCCAATGGTAATATTCTGTTTGATGATTGTTCTGCAGGTTATTACACTATTCAATATGTTTAACATGCCAAATGTGGATTTATTTCCTGCACTTCGTGTTCCGTTTCGCGACGGTGCCATTCCTGCGCGGCATTTACACGCGTACCGTGGACTTTTCTCAATTCGATTTCGACTAGAGTCGGAATGAAAACACGGTAGGTACTTTTTAGAGTATCTGGTACTCAAACCGGAGAAGACCAGTTGAGCCAGACTCTGTGATAGACTGAGCTTTATTAATTTGGTAATTTTGGTTTATAAACACTTTTCGTATAGAATTCATGAAGGAGACAACTGGAGCGACAATTGAAGTTTATATTGCTTAATCAGCAATATCGATTATTAAGTGCGCCCGGGCAGCTCGTCATTTGGGACGACAGGTACAAAATACAAAAGGCACCCGAAATTGCATGGTTGCAGTTTTGAGGTGATACATTGACTCTGCTGCCTGAACGGTTGGATGTTTGTTTTTGGTATGAAATTTAGGGATGCCTACTTAGACACATTACACCAACATGCTTTTCTTCAGCAAGAAATCCGTCAACTATTGTTTGGTCTTAACTGATACATGTCAACTTTGTAGCCAATCGGTTACCCATGCTGACTTTGGTTCTGATCACCTTCCCGTAACTTTTGAAATATCCCAAGATATAATTTCTAATCCCAACAACTCTTCTTTCAATTACCTTAGAGCCGATTGGGAGCAATATCTAACATGTATGGAATATAACTTTTATTTAAATGTTGCATTGCATACCAAAGATGATGCTAATTATGCTCTGACTACTTTTATGACTCTTCTATAGAGCTGTTTCAGTACCAAAATGTGAGGTTCAACTCGATTCAACTATAAAAGATGACGATCTTCAGCTCTTGATTCGTCTGAAAAATGTTCGTAGAAGGCAATCTCAAACAACACGCGATCCTGTCATCCCAAGTAACATTTTAAGTTTTATGAAATACTACAAAGCTACTATAAAACATCATTCATAAAACCCTGGTCAAGATTGCTTTGCCATTGATGCATCCACCAAATCCTCATTGATGCTAGAATCTGTCTAGTTGGCCCACCCTGGAAAAGGTTCTGAAGGGTATATTTTCGAAGCTTTTCAAGATTGATTTACTGCAAAATGGTTGGACGATAAACGCATTGAGGTCCATATCAAAATCGTATTTAAGCTGCAATAAAATCTATTTCTTTTTTTCTTTCTTCTTTTTCTTTATTTAACGTCGGTCTCTGTTCCGCACACCGACGGACATCGATTGCCATCCATTGACGGCAACCGAATGTGCAGGAAAACAGCTTCCACACCTGCGTAGGATATCGCACCCATTCACAACATACATGGGCCGGGACCAACGGCTTTACTTCCCTTCCGAAGCTATTTGGCAACAATTAAAACCATTATCCGAGCCATTTACCCTAGCTGCTTGCTAAGTTCACTAGAAAAAAACAGCAATCAATAAATACCAGCCGATCTTATCAAAATAATTAAAATAAAAACTGATCGTATAAAAATCCTGCCGAATTTCTAAAATTATAAAATAGTTCTCATGAAGTGGCCTAGTTTAGGTGCCATATAAAATTTGATGTGAAATATATCGATTTTACTAATTATTTAACATTAAGAAAAAAAAAATATATTCTTCAGATCGATCATTAAGCTTTGTTGAGATTTTTATTTTTCATGATTTTTGCATTCTTAATATTTTCTCATTGCTAAAATAAGTAAACTAAAGTTATATCTAAAACCAACGCTTCCACGGTTACAATGATTCTTTAATTACTGGGGCAGCTTAATTTAAAAAATGTACATATTGTTAAAATATATGTATATATATATATTGTTAGTAAATGTTTAAACATAAAATATTTGTATATACTCCATGTTATGTGTTTGAGTGTCAAATATTGAGTGTTTAATAGCCTAAGGTTGGTATTGTCTCTCGGCATTGTGAATATTTATTCAGTACAGGTCGGACTCGATTATCCGGATTATCATTTTTTTTTCACTCCGGATAATCAAATCCTCCGGATAATCGAATCACAAAAAAAAATTCCAATCTGCCCCTCCTCTTAGCTGCATCCAATATTGTTAAAATAATCATGTTGTATATTATAATACTAAATTATTTCAAATGTCTGCATTAAAACTAAAAACAAAACGCAAAAAAATACTCCGGATAATCGAGCCTAAAATTCCGGATAATCGAGTCTCCGGATAATTGAGTGTCCGGATAATCGAGTCCAACCTGTAATCATATTGTATATTATAATACTTAATTATTTCAAATGTCTGCATAAAAACTAAAAAAAAAAAAATGAAAAAAAAAATTACTCCGGATAATCGAGTCTAAAATTCCGGATAATCAAACCCCGGATAATCGAGTCCGACCTGTAGTATTTAAATTTGTTCCTAGTTTTGTTAATCTGTTTCATTAAATTAATTACCATTCAATATAAAGCGAACAAGCAACGAAATTATCATGCCATAAAAATTTAAATTCAAATTATCATTGGCCGTAATACCAACCTTCTCCAATAAAATTGTTTGTTGCTGCTGTCATCACCACTGACGCTGAGTCAAGAAGGAGCCAACGTACGCGGCTTTTGTGTAGGAGATCCTGTTGATGCGATGCTTTCCCCAAAAAAAATATATAAGGATTCCGGGGACATGGTGATGGTCTCTTTTAATAATAGTTCATCCGGAGGAGTGAAGTTCGCGGCTAGTCATTTTTTACACGTGACTTAGCGTTTCCACGTCAAGTGCTAGTTCAGATCCTTAGGATCGAAATTGTGATCAACTAGCCGCCACGTGGGCCATTCCCGCCATCTCATCAATGTCGACCACCGATTCATCACGGCCGCAACGAGGAGCAAGTGAATGTCCAGAGTGAATAAATGCGCAAGTAAAATGAACCCCTTTTAGCTTATTTTCACCATTCTACAAAATCTCACACTCTTACAGAAAATCCCTCAAATAAAATAAATGTCAGGTCTAACTAAATTAAGCTGTTAATTATTAATTTGTTTGATAATTCACTATGTTTTCTGCTTATTTTCCACTTTGATATATTATCCACTCTGAAATTGAAATATAATCCCTTATAGAACATAACCCAGTGATCGACGATTAGCACAAAAGGTGCAAAAACGTTGCAATTTTTCTAGGTTACCAATTATTAAAACGACCCTAACAATTCTCACAAAAGAGGCCATTGTAAGGCCCACCCCGGACGGTTGCCGTGGCTTGACCAGCAGCTATGGGCGTAGACACAGGTCCTTCTGACCCTTGTGAAAGAGAGAATAGTTTCATATCCAAGTTATATATAGATTGAAAATCGAAGATTGTAAAAAACAAACAAAATAATTGTAACATGGCGGAGGCATAAAAGTTGATTTTCTTGGGCTATTTGTGAAAAAGTTATTTTGCTTTCAAGAAATCCTTATCGCCTATTTCTCTATTTATCGTCAGCAGTCACTCGTTAGCTGGCAACATCAATGGCGTGAAGGGAGCTTGGGACGATGACTACATTCAATTATTCCTAAGGTGTCGAAGTTTGCATGGTTCAAAGGGTTGGACTTGGGTCGAGACTTCATACGCGTGATGTCTCGTCTCATGTCCAATCACTATTGTCTAAACGCTCACTTGTTCCGTGTGGGGTTGGGAGACAGCAATCTCTGTTAATGTGGACAAGGTTACCAGGACGTAGATCACATTATTTGGTTATGTGCTGAGCACCGTGAAGTCAGATCACATTTTTATGATTCCCTTCGGGCTCGAGGTAGACAACCTAATGTTCCAGTTCGCGATAATTTGGCTAGACGCGATCTGGAGTTTATGAAACTCATATATGTTTACTTTAAGGATATTAACCTAAGATTGTAAGTTTGATTAACCTTGTGTTTAGTTTGAATTTTGTACGTGTGGGTTTTTTTTTCAATGTTTGTTTTCAAGATGAATAGAAATAATTTCATGCTGTAGGATTTATTTAATAGTTGTATCGTAAACCACATTTCAAACCTCCTTCTTCCCTTTTCCCATCCAAAAAATTGTAAATCTCCACTAACCTCGAGACAACCGCGAGTACTCGGTCCAGTTCCTTTAACTTTAAATATAAGACAGTAATAATGTATGACGCAAAGGATAACTCGGCTCTGTAAAGTTAATTCGATTGAGCCTGTACAAATAAAGTAACTATAAAAAAAAAATCCTTAACAAATTCATGAGGTTTTGATATGGCTTTTATGAAGAAAACTTGTAGACTGAATAGTTTTTATCTAAAGCCATTTTGCTTGATCCTAACCCGTTCAAATTTATGGCGGCAATGTTGCCTACAAAATGTTAAACGTCAAAGTTTGTTTATCTTTCGATAGTTGCGCTGTGCGATTAAGCGTTCTTCCAGGTGATTCTCTCCCGATGACTTGGAAGCAGTTACTCAGAAATTGTTCACAACATTTTGCATTTCGCACAGCTGTAACCTCGATCATTCCCGAAAAGATTCCCTTCTTCCGGATGGTTGGAGGTGAACCATCAAACGATGCAGGAATGTACGGTTGAATGATTTTTTGACGTAGGACTACGTCTTTGATTTCTATATGGGGGTACACTTTGTGAAAACCGAAAATGGAACATGTAACAAATTAAGAAAGATTTTGATCGTTAATAACTCAGCTGCCCATGGTCCAATTTTAATAATTTTATCACCAATCGATCAGAAATATGACTACGCATCGATAACAATGCTTTCGAATGTTGATTTTCAACAAGAAACTATTGAAAAAGTGGTAAATGTCCAGCATTGTTCAAAAGCGTCGAATTAACTAACAAATCCACCAATTGCCTACATGCATATGCTGCTTCCCCAGCACAGTCGTCAGAGAGTAGTAAGTAGACGAAACAAGTCGAAGTGGCATTCGCCTCCGATCCTCGGGCGCGTGCAAATAGGGAATGCGTAATATTTTGCACACTCATCGCCATATTCAGAACCAAACGCCGTCTGGCTCGCCGTGGTGGTGTCTGACGTATATCCGGTCTGATTTACGAGGTGTGCTGAAGGTGTTCCTGAAAAATGAGATCCGTGATGCTGTCACCTACACTAAACACGCCAAGCGTAAGCGGCCATGGATGTCATCTACGTTTTGAAGTGACAGAGACGCACTGTGTTTGGTTTCGGAGGTTAAATCATCACCAACTTTGGCAACAAAACGGCTCTTTTCAGGGCCACCAAGCTTATTACAGTAAAGAGTAGGAATAGAATTCATCTGCCTGTTTGTCCATATTCAGAACCAACGACCACACAAAATGCTCATGTAATCAAACTGGAAGCAGGGGTACAAATTATTTTGATCATCCTTGATCAACTTTGAATCGCCACGGCCGGATATTTTCGACGGAAGAAGCAACATTCTAGCATCTAATTCGACGAAGACGACAGGAAACATTTGTGAAGCCGAGTTATTTACGAAAGAGAGTGTCGATGAAGAGAATCGATCAATGTAGATAGGACCTATTGAGTGTTTTCCGTACTGAGCTCCAATGCTACCGACGCCAGGGAGGCAGCTCCCACACCTGGACCCTACACATCGACCCATC
This sequence comes from Ochlerotatus camptorhynchus, assembly GCF_037179485.1. NCBI lineage: Eukaryota > Metazoa > Arthropoda > Insecta > Diptera > Culicidae > Ochlerotatus > Ochlerotatus camptorhynchus. The sequence continues at coordinate 356,745 of NW_027040880.1, forward strand.
AACTCATGAACAGGGGACCAACGGCTTTACTTCCCGAAGGAAGGTGGGATCAGATATGTTATGCCTCAGAACATGCCGGTGCGACTGAGATTGAACCCAGCCCTGCTGGGATTAGAGGTAATCACGCTAACCACCGGCGCCGATATCTTTCAAGGTGATATCACGGCGAATGAGAACAACCCAAATTTGAGATTAGTTATCTCAAAAATAAGAAATAAAGTGCAGGAACTCAGCGATGAGTAAATTTGCCTCGTGTTTTTTTCCAGGTTTTTCCAGGTTTTTCCAGGGAAAAATTTCCGAATTTGAGAAAAGTACGGATTGGATTCACTCAGTCTATGGGTACTACTCCGAGACTGAATAAAATTTTCGTCAATTTCCTAATTTTCTGGTAGATTTTTAAGGTTTTCCACAGGAAATCATGAGACAAATTTACTCATCGCTGAGGTCCTGCACTTTTGGCGATTATGAGTGAACTAATCTCAAATTTGGGTCGTTCTTATTCGCCGTGTACGCAAAAGGAAAAGAGCCAGTGTCGCTACTTGATAGCAAACTACTCATAATGGGAGGAGTCTTTGTAGCTTTTATACCACTTGGTTGCACATCATTCTGCTTTAACCTGAAAAGATATAAAAGAGCGCTGCTGTATGGAATTAGCTCATTTTCGATTATTACAGTAAAAATTTAGAATAGAATGTATCTGCCTGTTGGTCCATATTCAGAATCACATGCCCCCAACGATCACACAAAATGCTCTCCAGAGTTGTAATCTTGTAACCAAACTTGGAAGCAGGGGTGCAAGTGATTTTGATTATTTCTCTTAATCAACATTCTCTTTGAAAAAAATTACTACAAATTTGGTACGCCTACAATTCAAAAACGGAAAAAGTTGAGGTAATAGATAATTGATCAATTAAAAGAACTAAATGCTCTTCACATTTATTCCGTCCACTAGCGGTCCTACGTCAAGCTTCCGTTCGTGCCCCTAGGCACAGACCCTTCTACTTTTTTTTCCAAATGATGACTCTTTCACCGAATAAAATCGCAGCTATGGATCGGAAACCAACTAGTGTCCGCTAACTGACAGTTTCAGTGGTTTGCTGTCGGTACTGACGCAAGTTATTCCGAGCTTCATCTATTCGCAAGGTCTGGAGAAGGCTAGTCTGTTTTCAGGCTGTTTTGAGAATGTTTTATGAATTTGAGGACCACGCTCAGTCGTTGATGGTACCCGTTCCGCCAGACAGCACGGTTCTTCTAAAGAATTAAATTTTATTGAAATCGACTTCCCTTCGGTCGTTAGCATCGCTTGATTTTTTCCTACAACTTCGTTTATCCTTTGAGATATCCTTGTAATAAATTTGGTTTTTATTCACTATGAGGATCCATCCTTAAAGTTCAATTTGTAAACAGAGGAGATTTTATGATACATTTTTAAAAGCCTAAAAGGCAACAATATATGCATTTTACTCTCATTTAAAACCGAATGGTTTTATGATTGCTTTTATAGTGATAGAACAGGTTTATAGAGTATTTTATCAAGACATTAATAAAAAATGGCTAATGAAATTTATGATTGATTTTTAGAACAGTTTTATCAACAATCAATACGAAACTAACTATTTTAAATTGGCTCACTACTGGACTAGCCTATTGGTCCCAAGCAAATAGATTAACGTAGTCCATTGTAATATAAATTCCAGTACTACACTATGTTTGTTTTGATTCGCTATGAAAGTTTGACAGACAAAATGAGGGGTTCGTGGATTTTCCTATGTTTCGAGGGGTGCATCGATTAGCTTGGGACCGAAGATAGTACCAGAGCTGAGCCAAAAAGTTCAGCACGTTTCTTTGGGACGTGCTGGTCTTAGAGTTATCTCTATGGTTTTTTGATGGGATTGAGAACTACTTTACATTTAATTTTAAAACAAGACAGTTTTTGACTTCTCGCCAGACTGTAAAAGGTTTTTTAAACAGCGAAAAGGTTAACTACTAAGCAGGAACGTTTTACACTGTGAAATGCTGTATTTAAACTAAATGGATTATTCATTGCCATTATAAAACCATCATAAATCAGAGTGGATGCCAAATGATTGCAGAATTGTTACTTGGGATGAAAGCTATCTGGCGGGATTTGCAAAAACAAAACAAATTAAAAAGCGATTCTCTGCCCTGAGGAACAAAATATTTCGAAATGAGACCCGAGTTCCAAACCCTTTTCGGAACTCACAACAATTTTAAAACCTCAATAACCTTTTTCAGCGCTTAAAGTAGGTGGTCAAATGTTGATCACAAATTCGGAAAAAGCTCAGAATCTTGCTAAGCAGTTTGAGATGTCAATCTATCCAGCGGGATAAATTTAACGAATTTCAAAGTTGATACGTGTTTTGGTATATACCAATAGCGTACCATAGCGTTCCTTCAAGGATTTTAACCGCTTCCCGGAAAACCCGTGTCCCGCTGGTTAGACATACGATTCCTGCAATGACCGCGTGGATCGACCAGATTTCTACGGAAATGTGATGTACCGAATGCGTGCTTTACGAATCTGTAATTCATTTCTAACGTACCTCTCATTTTCACTTAAATGCTTACACTAAACTTTTCAAACAGCTGCATATATGAAGTATGACCACTGAATTGGATTCCACGAAAAAATTTAGCCCGATAAGATATCCCTTGGACACTTTGTGATCGTTCATGACCAACGTACCTAAATTAAATTCACTTTCTGATAGAACTTATAAAAAAATTCATTTTGTCGAAAGTACATTAAAAAAAATTGAGCAAATGATCAGATAACTTTCAGAAAATATTCGCATCAACTCTTAGGAGCTACCAATTTAATTCGTTCAAACAAATTTGATGGCTACTCCACTGAAGTTGCTCTTCTAGACATAGAAAAAGCATTCGACATTGTTTGGCATGAAGGTTTGATTGCTAAATTGAAAAAAGTTTAATTTTTTAATCTATTTTATGAAATTAGTTCAACATTATTTAACTGACAGAACTCTGCAGGTAAATTGTCAAAATTCAAAATTTACTACCTGTTAGAGCAGGAGTTCCTCAAGGTAGCATTCTTTGGCCTATATTGTATAACATTTTCACTTCGGACCTCCCTGATTTGCCTCAGGGTTGCCACAAATCTTTGTTCGTTGATGACACAGGCATTTCCGCTAAAGGAAGAAGTCTTCGTGTTATTTGCAGCAGACTGCAGAAAAGTTTAGATATTTTCTCTTCTTATTTACAAAAATGGAAGATTTCTCCCAACGCTTCCAAAACTCAACTTATAATATTTCCACATAAGCCCAGGGCTTCCTTTTTGAAATCTAGTAGTAGTCACATAGTCACTATGAACGGAGTTCCAATTTCCTGGTCAAACCAAGTGAAATATCTTGGATTAATACTTGACCATAAATTAACTTTTAAAGATCACATTGAGGGCATTCAAGCCAAATGTAACAAATATTTAAAATGTTTTTATTCTCTTTTAAACAGGAAATCGAAACTTTGCCTGACGAATAAACTTCTAATATTTAAACAATTTTTTAGACCGGCCATGCTTTACGCTGTGCCAATATGGTCTAGTTGTTGCAATACCAGGAAAAAAGCACTTCAAAGGATTCTGAACAAAGTTCTGAAGATGATTTTGAAGTTGCCTCCCTTGTACAGTACTACCGAAGTACATAGAATTTCGAATGTTGAGACTATAGATCAAATGTCCAACAAAATAATTAATAATTTCAGGTAAAAATCATTGCAATCCTCAATTGCAACGATTAATTCCCTTTATACTCAGATAAGATTTAGTTTTAGTTTTTAGTTTAGACATGTCAATTGTTATTCTGACATGCAGTTATAGAAAACCTGTTTAAAACTATTGAATTACCGAGCAGAAACAATGCAAACACACGTATATATTTAATAACAATTAAGACTGGTAAGTTACTGCAGAAGCTGGATTAAAATTCAATGTAATTAAATTTGAATTTGGAACAAATAAAGAGTTAAACAAATGCCAACTACTGTATGCTATTGTATGTATATTATCTGGCAGCAATAATGGGACTCCACCCCAGGGAATTTGAAAATATTTGCAACCCGAAAGATGTCCTCGACCGGGCCGAAAATCGAACCCGCCGCGTCCTTATTAGTAATACCGTGCCTTTACTGAATAGGCTATCTGAACCCCCTAATTATCAGTTGTGTTGTTGCATCAATAAAAGTGAGCGTTTAACCCGATGGGATTATCATTCTCGTCCACATGGCACATGAACATCTTGACATCAACAAAAAAAAAACAAGGCAAAGCCATAAGAAAGAACATCAGTTAAACGTGATTGGCATAAATGATTGCCAATGGCGTCGATTGGCGATGGAAATTTCCTATCTCACCCTCTTTCTGCGCTGTTGGTGAGCAGTAACGAGCTGAGTGGGTAGCTGATGCCGAAAAATGGGTGGTTTCGCCGGAAAGGTGAAAATGATTTCTTCGCTCCGTTGCTCTCTTCTGGTGCTAATGGATTTTTTTTACCCATTGAATAGAAAGTTGAAAGAAATCGAATGTCATCAATCAGATTGGAAGGGACGGTTACGAAGACGAATCGAGATGACTATAATTAGTCCGATGACGCTAATTTAGTCATTGTGTTTGATTAGGAACATTGTAGATTTTGTTAAACCTGAATGAAATTATTGCAGCCGAAATTTCATCTCTATTCATCCACGTTTTCCAAATCGAAGCATCCATTTGGCGGTGAGTGCAATAATTTTCAAGAGCATCTCTATCGCAACCTTTCGCGTTGAGCACAATTAGACGAATTCCCAATGCCACTTCAGGTCCATTAGCGAGCAAGATCCAGTCCATGTTGCTGCTGCTGAGGATGCGAAATCTCCTAAACGCCGATGTCGGCTTATCTTAGCCGTTGTTCTAAATTTTCCTCTTTGGGCTGGAGGATTTCGCATTCCGCCTGTCCGGTTTTTGCGTCGTTCTACTAACATCGTTCCCGGCAATGAACATAACCTCATTTCAACCACCCTGCTGTTGAGCACGGCCATCGTCGATCGCTTGAAGTGGTTGCTAAGTCCGGAGCTCTACTTTGGCCACACTTAAGAGCTAGATTTATTCGCTGTTGGGTCGGGAGAAGCGCTGCGCGGGGACTGATGTATCATTTCTAGAAGATATTAGTTTTTATGACGTTTTGCTACTTTTCACCGAGGAATTGATTTAAGGTAGATTTCCGACTACAGACAACTCTAAAGGCCTTGTGTTGCCTGGATCCGATACGTACATCAACTAGTTTTCTTTGCGTAAGGTCTAGCAAAGTGCTTGATTTATTGCGCTCCTTGAAGTGCCAGACAGAAGCACTCTTTCATTTCTCAAGATGATTTAGCTTAACCAATATGTAAACATGTAAAATCGACAATTCAAATCATTACCATCCATAATGAATCCCAAATCCTAACGCCAACCTGTAGGAAGGGATCTCTTGAAACCTTATCCCTTCGAACGTTTGTTTACTACTGCAGCTACTCGGTAGGTCTGTTGTTTAGTTGTAAACATATCACCAAACAAAATAAAACAGATGTCACATCAGTAGCCGGTCACATGTGAATGCAAAAAAAAGGCGACGAACCAGACAAAGTAAACCAATTTAGAGACAGGCGTCGCACTTCCACGCATGTATATGGTAATTCTCGCTCTGACGGATGGCGACAGTAGAATAATAGCCACTTAGAGCTGTCCCGGGCTGGGATGCGACATTCATTTCAGATCACATGGATATTTTTTTAGAAAAAAAAAACAAAACATATGATGGACCAGCCATTCTGACCACTGACTATGCCTCGGGCGAAAATCGGCGGTAGGTCCACTCAGTGTGAAGTGGTAGTTGAATTATCGATTTCGAATGAGTATCGTGGGTGGTTACTGGTTATGACAAGCTTAAGTGGTTGTCTGTCATGTCCCAAAAATAGAAAATTTATTGTGAAGAAGAATAAGCGCATTGAGTAAGTGTTTCCCTAATATTGATAATTTCTTTTGGAGCAAAAGAATACATTTTTAGTTTGCAATATGACGAAGGTACAATGCAAGTCGCCTATTTATTGCACGTACAATCGCGCTTATTTCTCCAGTTTGGTGGGAAATGTACACAGGTGGTAAATTTAATGAAAATGCTAGGGACAAAATGTCGGTACATTTTTAATTTCCCTTTCAATTTAATGATGGCATCTTTGCAGTTAAAATTTACAATTACCAGCTTCGCAATACATATTATAACACTAGTTTAATAAAGAGCCAAATAAAGACTGGAACGCGCAAAAATTGGTCGGCATTAGATCGTTTCTTTCAGTCAAAATTCATATCTCAAAAATATTCTTATTTTTATTTTGGTAGTTCAATTCATATATTAAAAGGAAAAAATCTTCGTTTATTCTTTTGGTTTGCCAAATTTGAACTGCCTTCGTGCCTTCCGCTTACCCCCTTCCATTAAATTTTGCACAGTTGTCTCATCGACCTTATTCGCCGCCGAAAGCCAGTTAGATTTAAACTGCTGCTCGTTTTCCATGGATTTATTTAATACCGTTCGATAGGGCGGAGTTCTAGGCTGTTGAGAGGGTTGTGGTCTTTAGATACCACAACCACGTTGTTCGCATCGTACCACTCGATTGCCTTTTTCCGTCGCCGATAATGAAATAGTTTTTGCACGGTCGTTTTCGCGAGCGAAGAAGAACACGTTTCCGTCAAAAAGAAGCCAGTTGTCTCCTCGTCCTCATAGATCAAAATGTAAACAATAATATAAAATGTTTAGTGCAGCTGTTGAGAGTAAAATTCTTCCCTCTATTACAATTTGTGTATACCCGTGTTCGCACAGCATGCGTGAGGAGACCGTACCTGTCTTTTGCATCATAGCTACATCGACGAATTTCACCACCTAGACAGATTGGATCCTGCACTGAACCGAAAGTGACGGTTGTCACCGAGATTTGCTAGAATATCCTCCTTCACAGGTAATCGAACAACGTACCTGCCTTCAGGTTCGTGTTACAATTCACAGGTAAGTATATTCTTCCCTTTCATGTATGATCTTCATCACAGGTTAGTTATTCTAGTCCACATACGATTTATTAATCACCAATAGTTTCAATTTATTTCACTAACTTGGCTTAAAGCTACTAATTAAACTCTTAATTTATTTAACTTCTAATTAGAGTATATAATTCACAATTTTTAATCTTCACTGTAAGTAGTTCCACTATTCCTCGCTTGATGCTAATCTGCTGGTCGGTATAATCAAAAAGGGTAGCTCTAGACGGGTTTCTTAGGTTTTTATATTGGCTGAATCATTGGAAGTCATTGATGACACGACGTGATGACACATCATCGGTTTCGGTTCAGTGCAGGATCCAATCTGCCTAGGTGGTGAAATTCGTCGATGTAGCCATGATGCAAAAGACAGGTACGGTGAATTGGCTCCTCACGCATGCTGTGCGAACAACCCGTTCAACATGTATGGAGATCATTCGGTAAGTAATCGAATCTTTAATATGATTATCTATTTTCCAGATAACTTTTACCTAAACGACAGCATTCAACGCAATCAAAAACGATTGAAACAACTGAGATAGTCCGGGAGAAGCTAGCTGGAGTCTATTACACAGGAAGCAATCGATCCCGAGGAAAAACTAGATCCCGTCCAACCTAAGCCTAAATCCAAATAAATGTTCCAACCGACAAGCGCTTGAAGAACATGACACGCGGAAGTTAGTTAAAGGCGAGTTTAATTGACGCTTTCTTATTATTCTGTTAATTTTAGGATACATAAAGCACGGTTGGATGATCAACTCTGCAAGACTGGAGTTGACCGCAATCGACGGTAGTAAGATTTCTGTGCAAAATATTTCAAATGGAAGAAATTGCTTTTGTAAACAATCACTTAAACCGCCGATTTCTCGCTAATCAACCTCACAAAGTAACGACACCATCAGATCAATGTTTCCACTACTTGCAGGCATCGTTAATTAACAGGAGTGAGCTTTTATTTGCGAGAAATCGGACGTTAAAGTAATTTCACTGTTTCGCCCTAATGAAACGTTGGCACTGATTAGTTCATATTCCTAATAAAGATTATAGAATCAAGTATCTTTATATTTTCATGACTCAATATGCAGTATTCACAGCTAGGTTGACTGTTATTCAAAGGAAAGAAGGAAAGGGTGTAAGGAAAATTCCATTTGTTCGTTGTAAAATGCACCTACTTTTGTAAATATAGTCTAAAATTTTCAATTTGTCGGGATACCTCACCCTCACCAATTAACACCATTTAGATGGGCGGAAATTGCTCGGTGGTGTTGGTTTGCGTGGGCAATTGGCTATTTTGGACGTTGTCAACAAATCTGACTAGGGAGTGAGGGAACTGACCGAACTTGCTAAAAAATGTTAGTCGGTAAAATATGCCACTTTTTTTTTGAGTTATATGGCGCCAGCTATCCGTCAGTATGGGGGCAAACACGTTGGCGAAGGATCTATTTGATGATATCAAAGTTTTTGGAGCAAAGGTTATTTTTCGAGCAGCTTGCTGAGCAATTTCAGGAATTAGTATGCGATCTATTTAATCCTTTAAATAATTTATTATTCTTTGACAGATCTCCCACACAGCTGGGCATTCGCCGAACAGTACGAGCAAGCTTTCAAGCCATTGTACATGCTAAAAAAATACATGCAGGCAGAGCATGCCTCGTTGTCTGATTTTTACTTGCAGTGGCTTATTGCCACTCTGAAAGTTAAAAAAAACCGAGCCGAATGTTTTTGCTGGTCAGCTGGTGTCCAGTATGAATAACCGTTTGCAGAATTTAAAAACTTCAAGGGTATTTAAAATGGCCCTCGGCGGAATTACGCAGGATCGAAGCTATACAGTATTGAGGAAAAGGAGGAGATTCAAGTAAATAATTCTCTCTCACTCTCTTCCACTCTCCCATTCAAACTAGCTCCCACACTCCCACTTACATCCTACTTTATCTAACTCCCATTCTACTTCCTGGACTGTTTACCTAGCATATTACCTACCTCTATCGATCTCCAACTCTAACTACATTCTACTATATATATCTACCTCCCACTCTATCTGTTGACTACTCTTCCTGCCTCCAACTCTTTCAATGAATTATCAATTCAAATTGCATGCTTACATCGTTGAGACCTGGAACAGGATCCACGATATTCGCTCACCAAAATCAAAAACATCTTGCGATCCACCATCCCCAAGTAACCAAAAGTTCCGCATTCAACGATTAAAATCACTTTCAAGTTCCATAAAGTTCAAATAAAGTTCCGACAGAACTTTCAAGTTCCATAAAGTTCAAATAAAGTTCCAACCGAACCATCAAGTTCCATAAAGTTCAAATAAAGTTCCGACCGAACTTTCAAGTTCCATAAAGTTCAAATAAAGTTCCGACAGAAGTTCCATAAAGTTCAAATAAAGTTCCGACAGAACTTTCAAGTTTCATAAAGTTCAAATAAAGTTCCAACCAAACCTTCCAGTTCCATAAAGTTCAAATAAAGTTCCGACCGAACTTTCAAGTTCGATAAAGTTCACATATAGTTCCAACAGAACTTTCAAGTTCCATAAAGTTCAAATAAAGTTCCGACAGAACTTTCAAGTTTCATAAAGTTCAAATAAAGTTCCGACAGAACTTTCAAGTTCCATAAAGTTCAAATAAAGTTCCGACCGAACCTTCAAGTTCCATAAAGTTCAAATAAAGTTCCGACAGAACTTTCAAGTTCCATAAAGTTCAAATAAAGTTCCAACAGAACTTTCAAGTTCCATAAAGTTCAAATAAAGTTCCGACAGAAGTTCCATAAAGTTCAAATAAAGTTCCGACAGAACTTTCAAGTTTCATAAAGTTCAAATAAAGTTCCAACCAAACCTTCCAGTTCCATAAAGTTCAAATAAAGTTCCGACCGAACTTTCAAGTTCGATAAAGTTCACATATAGTTCCAACAGAACTTTCAAGTTCCTTAAAGTTCAAATAAAGTTCCAACAGAACTTTCAAGTTTCATAAAGTTCAAATAAAGTTCCAACCAAACCTTCCAGTTCCATAAAGTTCAAATAAAGTTCCGACAGAACTTTCAAGTTCCATAAAGTTCAAATAAAGTTCCGACCGAACCTTCAAGTTCCATAAAGTTCAAATAAAGTTCCGACAGAACTTTCAAGTTCCATAAAGTTCAAATAAAGTTCCGACAGAACTTTCAAGCCACATGAAGCAATCCGCACAAGTCTTTATTAGTAACAAAATTTAATGTACGTAAATATTAAATGATCAGTGGTCCGAATAAATCATAATTCTTATATTTATGCAGTGCATCAACATTCTATTAAAACATAAAACTGCGCCACAAATGTGTTGGAATACCATGCGGGCAAATACCAATTTCAAATTCATCAAGGTATTGTGTTTCGTATGCAATGACTGACTGGCACTGAAAACTCCAACAGTAGGCGGGACAACAGCTCGCTTTAATATATTTCAGGTGACGCAGTGGTTCGTGCTGGGGCTCTCACGCAGAAGGACTGGGTTTAATTCTTCAAACAGCTCCAAAACTACTAATGCTGATAAATCAATACACATAAATACCTGCCTTTAGAAATAACTTTCATAAAAGTGCGAACTAAACATAGAATTTTGGTGTAGAGGGCAAAAACCTTTTTTAATTTATTTTCTAAAAGTTCCGTTCAAGTTCCGTCAGAAGCTGCTTAGAATTCTCTTCAATTATGATACCGGAACTTTCAAGTTCTTATAACGACTTAAAAATGAGGCTGCTTAGAATTCTAAAGACCATCACTAACTAAGCTGCTTAAGCCACAAATGACCTTTTATCAGAACTTTTGGTTACTTGGGTCATCTTATGCTGTGGAAGACGAAAATGATAGCCGAATTACAGAACTCTTCGGAAACGCTACAGTAACCACATTTGCTGGTGAAGATTCTGGTTTTATGCAGCAAGTGGCAGTGGAAGTTTAGCAAAGGCGAAGCATCAATTTTGATGTGTGGAAATTTTGGATGGAACGTAAAGGAACCCACCCTGAGCTCACTGCGGTAGCTTCCGTCGTACTATTAGCCACACCATCCAAACAAGTATCGGTTGAACGCGCTTTCAGCGCATTGGCATTGATTCTTACTAACGCACGATCAACACTTGGAGAGGACACTCTACCAAATTTGTTACTAGTTAAACTCAACAAGAAGTGATTTGACCAAATGCTGCCAACGATGTGTAATTGGAAAGACGATAATAACGAGTTAATTTCCATTTAGAATTGTTTTTTGTTGCCTATTTTTAACTACATGTTGACTATGTAAAAACAATCTTAAATGTAATGTTACTACTTTACTCTATTGCATCAATAGGATATACATTTTGAGTTTGAACGAGAAAAGAAATTGGTCAAATTATTTAGTTATACTTAACCATTAGTCGAAATGAGCATTCATAGAAATAAATTTGGACTTTTATCAAAAGCAGTTTTATTAACAAAAAGTTTTCTTATTCATTAAATTACCTCATACCGATTCCAAAACGTGCTCTGGTGTACTCTGGTGGTTCAATCAACTATTGCCGGATAACTTTTTCGAAGGGACGTATCAGCTTTTAGTAGTAGTAGCCAGGCATGGAAAATCATTACCATTCATTTCATACATTCATTTGCATTCATTTGCCTCTATTTTTTTTTCATCAACAGCATTCCGCAAAATAATGTATAGAGCTTTTGTAGGTTTTGTTATTGTTGCTCATAACTCAAATCTGTATCTCTTATGCATCACGAACTAGAGCGGGCATAACTTGTTACTGTTTTTCAGTGAATGTAAATTACATTCACTGAAAAACAGTAGTGGCTTCTGTTCGCTCTTGTTCGTCATGCATAAGAGAAACGGATTTGACTACTTAACAAAAGTTGTAGCTAATAACAAAACCTACAAAAGCTTTATACATCACTTTGCGGAATTCTGTTGAAGAAAAAAGTTAGAGGCAAATGGCAACCCATGCATATTAACACTACCATCAGATAGGGAAATTTTCCCTTACCTGATAATGGTGTTAGTATGCGTGGGCGAGCTACCAGTTATGCCAAATCGACGATCAAATGGATTGTTTACAATCCCTTCGAAAAAGTAATCGAGATTTTTCAAACTGGTTTATTCCCTGGGGCCTCCCTTAGCTCAGTCGGTAAAGGCGCAGCTACAAAGCAAGACCATGCTGGAGGTGACTGGGTTCCATTCCCGGTTCGGTCTAGGAATTTTTCGGGTTGGGAAATTTCTCGACTCCCTATGATTTCTCGGCATAGAGTATGATTGTACTTGCCACACAATTATACTAATGCAAAAATGGTAGCAGGCATCGAAAGCTCTCAATTAATAACTGTGGAAGTGCATCTAGAACACTAAGTTGAGAGCACGCAATAAGCTAATATGCCATAAGCAATAAGCTTGAAATTCGAAGAAGAAGAAGAAGAAGAAGAAGAAGAAGTTATTCGAAAAATATTACTTATTTTCAACGTTTTTTTTTTCTTTTATTTAACGTCGGTCTCTGTTCCGCAATCTAGTGCCAATCACCGACGGACATCGATTGCCATCCATTGACGGCAACCGAATGTGCAGGAAGGCAGCTTCCACGCGTAGGCTATCGCACCCATTCACAACACACATGGGCCGGTACCAACAGATTTTTATGACTCAGAAAAATCCCACCGACCTCGGCTGGGATTGAACCCAGACCCATTGGGGTCGTTACAATTTGCTACTCTAAGTAGGGTATAATACGCCCTGCGAATTGTAGTGTAGAAAGCATTACCATCAGGCGTGAACCTTTGATAATAAATAGAGAAAGAACAAAGATAATGCCTAAATGTATGCTTCCGTTGTATGAAATCAGTATGCGCATGGGTAGGGTTACAATATGGGATTCTAAAAGAGGACGTGTCCTCCTTTTTTTAAAACAAGTTTTTTTACATCCTCCTTTTGCCCGAAAATGTCCTCCTTTTTAATAATTGCATTTTTCCCAGTAACATATTTATAAAAATGGTTTCAAAGAGCGCTGTTTGCAGAGCATATTTGATTAATTATGTCGCAACCTCATCTTATACAGCAAAGGCCATTCGATAGTAGGATCAGCTGTCAACCCCCCTACATTTACGATGTGGTTCATTTGGTGAATTTTCACTTAAATTTGACAGATGGAAATTTTAAAATAAACCTGCTATTCTACCAGACTTATTTGTGACCGACCAGGGATCAATTTTGATAAACAATTCCTCGAAACTCGGATCATCAACAACAGTGAGATTTTTTAACATTATAATTTATTTTCGAAGCGTCAAATTTAAGTGAAAATTCACCAAATATCGATTACGTTTTCGAAGGGACGTATCAGCTTTTGTAAACAATGCATTTGATTGTTGAATTGGCGTAACTGGTAGCTCGTTCACGCATACTAACACTACCATCAAATAGGGGAAAAAATCCTCTTCCTGATAGAGGTGTTAGAGCCTTAGAATGTGTTCCAATTGGGGAATTTTCATCTAATGCTGCAATTTCGAAAATATATTATTATAATATTCGAAAATCCCTCTCGTGTTTATTGGCCGATTTTCATGAAGATGTTTGTCAAAATGAATTGCTTGTCGGTCAGAAATAAGTCGGATGAAATACCAGGGTTATTTGAAAATTTCCCATCTTTAACATGTAAGTGAAAATTCACCAAATGGACCACAATAATCCGACATGTGCTCGATTTTGACGTTCTGGTTCTTTGGGATTTTAGGTATTGATTTAGAGTCCTATGCTGAATCAATGGTAAAATTAACAGGTTGCTTAGATTGTCAAACCAAAAGGTTTCAGTCAGCGATGATACCGATGAACCTTTGAAAATCATGAATTTTGTGATAGCGCACATATTATTAAAACGTTTGATAAAAACTCATTGTCCTCCTTTAATGTTAAGAAAAGGAAACATTGTCCTCATTTATCTCCAAACCTAAAACGAAATGTCCTCCTTTTCAAGTTTTTAAGATGGTAACCCTAGACACGGGGCACTTCAGTGTTTTGAAAACAGGTTTTTGAAGGCCTTTTCAATTTCACCAATTTAAACAATAATTTGTCTATTTTCAATTGTAATACCTAGTCAAAAGCCTTATCCAAAATGTTGCACTTAAATATCGATTCACTTTGTGGATTAAATGGGGCTCTTCCTTAGTATGTGCATTTTGCTCCCATCTCCCCTATAATAATATTGATAATTTTAAAGGATATTTGACACAACTTTCATTTTTCATTTTCATTTTGCAGCGTTTGGTGGGGCAATGGTAGCGCAAGTCAATCCAAAGCCGAGGATAAAGGAAGGGTAATGGCTGAATAGTCTATGCGGACCACTTGAACGCCATGGGAAAAGGAAGGGATTGAAGAGGCCGGTTATTGGGGGGTTTTGAGGAAATGACACATAGTGATGCTAAATGTAAAGAAACCGAATTTATATTTTAAAGCAATAACATTTTTTCCTGAGTAATACTTCATTGAAAACAACAATGAAAGCTTGTCACGCAAGTAGAAGGAGCACTGTTGGGCACTTTCTGAAATATTTCAATGGTATAATTCCCTTGCAAACCCAAATAAATCTATCTGCGTAAAAATAAATAAAATAAGAGTGATTTGCGGCAAAACCCGCCAGTATCGCACCCAAAGTCAGTGCCTATACGTAAGCGTACTACAACGCGGCTTTCAAATAAAGGAGTAACAAGTGTGATACTATCACTTCAGGCTAGAACTTTGGCTCTCTTATTCAATGGTTCATCAGAGAGGGGAAGCTCAGTAGTCCTCATCGCATGCTCATGACGCTATTCTGTCACGGAATGAGCCAACGATGCCGGATCTAAACCAACCGTCTCCAACGCTCCACTATGAAGCATAAGATTAGGCCCGCCCACCAACGTCCAGGTTAAAAAACTAGCCAAGGGGAGGGTAAAAGATATTTGACACAACTTCAAACAAAAATGTAATATATTCAATATATATTGAATAGCTTGAACTAAAACTAAACTAATCGCTCATTATATAATTTAATCATTAATAACTCCAAATTGGACCGCATAAATATGTTAGCAAAAAAAAATTGGTACATTCTAAATCGAGGTTCCTAATGGATCCAAATTAAATTCAAGAGTTTCGAAAAAAAAACGAACGAAATTTATTAAAATTGATATTATTTGTATAGGTATTTGATCCAACCTATAACAAAATCGCTCAAAACTTTCAAACCTCATTTCCAAGGTCATCTACCAATCTAATGAAGTGGTCACAATTTGGGGTAATTTTCCAATTTTTTCACACAGCTAAGCGCGTACTTTTTGTTATTTTGCATTTTTAAAAGATTGAAATCGTTTTGAAATAGGAATTCCTCGAGATACCTTCACTAATAGAATTCCACACATTTTTATTGACGAATTTCCATGTAAAATTCCACATGATTTTCATGTGACCACACATAAACAGAATCCACCCAGAAGCACACATGAAATTTATGAGTCAAATGAATAGTATGTTGGTTTGGTTACACATGGCTTTTATGTGCACACATATTAAGTATGTGTTCGACACATAGATAGCATTTGTTGATCACATTGCAAAAATTCATGTGTGGGACACATAAAAACAATCTTTGAAATTTTATCAGTGTTTGAATGTGACTTTTTGAATGTCCCTCAGAGTCCATTTTTTGCACGCATAATTTGCTATGATATTCTATTATTGAACACTTTGTGTATAATTATTGCACATCAATAAAACATGGCAAACTGCATGTTGGAAGGACATTTTTCAGCATTAATTATCATTGAGCGATTGTGTTAGATGATTAAACGTAAGTTTTCGGTATGTTTACTTATGATATTAGCTATTGTATTGATATATGAGAAGTGGCTCTAATGTTGGTCTATGGATCTAAGATTGGGTCAATCGCTAAAAATCGTCTATTTATCAATTTTATCTCGATGAACGGTACTTTTGGTCGCTATTGCAAATTTATTCGATTGCTGAATTTATGTATGGGCCTAAATTAGGGGCATTTAGGCCGACATTACATCCATTTCTCCTAATTGATGTAGTCAATAAGCAGCAACTGTTTTATATGAAACGTTGCATACCTTTAGGCATTATCGTCATAGACAATACAAATACAGGTCGTTATCTATCTCGTTAATATATCTTGAACTGAAGCGTTCGGTTTCCGTTTAAAGGCCCCAACCACGCGTTTGTGATCGTTCTCGTTGACCTGACGGCTTTTTTCCGGATCTTTGCTTCCAATCAACAGTCAGACGTTTTTCGAACCGTTTTATGATACCAGAAACTTTTTCACGTACGCACTGTTCTTTCGTCGCCATTTGGAAAACTTTTACGCACCTGATGAAATCAACTCACAGAGTGTAAACAATACACATTAAACTAATTAAACGCAAAATTTCAAACCATTTTACCCAACGGATCAAAAGTTAGAGCAATTTGAGTGTGTGTGGATTTTAAACGGTACACCCTTTAGTGACAAAACGTGCTTCATAGAGTTCATTTACATAGATTTTGATTAAATTCCTGTGTGTGATAATGATGATGATGATGGTCCCACCTCTTACCCCTACAAAGGTTTGAGCTGGACGAGTTATCTTTAAGATACTTAAATATAAACATTTTAACCAGGTTTGCAAACAAAATCGAACTGGTTACAATATTTATGTCCTGTTAAATATGCTATAGGCATCAACCAGAAACATTCAAAGGTGTAACTAGTTATCAAGAGTCCAAGTATAGTCCTCGACAATACTTCTATTTACACGTGACCTGGGATTTACACGTTTAAGCTTCCGCAGTGCCAGGACTATATCCAAGGAAACGACTT